>NC_090732.1:97709563-97812595 GCF_036898095.1 Palaemon carinicauda | reverse complement strand
TTCTTTGACCTCTTTTTAGCTCCCACGCTTCTAGCATTAGAAGTTCTTTGACCTCTTTTTAGCTCCCACACCTCTAGCATTAGAAGTTCTTTGACTTCTTTTTAGCTCCCACACCTCTAGCATTAGAAGTTCTTTGACCCCTTTTTAGCTCCCACACCCCTTGCATTAGAAGTTCTTTGACCTCTTTTTAGCTCCCCCACCCCTTGCATTAGAAGTTCTTTGACCTCTTTATAGCTCCCCCACCACTTACATTAGAAGTTCTTTGACCTCTTTATAGCTCCCCCACTCCTTGCATTAGAAGTTCTTTGACCTCTTTTTAGCTCCCACACCATTGCATTAAAAGTTCTTTGACCCCTTTTTAGCTCCCACACCCCTTGCATTAGAAGTTCTTTGACCTCGTTTTAGCTCCCAAACCCCTTGCATTAGAAGTTCTTTGACCACTTTTTAGCTACTACACCCCTTGCACTAGAAGTTCTTTGACCTCTTTTTAGCTCCCAAACCCCTTGCATTAGAAGTTCTTTGACCTCTTCTTAGCTCCCACACCCCCTTGCATTAGAAGTTCTTTGACCTCTTTTTTGCTCCCACACCACTTGCATTAGAAGTTCTTTGACCAATTTTTAGCTCCCCACCCCTTACATTAGAAGTTTTTTTTTACCTCTTTTTAGCTCCCCCACCCCTTGCATTAGAAGTTCTTTGACCCCTTTTTAGCTCCCACACTCCTTGCATTAGAAGTGCTTTGACCTCTTTTTAGCTCCCACACCTCTTGCATTAGAAGTTCTTTGACCCCTTTTTAGCTCCCAAACCCCTTGCATTAGAAGTTCTTTGACCTCTTTTTAGCTCCCCCACCCCTTGCATTAGAAGTTCTTTGACCTCTTTATAGCTCCCCCACTCCTTGCATTAGAAGTTCTTTGACCTCTTTTTAGCTCCCACACCCCTTGCATTAGAAGTTCTTTGACCTCGTTTTAGCTCCCAAACCCCTTGCATTAGAAGTTCTTTGACCACTTTTTAGCTACTACACCCCTTGCACTAGAAGTTCTTTGACCTCTTTTTCGCTCCCAAACCCCTTGCATTAGAAGTTCTTTGACCTCTTCTTAGCTCCCACACCCCTTGCATTAGAAGTTTTTTGACCTCTTTTTAGCTCCCACACCACTTGCATTAGAAGTTCTTTGACCACTTTTTAGCTCCCCCACCCTTTGCATTAGAAGTTCTTTGACCACTTTTCAGCTCCCACACCCCTAGCATTAGAAGTTCTTTGACCACTTTTTAGCTCCCACACCCCTTGCACTTTAAGTTCTTTGACCTCTTTTTAGCTCACACACCTCTAGCATTAGAAGTACTTTGACCTCTTTTTAGCTCCCACACCTCTAGCGTTAGAAGTTCTTTGACCTCTTTTTAGCTCCCACGCTTCTAGCATTAAAATTTCTTTGACCTCTTTTTAGCTCCCACACCTCTAGCATTAGAAGTTTTTTTACTTCTTTTTAGCTCCCACACCTCTAGCATTAGAAGTTCTTTGACCTCTTTTTAGCTCCCATACCCCTTGCATTAAAAGTTCTTTGACCTCTTTTTAGCTCCTACACCCATTGCATTAGAAGTTCTTTGACCTCTTCTTAGCTCCCACACCCCTTGCATTAGAAGTTCTTTGACCTCTTTTTAGCTCCCCCACCCCTTGCATTAGAAGCTCTTTGACCTCTTTTTAGCTTCCCCACCCCTTGCATCAGAAGTTTTTTGTCCTTTTTTTAGCTCCCCCGCCCCTTGCATTAGAAGCTCTTTGACCTCTTTTTAGCTTCCCCACCCCTTGCATCAGAAGTTTTTTGTCCTTTTTTTAGCTCCCCCGCCCCTTGCATTAGAAGTTCTTCGACCTCTTTTTAGCTCCCACACCCCTTGCATTAGAAGCTCTTTGACCTCTTTTTAGCTTCCCCACCCCTTGCATTAGAAGTTTTTTGTCCTTTTTTTAGCTCCCCGCCCCTTGCATTAGAAGTTCTTCGACCTATTTTTAGCTCCCACACCTCTAGCATTAGAAGTTCTTTGACTTCTTTTTAGCTCCCACACATCTAGCATTAGAAGTACTTTGACCTCTTTTTAGCTCCCACACCTCTAGCATTAGAAGTTCTTTGACCTCTTTTTAGCTCCCACGCTTCTAGCATTAGAAGTTCTTTGACCTCTTTTTAGCTCCCACACCTCTAGCATTAGAAGTTCTTTGACTTCTTTTTAGCTCCCACACCTCTAGCATTAGAAGTTCTTTGACCTCTTTTTAACTCCCACACACTTTGCATTAGAAGTTCTTTGACCTCTTTTCAGCTCCTACACCCCTTGCAATCGAAGTTTTTTGACCTCTTCTTAGCTCCCACACCCCTTGTATTAGAAGTTCTTTGACCTCTTTTTAGCTCCCACACCTCTTGCATTAGAAGTTCTTTGACCCCTTTTTAGCTCCCAAACCCCTTGCATTAGAAGTTCTTTGACCTCATTTTAGCTCCTACACCCCTTGAATTAAAAGTTCTTTGACCCCTTTTTAGCTCCCCCACCTCTTGCATTAGAAGTTCTTTGACTTCTTTTTAGCTCCCACACCCCTTATATTAGAAGTTCTTTGACCCCTTTTCAGCTCCCCACCTCTTGCATTAGAAGTACTTTGACCTCTTTTTAGCTCCCCCACCCCTTGCATTAGAAGTTCTTTGACCCCTTTTTAGCTCCCACACTCCTTGCATTAGAAGTGCTTTGACCTCTTTTTAGCTCCCACACCTCTTGCATTAGAAGTTCTTTGACCCCTTTTTAGCTCCCACACCCCTTGCATTAGAAGTTCTTTGACCTCTTTTTAGCTCCCCCACCCCTTGCATTAGAAGTTCTTTGACCTCTTTATAGCTCCCCAACTCCTTGCATTAGAAGTTCTTTGACCCCTTTTTAGCTCCCACACCCCTTGCATTAGAAGTTCTTTGACCTCGTTCTAGCTCCCAAACCCCTTGCATTAGAAGTTCTTTGACCACTTTTTAGCTACTACACCCCTTGCACTAGAAGTTCTTTGACCTCTTTTTAGCTCCCAAACCCCTTGCATTAGAAGTTCTTTGACCTCTTCTTAGCTCCCACACCCCTTGCATTAGAAGTTCTTTGACCTCTTTTTTGCTCATACACCACTTGCATTAGAAGTTCTTTGACCAATTTTTAGCTCCCACACCCCTTGCATTAGAAGTTCTTTGACCACTTTTTAGCTCCCACACCCCTTGCATTAGAAGTTCTTTGACCACTTTTTAGCTCCCACACCCCTTGCACTAGAATTTTTTTTACCTCTTTTTAGCTCCCACACCATTGCATTAGAAGTTCTTTGACCTTTTTCCAGCTCCCACACCCCTTGCATTAGAAGTTCTTTGACCACTTTTTAGCTCCCACACCCCTTGCACTAGAATTTTTTTTACCTCTTTTTAGCTCCCACACCATTGCATTAGAAGTTCTTTGACCTTTTTCCAGCTCCCACACCCCTTGCATTAGAAGTTCTTTGACCTCTTTTCAACTCACACACATCTAGCATTAGAGGTTTTTTCACCTCTTTTTAGCTCCCACACCTATAGTATTAGAAGTTCTTTGACCTCTTTTTAGCTCCCACACCTCTAGCAGTAGAAGTTCTTTGACCTCTTTTTAGCTCCCACACCTCTAGCATTAGAAGTACTTTGACCTCTTTCTAGCTCCCACACCTCTAGCATTAGAAGTTCTTTGACCTCTTTTTAGCTCCCACGCTTCTAGCATTAGAAGTTCTTTGACCTCTTTTTAGCTCCCACACCTCTAGCATTAGAAGTTCTTTGACTTCTTTTTAGCTCCCACACCTCTAGCATTAGAAGTTCTTTGACCCCTTTTTAGCTCCCACACCCCTTGCATTAGAAGTTCTTTGACCTCTTTTTAGCTCCCCCACCCCTTGCATTAGAAGTTCTTTGACCTCTTTATAGCTCCCCCACCCCTTGCATTAGAAGTTCTTTGACCTCTTTATAGCTCCCCCACTCCTTGCATTAGAAGTTCTTTGACCTCTTTTTAGCTCCCACACCATTGCATTAAAAGTTCTTTGACCCCTTTTTAGCTCCCACACCCCTTGCATTAGAAGTTCTTTGACCTCGTTTTTAGCTCCCAAACCCCTTGCATTAGAAGTTCTTTGACCACTTTTTAGCTACTAAACCCCTTGCACTAGAAGTTCTTTGACCTCTTTTTAGCTCCCAAACCCCTTGCATTAGAAGTTCTTTGACCTCTTCTTAGCTCCCACACCCCTTGCATTAGAAGTTCTTTGACCTCTTTTTTGCTCCCACACCACTTGCATTAGAAGTTCTTTGACCAATTTTTAGCTCCCCCACCCCTTACATTAGAAGTTTTTTTTACCTCTTTTTAGCTCCCCCACCCCTTGCATTAGAAGTTCGTTGACCCCTTTTTAGCTCCCACACTCCTTGCATTAGAAGTGCTTTGACCTCTTTTTAACTCCCACACCTCTTGCATTAGAAGTTCTTTGACCCCTTTTTAGCTCCCACACCCCTTGCATTAGAAGTTCTTTGACCTCTTTTTAGCTCCCCCACCCCTTGCATTAGAAGTTCTTTGACCTCTTTATAGCTCCCCCACTCCTTGCATTAGAAGTTCTTTGACCTCTTTTTAGCTCCCACACCCCTTGCATTAGAAGTTCTTTGACCTCGTTTTAGCTCCCAAACCCCTTGCATTAGAAGTTCTTTGACCACCTTTTAGCTACTACACCCCCTGCACTAGAAGTTCTTTGACCTCTTTTTCGCTCCCAAACCCCTTGCATTAGAAGTTCTTTGACCTCTTCTTAGCTCCCACACCCCTTGCATTAGAAGTTCTTTGACCTCTTTTTAGCTCCCACACCACTTGCATTAGAAGTTCTTTGACCACTTTTTAGCTCCCCACCCTTTGCATTAGAAGTTCTTTGACCACTTTTCAGCTCCCACACCCCTAGCATTAGAAGTTCTTTGACCACTTTTTAGCTCCCACACCCCTTGCACTATAAGTTCTTTGACCTCTTTTTAGCTCACACACCTCTAGCATTAGAAGTACTTTGACCTCTTTTTAGCTCCCACACCTCTAGCATTAGAAGTTCTTTGACCTCTTCATAGCTCCCCCACCCCTTGCATTAGAAGTTCTTTGACCTCTTTATAGCTCCCCCACTCCTTGCATTAGAAGTTCTTTGACCTCTTTTTAGCCCCCACACCATTGCATTAAAAGTTCTTTGACCCCTTTTTAGCTCCCACACCCCTTGCATTAGAAGTTCTTTGACCTCGTTTTAGCTCCCAAACCCCTTGCATTAGAAGTTCTTTGACTACTTTTTAGCTACTACACCCCTTGCACTAGAAGTTCTTTGACCTCTTTTTAGCTCCCAAACCCCTTGCATTAGAAGTTCTTTGACCTCTTCTTAGCTCCCACACACTTTGCATTAGAAGTTCTTTGACCTCTTTTTTGCTCCCACACCACTTGCATTAGAAGTTCTTTGACCAATTTTTAGCTCCCCCACCCCTTACATTAGAAGTTTTTTTTACCTCTTTTTAGCTCCCCCACCCCTTGCATTAGAAGTTCTTTGACCCCTTTTTAGCTCCCACACTCCTTGCATTAGAAGTGCTTTGACCTCTTTTTAGCTCCCACACTTCTTGCATTAGTTCTTTGACCCCTTTTTAGCTCCCACACCCCTTGCATTAGAAGTTCTTTGACCTCTTTTTAGCTCCCCCACCCCTTGCATTAGAAGTTCTTTGACCTCTTTAGAGCTCCCCCACTCCTTGCATTAGAAGATCTTCGACCTCTTTTTAGCTCCCACACCCCTTGCATTAGAAGTTCTTTGACCTCGTTTTAGCTCCCAAACCCCTTGCATTAGAAGTTCTTTGACCACTTTTTAGCTACTACACCCCTTGCACTAGAAGTTCTTTGACCTCTTTTTCGCTCCCAAACCCCTTGCATTAGAAGTTCTTTGACCTCTTCTTAGCTCCCACACCCCTTGCATTAGAAGTTCTTTGACCTCTTTTTAGCTCCCACACCACTTGCATTAGAAGTTCTTTGACCACTTTTTAGCTCCCCCACCCTTTGCATTAGAAGTTCTTTGACCACTTTTCAGCTCCCACACCCCTAGCATTAGGAGTACTTTGACCTCTTTTTAGCTCTCACACCTCTAGCATTAGAAGTTCTTTGACCTCTTTTTAGCTCCCACGCTTCTAGCATTAAAAGTTCTTTGACCTCTTTTTAGCTCCCACACCTCTAGCATTAGAAGTTTTTTGACTTCTTTTTAGCTCCCACACCTCTAGCATTAGAAGTTCTTTGACCTCTTTTTAGCTCCCATACCCCTTGCATTAAAAGTTCTTTGACCTCTTTTTAGCTCCTACACCCCTTGCATTAGAAGTTCTTTGACCTCTTTTTAGCTCCCACACCCCTTGCATTAGAAGTTCTTTGACCTCTTTTTAGCTCCCCCACCCTTTGCATTAGAAGCTCTTTGACCTCTTTTTAGCTTCCCCACCCCTTGCATCAGCAGTTTTTTGTCCTTTTTTTAGCTCCCCCGCCCCTTGCATTAGAAGCTCTTTGACCTCTTTTTAGCTTCCCCACCCCTTGCATCAGAAGTTTTTTGTCCTTTTTTTAGCTCCCCCGCCCCTTGCATTAGAAGTTCTTCGACCTCTTTTTAGCTCCCACACCCCTTGCATTAGAAGCTCTTTGACCTCTTTTTAGCTTCCCCACCCCTTGCATTAGAAGTTTTTTGTCCTTTTTTTAGCTCCCCGCCCCTCGCATTAGAAGTTCTTCGACCTATTTTTAGCTCCCACACCTCTAGCATTAGAAGTTCTTTGACCTCTTTTTAGCTCCCACACATCTAGCATTAGAAGTACTTTGACCTCTTTTTAGCTCCCACACCTCTAGCATTAGAAGTTCTTTGACCTCTTTTTAGCTCCCACGCTTCTAGCATTAGAAGTTCTTTGACCTCTTTTTAGCTCCCACACCTCTAGCATTAGAAGTTTTTTGACTTCTTTTTAGCTCCCACACCTCTAGCATTAGAAGTTCTTTGACCTCTTTTTAACTCCCACACACTTTGCATTAGAAGTTCTTTGACCTCTTTTCAGCTCCTACACCCCTTGCAATCGAAGTTCTTTGACCTCTTCTTAGCTCCCACACCCCTTGTATTAGAAGTTCTTTGACCTCTTTTTAGCTCCCCCACCCCTTGCATTAGAAGTTCTTTGACCCCTTTTTAGCTCCCACACTCCTTGCATTAGAAGTGATTTGACCTCTTTTTAGCTCCCACACCTCTTGCATTAGAAGTTCTTTGACCCCTTTTTAGCTCCCACACCCCTTGCATTAGAAGTTCTTTGACCTATTTTTAGCTCCCCCACCCCTTGCATTAGAAGTTCTTTGACCTCTTTATAGCTCCCCCACTCCTTGCATTAGAAGTTCTTTGACCTCTTTTTAGCTCCCACACCCCTTGCATTAGAAGTTCTTTGACCTCGTTTTAGCTCCCAAACCCCTTGCATTAGAAGTTCTTTGACAACTTTTTAGCTACTACACCCCTTGCACTAGAAGTTCTTTGACCTCTTTTTCGCTCCCAAACCCCTTGCATTAGAAGTTCTTTGACCTCTTCTTAGCTCCCACACCCCTTGCATTAGAAGTTCTTTGACCTCTTTTTAGCTCCCACACCACTTGCATTAGAAGTTCTTTGACCACTTTTTAGCTCCCCCACCCTTTGCATTAGAAGTTCCTTGACCACTTTTCAGCTCCCACACCCCTAGCATTAGAAGTTCTTTGACCACTTTTTAGCTCCCACACCCCTTGCACTATAAGTTCTTTGACCTCTTTTTAGCTCACACACCTCTAGCATTAGAAGTACTTTGACCTCTTTTTAGCTCCCACACCTCTAGCATTAGAAGTTCTTTGACCTCTTTTTAGCTCCCACGCTTCTAGCATTAAAAGTTCTTTGACCTCTTTTTAGCTCCCACACCTCTAGCATTAGAAGTTTTTTGACTTCTTTTTAGCTCTCACACCTCTAGCATTAGAAGTTCTTTGACCTCTTTTTAGCTCCCATACCCCTTGCATTAAAAGTTCTTTGACCTCTTTTTAGCTTCTACATCCATTGCATTAGAAGTTCTTTGACCTCTTCTTAGCTCCCACACCCCTTGCATTAGAAGTTCTTTGACCTCTTTTTAGCTCCCCCACCCCTTGCATAAGAAGCTCTTTGACCTCTTTTTAGCTTCCCCACCCCTTGCATCAGAAGTTTTTTGTCCTTTTTTTAGCTCCCCCTCCCCTTGCATTAGAAGCTCTTTGACCTCTTTTTAGCTTCCCCACCCCTTGCATCAGAAGTTTTTTGTCCTTTTCTTAGCTCCCCCGCCCCTTGCATTAGAAGTTCTTCGACCTCTTTTTAGCTCCCACACCCCTTGCATTAGAAGCTCTTTGACCTCTTTTTAGCTTCCCCACCCCTTGCATTAGAAGTTTTTTGTCCTTTTTTTAGCTCCCCGCCCCTTGCATTAGAAGTTCTTCGACCTATTTTTAGCTCCCACACCTCTAGCATTAGAAGTTCTTTGACCTCTTTTTAGCTCCCACACATCTAGCATTAGAAGTACTTTGACCTCTTTTTAGCTCCCACACCTCTAGCATTAGAAGTTCTTTGACCTCTTTTTAGCTCCCACGCTTCTAGCATTAGAAGTTCTTTGACCTCTTTTTAGCTCCCACACCTCTAGCATTAGAAGTTCTTTGACTTCTTTTTAGCTCCCACACCTCTAGCATTAGAAGTTCTTTGACCTCTTTTTAACTCCCACACACTTTGCATTAGAAGTTCTTTGACCTCTTTTCAGCTCCTACACCCCTTGCAATCGAAGTTCTTTGACCTCTTCTTAGCTCCCACACCCCTTGTATTAGAAGTTCTTTGACCTCTTTTTAGCTCCCACACCTCTTGCATTAGAAGTTCTTTGACCCCTTTTTGGCTCCCAAACCCCTTGCATTAGAAGTTCTTTGACCTCATTTTAGCTCCTACACCCCTTGCATTAGAAGTTCTTTGACCCCTTTTTAGCTCCCCCACCTCTTGCATTAGAAGTTTTTTGACTTCTTTTTAGCTCCCACACCCCTTATATTAGAAGTTCTTTGACCCCTTTTCAGCTCCCCCACCTCTTGCATTAGAAGTACTTTGACCTCTTTTTAGCTCCCCCACCCCTTGCATTAGAAGTTCTTTGACCCCTTTTTAGCTCCCACACTCCTTGCTTTAGAAATGCTTTGACCTCTTTTTAGCTCCCACACCTCTTGCATTAGAAGTTCTTTGACCCCTTTTTAGCTCCCACACCCCTTGCATTAGAAGTTCTTTGACCTCTTTTTAGCTCCCCCACCCCTTGCATTAGAAGTTCTTTGACCTCTTTATAGCTCCCCCACTCCTTGCATTAGAAGTTCTTTGACCTCTTTTTAGCTCCCACACCATTGCATTAAAAGTTCTTTGACCCCTTTTTAGCTCCCACACCCCTTGCATTAGAAGTTCTTTGACCTCGTTCTAGCTCCCAAACCCCTTGCATTAGAAGTTCTTTGACCACTTTTTAGCTCCCAAACCCCTTGCACTAGAAGTTCTTTGACCTCTTTTTAGCTCCCAAACCCCTTGCATTAGAAGTTCTTTGACCTCTTCTTAGCTCCCACACCCCTTGCATTAGAAGTTCTTTGACCTCTTTTTTGCTCATACACCACTTGCATTAGAAGTTCTTTGACCAATTTTTAGCTCCCCCACCCCTTGCATTAGAAGTTCTTTGACCACTTTTTAGCTCTCACACCCCTTGCATTAGAAGTTCTTTGACCACTTTTTAGCTCCCACACCCCTTGCACTAGAAGTTTTTTTTACCTCTTTTTAGCTCCCACACCATTGCATTAGAAGTTCTTTGACCTTTTTCCAGCTCCCACACCCCTTGCATTATAAGTTCTTTGACCTCTTTTTAGCTCCCACACCCCTTGCATTAGAAGTTCTTTGACCTCTTTTCAACTCCCACACATCTAGCATTAGAAGGTTTTTCACCTCTTTTTAGCTCCCACACCTCTAGTATTAGAAGTTCTTTGACCTCTTTTTAGCTCCCACACCTCTAGCATTAGAAGTTCTTTGACCTCTTTTTAGCTCCCACACCTCTAGCATTAGAAGTACTTTGACCTCTTTCTAGCTCCCACACCTCTAGCATTAGAAGTTCTTTGACCTCTTTTTAGCTCCCACGCTTCTAGCATTAGAAGTTCTTTGACCTCTTTTTAGCTCCCACGCCTCTAGAATTAGAAGTTCTTTGACTTCTTTTTAGCTCCCACACCTCTAGCATTAGAAGTTCTTTGACCCCTTTTTAGCTCCCACACCCCTTGCATTAGAAGTTCTTTGACCTCTTTTTAGCTCCCCCACCCCTTGCATTAGAAGTTCTTTGACCTCTTTATAGCTCCCCCACCCCTTGCATTAGAAGTTCTTTGACCTCTTTATAGCTCCCCCACTCCTTGCATTAGAAGTTCTTTGACCTCTTTTTAGCTCCCACACCATTGCATTATAAGTTCTTTGACCCCTTTTTAGCTCCCACACCCCTTGCATTAGAAGTTCTTTGACCTCGTTTTAGCTCCCAAACCCCTTGCATTAGAAGTTCTTTGACCACTTTTTAGCTACTACACCCCTTGCACTAGAAGTTCTTTGACCTCTTTTTAGCTCCCAAACCCCTTGCATTAGAAGTTCTTTGACCCCTTTTTAGCTCACACACCCCTTGCATTAGAAGTTCTTTGACCTCTTTTTTGCTCCCACACCACTTGCATTAGAAGTTCTTTGACCAATTTTTAGCTCCCCCACCCCTTACATTAGAAGTTTTTTTTACCTCTTTTTAGCTCCCCCACCCCTTGCATTAGAAGTTCTTTGACCCCTTTTTAGCTCCCACACTCCTTGCATTAGAAGTGCTTTGACCTCTTTTTAGCTCCCACACCTCTTGCATTAGAAGTTCTTTGACCCCTTTTTAGCTCCCACACCCCTTGCATTAGAAGTTCTTTGACCTCTTTTTAGCTCCCCCACCCCTTGCATTAGAAGTTCTTTGACCTCTTTATAGCTCCCCCACTCCTTGCATTAGAAGTTCTTTGACCTCTTTTTAGCTCCCACACCCCTTGCATTAGAAGTTCTTTGACCTCGTTTTAGCTCCCAAACCCCTTGCATTAGAAGTTCTTTGACCACTTTTTAGCTACTACACCCCTTGCACTAGAAGTTCTTTGACCTCTTTTTCGCTCCCAAACCCTTTGCATAGGAACGTCTTTGACCTCTTCTTAGCTCCCACACCCCTTGCATTAGAAGTTCTTTGACCTCTTTTTAGCTCCCACACCACTTGCATTAGAACTTCTTTGACCACTTTTTAGCTCCCCCACCCTTTGCATTAGAAGTTCTTTGACCACTTTTCAGCTCCCACACCCCTAGCATTAGAAGTTCTTTGACCACTTTTTAGCTCCCACATTCCTTGCACTATAAGTTCTTTGACCTCTTTTTAGCTCACACGCCTCTAGCATTAGAAGTACTTCGACCTCTTTTTAGCTCCCACACCTCTAGCATTAGAAGTTCTTTGACCTCTTTTTAGCTACCACGCTTCTAGCATTAAAAGTTCTTTGACCTCTTTTTAGCTCCCACACCTCTACCATTAGAAGTTTTTTTACTTCTTTTTAGCTCCCACACCTCTAGCATTAGAAGTTCTTTGACCTCTTTTTAGCTCCCATACCCCTTGCATTAAAAGTTCTTTGACCTCTTTTTAGCTCCTACACCCCTTGCATTAGAAGTTCTTTGACCTCTTCTTAGCTCCCACACCCCTTGCATTAGAAGTTCTTTGACCTCTTTTTAGCTCCCCCACCCCTTGCATTAGAAGCTCTTTGACCTCTTTTTAGCTTCCCCACCCCTTGCATCAGAAGTTTTTTGTCCTTTTTTTAGCTCCCCCGCCCCTTGCATTAGAAGCTCTTTGACCTCTTTTTAGCTTCCCAACCCCTTTCATCAGAAGTTTTTTGTCCTTTTTTTAGCTCCCCCGCCCCTTGCATTAGAAGTTCTTCGACCTCTTTTTAGCTCCCAAACCCCTTGCATTAGAAGCTCTTTGACCTCTTTTTAGCTTCCCCACCCCTTGCATTAGAAGTTTTTTGTCCTTTTTTTAGCTCCCCGCCCCTTGCATTAGAAGTTCTTCGACCTATTTTTAGCTCCCACACCTCTAGCATTAGAAGTTCTTTGACCACTTTTCAGCTCCCACACCCCTAGCATTAGAAGTTCTTTGACCACTTTTTAGCTCCCACATCCCTTGCACTATAAGTTCTTTGACCTCTTTTTAGCTCACACACCTCTAGCATTAGAAGTACTTCGACCTCTTTTTAGCTCCCACACCTCTAGCATTAGAAGTTCTTTGACCTCTTTTTAGCTCCCACGCTTCTAGCATTAAAAGTTCTTTGACCTCTTTTTAGCTCCCACACCTCTAGCATTAGAAGTTTTTTTACTTCTTTTTAGCTCCCACAACTCTAGCATTAGAAGTTCTTTGACCTCTTTTTAGCTCCCATACCCCTTGCATTAAAAGTTCTTTGACCTCTTTTTAGCTCCTACACCCCTTGCATTAGAAGTTCTTTGACCTCTTCTTAGCTCCCACACCCCTTGCATTAGAAGTTCTTTGACCTCTTTTTAGCTCCCCCACATCTTGCATTAGAAGCTCTTTGACCTCTTTTTAGCTTCCCAACCCCTTGCATCAGAAGTTTTTTGTCCTTTTTTTAGCTCCCCCGCCCCTTGCATTAGAAGTTCTTCGACCTCTTTTTAGCACCCACACCCCTTGCATTAGAAGCTCTTTGACCTCTTTTTAGCTTCCCCACCCCTTGCATTAGAAGTTTTTTGTCCTTTTTTTAGCTCCCCGCCCCTTGCATTAGAAGTTCTTCGACCTCTTTTTAGCTCCCACACCTCTAGCATTAGAAGTTCTTTGACCTCTTTTTAGCTCCCACACATCTAGCATTAGAAGTACTTTGACCTCTTTTTAGCTCCCACACCTCTAGCATTAGAAGTTCTTTGACCTCTTTTTAGCTCCCACGCTTCTAGCATTAGAAGTTCTTTGACCTCTTTTTAGCTCCCACACCTCTAGCATTAGAAGTTCTTTGACTCTTTTTAGCTCCCACACCTCTAGCATTAGAAGTTCTTTGACCTCTTTTTAGCTCCCACACCTTTGCATTAGAAGTTCTTTGACCTCTTTTTAGCTCCTACACCCCTTGCATTAGAAGTTCTTTGACCTCTTTTAGCTCCCACACCCCTTGCATTAGAAGTTCTTTGACCTCTTTTTAGCTCCCACACCTCTTGCATTAGAAGTTCTTTGACCCCTTTTTGCTCCCAACCCCTTGCATTAGAAGTTCTTTGACCTCATTTTAGCTCCTACACCCCTTGCATTAGAAGTTCTTTGACCCCTTTTTAGCTCCCCCACCTCTTGCATTAGAAGTTCTTTGACTTCTTTTTAGCTCCCACACCCCTTGCATTAGAAGTTCTTTGACCCCTTTTTAGCTCCCCCACCTCTTGCATTAGAAGTTCTTTGACCTCTTTTTAGCTCCCCCACCCCTTGCATTAGAAGTTCTTTGACCCCTTTTTAGCTCCCACACTCCTTGCATTAGAAGTGCTTTGACCTCTTTTTAGCTCCCCCACCTCTTGCATTAGAAGTTCTTTGACCCCTTTTTAGCTCCCACACCCCTTGCATTAGAAGTTCTTTGACCTCTTTTTAGCTCCCACACCCCTTGCATTAGAAGTTCTTTGACCTCTTTATAGCTCCCCCACCCTTGCATTAGAAGTTCTTTGACCTCTTTTTAGCTCCCACACCCCTTGCATTAGAAGTTCTTTGACCTCTTTTTAGCTCCCACACCCCTTGCATTAGAAGTTCTTTGACCTCATTCTAGCTCCCAAACCCCTTGCATTAGAAGTTCTTTGACCACTTTTTAGCTACTACACCCCTTGCATTAGAAGTTCTTTGACCTCTTTTTAGCTCCCAATCCCCTTGCATTAGAAGTTCTTTGACCTCTTCTTAGCTCCCACACCCCTTGCATTAGAAGTTCTTTGACCTCTTTTTTGCTCATACACCACTTGCATTAGAAGTTCTTTGACCAATTTTCAGCTCCCCCACCCCTTGCATTAGAAGTTCTTTGACCACTTTTTAGCTCCCACACCCCTTGCATTAGAAGTTCTTTGACCACTTTTTAGCTCCCACACCCCTTGCACTAGAAGTTTTTTTACCTCTTTTTAGCTCCCACACCATTGCATTAGAAGTTCTTTGACCTTTTTCCAGCTCCCACACCCCTTGCATTATAAGTTCTTTGACCTCTTTTTAGCTCCCACACCCCTTGCATTAGAAGTTCTTTGACCTCTTTTCAACTCCCACACATCTAGCATTAGAGGTTTTTTCACCTCTTTTTAGCTCCCACACCTCTAGTATTAGAAGTTCTTTGACCTCTTTTTAGCTCCCACACCTCTAGCATTAGAAGTTCTTTGACCTCTTTTTAGCTCCCACACCTCTAGCATTAGAAGTACTTTGACCTCTTTCTAGCTCCCACACCTCTAGCATTAGAAGTTCTTTGACCTCTTTTTAGCTCCCACGCTTCTAGCATTAGAAGTTCTTTGACCTCTTTTTAGCTCCCACACCTCTAGCATTAGAAGTTCTTTGACTTCTTTTTAGCTCCCACACCTCTAGCATTAGAAGTTCTTTGACCTCTTTTTAGCTCCCACACCTCTAGCATTAGAAGTACTTTGACCTCTTTTTAGCTCCCACACCTCTAGCATCAGAAGTTCTTTGACTTCTTTTTAGCTCTCATACTTCTAGCATTAGAAGTTTTTTTTTACCTCTTTTCAGCTCCCTTACCTCAAGCATTAGAAGTTCTTTGACCTCTCTTTATAGCTCCCACACCTCTAACATTAGAAGTTCTTTGACCTCTCTCTTTAGCTCCCACTTTTCTGGCATTAGAAGTTCTTTGACATATATTTCTAGGTTCCATACTTTCAGCATTGGAGGGTCTTCGATCTATATTTTGAAGTGCCTTAGTTCTATCATTAGAGGCTCTCTATTTTTAGGTGTCTTACCTCTGGCATTAGAGGCTCCTCTTCGCTGTTCTCTCCTGTCTTCTAGTTTTCAAGATATTCTTCCATTAGATTATCTGTTTCTTTCGAGATTCCATTGTATATTTTCCTTAGTTTGTCAGTGTCCTTCTAGATTTCAAAAGAGATTTCAGTGCCGTGAGTCCTCACTTCGTCAGATTCCTCAGGGAAATCGAAGGCATTTATTCTTTACCTATCTGGGCAATGAGTAAAGAGATGAATACTATCGATTTCTCCGCATACACTATCATGCCAAAGTAAATGACGAGCAACATGATATATTTACCAATGTCGTCTGTATGTGTCCTTACTTCAATGGCGAATTTTGGGACAATCCTGTTGAAGAACTACACTCACCATTCAGTTGAACCATTCTGCCTCCATCCTCATTCCCCGCAATCCGTTTTTGTACCGATACAAAGCCTCGTACTTTTTCTAAGAGTCTCCTTTAATAAGACATCGTCGCAAAAGCCCAAGCAAAGGATCCTTCAAGGCGCATACATCGTCGCAAAAGCCCAAGCAAAGGATCCTTCAAGGCGCATACATTATGATCTTCAAAGCTCAGCTGCCAACGGAAGATTCCATGTCTTTCTATAGGTCGGGCGATATAAAACGAACGATCGGCAACTTCGGCAGCAACCAAAACCATCTGTAGTTGATGGTGTTCCGAAGACGTAACACATAATTCTTACCGGCAGCTTCCTATTCCGCCAGAACGTGATCTCTGTGAGTTAAGTGAAATCCTTCTCCCAGTCATCTACTCATCTACTCTTACTCCTATTGACGCGCAATTCTTTGGTTAGATTTCGCCAGCTACATACAGATCATGTGAGGTGTTGCAGGCTACATTTGAAAAAAATGAAGATCAGGTCTTCAGAAGTCATTTGAAGCTAGGGGAGGAGTTGTTCAGGACTGCTCCTGGAAATTTCAGTTCTGGAGTCATTCAGAAATCCATGTTAAGTATACGGCTGTGTCCTTTGAAGACTTTTGGAAATTCGGGAGTTTTCTTCCGAAACCGTTCTGAGATTCCGTTCTGGAGGCATTCAGAATTCCATGCTAAGTCTATGGCTATTTTTTCTGAAGCCATTTGGAAATCCGGGAAAGTTTTCTTCCGATACCGTTCTGAGATTCCGTACTGGAGGCATTACGAATTCCATGCTAAGTCCATGGCTATTTCTTCTGAAGCCATTTGGAAATCCGAGAAGATTTTCTTCCGAATTCTTTTAGGACTCGCGAAAAATTCCATTCTTGTTTTATAACAACAACAACAACAATAATAATGATAATGAAATAATAATAATAATAATAATAATAATAATAATAATAATAATAATAATGATAATATACTACGTGATTTGATTTATGGATTTGAGTTGAAAAGGTTTGAAGATGCTAAATGCTCAACTTTGCAGTTTGAAGGAAACTTTAAGATACCAGGACGAAGGGCGAAGAGTAATTGAGGTTCAAAGCAAACCGAATTGAAATAGTTGATTTCAGCTAAATTATTTCAGGTTTGGGATTTAGAACAATCTATTTCTGGTACGAATCGAGATATATATATATATATATATATATATATATATATATATATATATATATATATATATATATATATATATATATATATATGTATATATAAATATATATATATATATATATATATATATATATATATATATATATATATATATATATATAGTACATATTATATAGCTTTAAAAAGTATTTATTGTTTAAAAACAACATAGTTAAACATCTCCATCAGAGGAGGGAGCTGGTTTGGTCAGATGACCAATTCTGGTGAAGTATAGATATGAACTGATTAAATTATCGATATCACAGATATCGTATGCTTAGTTGATGTAGCAATTTTATCACAATCTCGGAAGACACCTGCATCCGGTGACGTCACAAACTTTCACACACTGATGCATTGGTGTTGACGTTTAAGAAAAATGTTACATTGTTGAGGCTGCATTGTGCATCCTGTTTAAGATTTGAGTGACTACAGCAAATCCCACGGCTAGCATCTTCATCCAAAATGACATATTACGTCATGTGTTTTAAACATGTAATAATAATTATTTCACTTATTACATAAGCTCGGCCAGCAATCTCAATTTTTTCAAAAAAATTTAACAACAAGCCAAAACATGTTTACTAGGCGTGACTGGACATATGTATTATTCTTTGTTTAACTTTAGCCATAAGCAAACGAGGACGAATGTCCAAATAGGCACATCAAAAAATAATAACAATAATGCATAAGAAAAGATATTACCAAAACAAAGAAAAAAAATGCATGATAAAATAAAGATCATATATATGGTACATTGCTAGCAAATGATTATATGGTACCAAAAAAAAACTACTGACATACATATGATTCGGTAACTTGTTAAAGAATAATTGTTACCTTTGTCAGAAACATAGATTAACATAATACGGTAACTAATAAAAATATTTGTTACCTTGGTAAAAATTCAATTTTTTAGTGCACAAACACGAATTCCTGGTACGTACACGTACCACGGTTTCGTACATATATATATATATATATATATATATATATATATATATATATATATATATATATATATATATATATATATATATATATATATATATATATATATGGGCTGATATATTTTATTAGATGCCCATAGATTCTGTTAATTTAATTTTTTTTCTCTTTTCTTTTTAACATTCCGGCTTATATATTTTATTAGATGCCGAGAGAAAAAATGATTTATATTTTTTTTAAATTTTTTTTAAAAATGTATTTTGAACAATGCAATGTAGATAATTTCTTCAATTACATATTACTAGCGTACTTACAGCTTTTCTTACAAACACACTTTCCAGAGCAATTTACTCCTTAGCGAATGAGGTGGCCACTTCAAACAGCTTTAATCTGAATTAAATAAGGAGTTTTGTCTGGACATGACGAAACATTCTGTTGTAGCTTCCTGCTGTGCCGTAACCGACGCCAAACAAGGATGTTCACGGCGATAAATATCATCACCGTGATAACCAGTCCTGCTAGTAGTATGGGGTGAAGAATTTCCTTATAAGTCGGTGACACGTGGTCCATTTTGGTTAGTTTCATCAACCGCTTGGCAACTTGTCTGTTATACGGGAGAGGTAGTGCTGGCATTGTAGAGGTCCACGTGAAGTTCGCGAAGTAGGCTCGTTCTCTGATGAGTGTCCGTAAACCAGTCACCATGGAATTAGGGGAAGTCCCGATACAACCATCTGCTGCAACGAAGATGTGGGCGAAGGACTTGGATCCGTCAGGGCATGATACATTGAAGCCGTCCTTGTCGTATCGTATCCACGAGCCATTGTTCAGTCTGCAATTGAACTCATTATTGTCAAAGGGATAAAGCTTATCCAGACAATTTTCACTTGTATGGGAGAGAGCACCGTCTAGCACTATACCTAACTCGCATGAATCCATTAAGTCTTTATGGAATTCAAATGAGTCAGCTGTACATATTTTTCTATCCATTGCGTCTGAACAGTGAGTTAATTGATTTAAGTCTTTAATGACCGTATATGTTTCCTTGTCTGGGGAAATCAATACGTGTCCTGTCAAACTGGATATTACTGGATTTGAGTGATTCGTCATGAAAGTCGGAAATAGTGATATCCTGTAAGATTGCCAGGCATCAGAAGAATCAAAGGGAATTGTAATCCTAATCTTGTTATTATCAACGTTTACTGTAATTAGGCTGTAATAAAATTCTAACCTATGTTTGTCTAACAAAGGAACATAGCCTAGTTTATCCCTTCCGTACTCCAGAATTGACTTTAAGTAATTTATAGGCAACAAATGGGGCGACAGTACACCTTTAGTTGCTAACGTGATAGCTTCTACATAATCCTTGGATTTCTCAATGAAATGAGCAATTCTGTTATGTATGTGATCTATCTTTGAATCATAATACGTTAACGTTGCCAACAAATCCTGTACTTCCATAATCTGAATGATATTATTTGAATGTTCATTTACTAAATCCATAATTTTATTGATTGAAGCTAACTGATTCCTTAGTTCTGACATAATCAATTCATCTTCATGAGTCAAGAACTCAATTTTCTCATTTTGATTACTAATTTTAAGACGATTGGAAATTCCTAAACCTAAACTTGCAATTGACCCAAAGATGTTTAATGCAGCATAAATAAACGGATTTCGTCTTTCTTTATGTTCGTGTCCTACAGTCCACATCAAAAGGTCATAAGCCAAAGATCCTGTCTCGTAAGTCTTATTTTTCAAGTCATCAGATAGCATCTCTGCAACTTTTAATGTTGATCCAAGCAAATTCTCTGTAGTCAAATGAAAATGTCTTCTATGCAACTCATCCAATGAGGCAGAAAACCTTGAAATGGCAGTTCTTAAGTTAGTGACACCATTCTCTTGAAGAAAAATTGCTTGCATATTCACTTCTACAACTACGTTGCTTGATGTAATAAAAACGTCTTCTTGTCTTTCAACTATAGTGCCATATTTAAAATTTATACTTTTAGTTTTAGAGCTCATCCCACATGAGAAAAATGTCTGAGCGAACAATATCACTCCCAACAACAAAAAATTCATCTTGGAAACCTGTAACGAGAAAAATATATGTAATTACTCCTGTATTAAAAAGAAAACTTTTAATCACATAAAATAAAAAAATTTTCCCTCACTTCTTTCCCTCTCTTTTCTTTTTAATTTCTTATGTGAGCCAATGGTACTATTCTCTCATCCGTGGGTTGGGATACGTTTTGAACTCTAAACCTATTGGCCGTTAATGTTTCCAAAATGTTAAATGGGCCTTCAAACTTAGGTTTTTAGTTTATAATTGAGTCCTTTGCGTACATTGATTTGAATATACACGTTATCACCCACGGTATATGTTTTAGTTGGTTTCGCTGTTTTATCATGATTCCTTTTCATTATGATTTGTGATTCTTCTAAATTCTTTCGAAGGATATCATATCGACTTATACTTGCATTTATACATTCTTTCAAAAGGATTTGATAGATTAGTTGTAGGCGTTAATACATGGAAAAGCGTTCTAACTGGGGTACCATACAATGCTTCATGTGGTGACATTTTAATTGATATATGATATGAATGATTCAGAGTACTCAGTGCCACCGGTATTGCAATATCCCAGTTGGGGTCTGATCCCCCTAGTGTTACTCTTAATATATTTAATATCTTCCTATTTGCTCTTTCCACTAGCCCATTCGACTCTGGGTGATATATCATGGTATTTATTTTCTTTATGCTGAGGAATTCACACAATGAGGTAAGAAAGTGATTATTAAATTCACCACCCGAGTCTGAGATTATCATGAGTGGAATTCCATGTTTACAAATGTAACACTCGTAAAACTTCCTAGCGCATTCAATCGCAGTTTTAGTTTTAAGCGCTATTAGTTCTGTATATCGAGTTAAAGCATCTATAATTACTAAGAGGTGCTTATTTCCTCTGTCTGACTCGTAAAATCCTGTTAACAAATCTAAATGTATTCTTTCAAAGGGTTGATTGGGCACAGGATAAGCTCCTAGGCTGACAAGTGTTTTCGTATGCCCTTTGTTTTCCTGACATGTGCGACAATTAGCTATGTGTCTTTTTATATCTGTAAGCATCGTATGCCAATAAAACAATGATTTGGCTTTCTGTGACATTAATGAGAACCCAGGGTGTCCATGTTAGTTACATGTGGTGTATTGCGGGTTTTCCTTGTCACAGTCCTACACAGAATATTATCTTTGATTATATAATTCTGCTGCTTATACTTTATATATTCCTTTTCCTTATGATTGCCTTTCAAAGCATTTATAATTGTTTCTATTTTCTGATCTTTTCTTTGCTCAGTCTGTAACAATTCAGCACTCCAGCCTAAATCTTCTTGTTCAGATATCGTTTTAACAATAGGCATGGATGTTGATATATCTATTAATTCAGCTAAAGGCTCCGTACAAGATGACACGGGGTTGCGTGATAATGCATCCGCAATGATATTTGCTTTCCCAGGTAAATACCCGATTCTTGCGCCAAAATCTTGAATGATCAAATGCCACCGAGTTCGTTTAGGGCTGTGGTTGAAGCCTTTAAAGAACTCTGTTATCTGTTAGTGGTTTATGGTCAGTAAGAACCTTAACGGGATAACCGTAAATTATGAACTTAAAATGCACTAGTGAATTAACAATAGCTAGCCCTTCCTTGTCTATTACTGCATACTTACTTTCGGAAGTTCTCAATTTTCGAGAATAGAAAGCTATCGGGAAAAATTGTTTATCATATTGCTGAAGCAATACCCCTCCTACTCCTAAGTCTGAGGCGTCTGTTGCAATGAAGAATTCCTTACCGAAGTCAGGAAATTTTAAGATAGGAGAACTACACAGTTCATCTTTCAAGGTATTAAACGCCTGTTGATGTTGCTCAGACCATATGAAATCTACGCCCTTCTTCGTAAGATCAGTTAAAGGAGCGGCTATTATTGAATAGTTGCGTATAAAACGCCTGTAATATCCACTACAACCCAGAAATTGCTGTATTCCCTTGACATTAGTAGGTATGGGAAAATTACGTATATCCGACACCTTATCATGGACTACTTTAAGACCTTGGCTTGACACCATGAAACCCAAATATATTAATTCTGTTTTGAAAAACTCACACTTACTAATCTTTACCCTTAAGTTATGTTGTCTTAATCTCTGTAGTACTAGTTCTAACTTACGTAGATGTTCTTCCAAGGTGTTGGAAAAGATTACAAGATCATCCATATAGGCATGCAATATATCCCCTAACAAGTCTCCAAACACTATGTTAATCATTCTTGTAAATGTTATAGGAGCACAACGTAAACCAAAAGGCATCCGTAAAAATTCATAATGTCCCCTGGCTGTGCTGAAGAGCTGTGTATGGGATACTATCCTCTTCTAATGATATCTGGTGAAAGCCTTTAAGTAAGTCCAAACTAGTAAAATATTTATTCTGACCTAACAAAGACAAAATATCATCAGTACATGGCACTGGGAATCGATCAGGGATCGTCTCCTCGTTTAGACGACGAAAGTCGACGCAGGTACGCCATGTTCGATCTTTTTTCGGTACAACTATTAAAGGAAAATTATAAGGGCTGTTTGATTTCCTAATGACTCCTTCTTCTAGCATTTTACCTATTTCATCATCTATTTCACTCTGGAATTTCATAGGGAGTCTGTACGAGGGTACATAGATAATTTTCTGCTTGTCCTTTAACCTTATTTGATGCTCGATCACATCTGTTTTTCCTAAGGATCCATCCGTAGTGGAAAAAACATCATGATATTTAGTTAAAAGTCCAAAAATTTTCTGCTGAATTTCTTCGTCTTGAATGTCTTTATTGATTTTATTTTTAATAGATCGCAAAAGGGATTCATCCGCAACTGATTGAGAGTGATTGATCTCAGCAACGGTAAGAATACGATGTTTATAAACTTCTACATCCAAGATATGTTGATTTTTGTGAATTACTAAAGTGTTATTTAAATGATTACAGACTTCAATATTACATTGTTGATGTGAGCCTACTGTATAAATAGCTTGTGTGACAGACAATCCGTTAGTTTTCAAAGTGTCGGAAAGGATTAATATTTCAGATCCCGGTAATGTTTTCTTTATTTGCACTATTAAATTCGAAGGTACATTTGGTTCGATAGATTGCGTGCAAGATGATATTACGGGTGAACGAGAATTCTGCTGGGTCGCGTATATTATTTCTTTATTAGTGAGACAAGTTATTGGTTCTTCAACGTACGTTACGGTTACATTTGTCGTCTCCTTTTTATCCAAAACTGATTTTAAGGTATCAGAAGACTTATAGAATTTCCCTCTGATATACACGCCGTGCTTGGCAGGGGCTAAGATAATGTTTTGATTTCCCATAGATGGGTATCCTAAAATTACAGCTGGATACATATTAATGTTTTTTACAACAACAAATGTATCGGCAAACGTGCGTTTACCGACTTTGAACTGAACATGAGTGATGCCTATGACATTTAATTCATTATTTCCTATACCCGAGAGTCTAATTCCGGATTTTTCAATCGGAAAGTTCGAAAACAACAAATGATGTATCCTCAAATCCATGATATTATGTGGACTACCAGAGTCAAAAAATAACGTAAAGGATTTGTGTTCTAAATTTACAGCATAAAAGGTTGGCCGTAACTCATTTTGGCTTATTATTGTATGAATTCGTTGCAAATCTACGGGAGCATGCACTGTTTTACTTAATTCGGCCGTGTGTTTCACAGGAAAATCTATTGTCTCACAATTATCTGATAAAACATTAAATTGATTATTCAATACTATTGATGTTGACATGAATGACCTTGACCCAACATCACTCTCTTCCCCTCTGGAGTTAACTATGTGGTATTTGCTTTGCTCTGCACATTCTGAAAATTAGTCTGACCTTGCGAGGTCTGGTTTGACGACCCAGGCTCAGCCATATTCGAAGAAGTGTTTGTTTGCTTTGGACTCTGAACTGCATTGACATTTGGTTGTTTCTTCTTATTGTTAAAATGAGGATTTTTCTTTTTATTTCCATATGGAACTGACTGTGGAATTGACTGTGTATTTCTGGGATTCTGTTGTGTCTTACGCAAGTAACATTGACTGTATGAATGAGTTGCATTGTTGTGAATCGAGCAGAATTTCGTTCTGCAGTCCGCGCTTAAGTGACCTTGACGTTTGCAATTATAACACGTCATTCCCGCTACTTGACTACTAACTACGTTCACTGTTTGTGGCTTTGTTTCATTCTTTGCAAACACTTGAGTTAACACGGGATCGAGATCTGGACACTTGGACATGTGTTTCTTTATCTGTTTATATACATCCAATTCCGTACTTGCAGGCGTTAACTTCTTATCAAAACACCGCACTAAAGCTTCAGGCAACAAAAGTGTCATGCAAGTTAAATACATTAATCGTAAAAAATCTTTCACGGAGATGTTATCTCTAGTAACCCAAGTGGAATTACCTAAAATGTCCTGATATTCATTAAGCCTATCAGCTATGAGAGCTGCTCTCTCAATAACATTAAGCCGATTCATAGTGGCTTGATTAAGTGTATTTCGTAACGTTAATACTACATCCAAGGCTTCCTCACCCCCATAGACCGCGCGTAACCTAACTTTGAAATCATCCCAGGTAACTGCTTCTTGAAATGAAACACCTCTTAAATACGCACTCGCATCCCCCTTAGAAAATTCTATAAAACTTTTAGCTTCTTGTAATTGTACAAAAGGGTCTACGATTTGTTTGGCATTTAAATGGGCATTGACGGATGAAATCCATGACTCCACATTTTGTGTCAAGAACCCATTGACCCGACCCTGAAAAGGAAGGATTGCTGACCTGGCATTTTCAAGCGTCACAATTGGAGGAGGATTAGTCTGGCCTACGCCACTAGGTCCAGGGGTAGGGCTCACAGGGGGAGTCATGACTGCTGTATTTCTTTTCCTATCTCTTCGACCCCTTGCAATTCTATCAAAATATCTATATGAATACAGACGTCCACTGCGTAAACGCATATGTATAAAAAAATTCCCCAAACAATGTTACTAATCCCAAGACATTTCCCGAGAATTTCTGAAAGAAAAAGGAATTAGCACAAAGAGAGAAAAAATTCTAGATGAGAATTCGGAGTTGAACACAGTTTCCTTTAATGAACGGAAATAAAAGATTAGCAATTCACTCACCCCAGCAATAGACTAACGACTCGTGATAACTACACTTCACTGCCCAAACTGGAATAAATTCAAAAATTTGTACTTAGCTTATATATGGTTCTGTGTGATGTCGACACATCCTCTCTCTCTCTCTCTTGATGTTTTGTTAGCGATGTATCGTTCGAGTTTCTTGTTGAATGTAGTGCTTCCTGGATATGTTTTGCAAACGTTGAACGTCAGTCCTTGGGTTTCCTAGGATGTTGATTGCAGATCCAGTTCATCGGTTTGTATTCATAACATTCATTAAATGTTAAATATTTCGATGGACTATATTACTTAGTCAAAATTGCAGATACATGTAGATAACGTTGAGTTCTTGAAGATCTTTCCCTGGTTTTACAGCTTTTATTTTGAAGTCTTGAAGATCTTTTTCTGGTTTTACAGCTTTTATTTAGAACTTTTGAAGATCTTTCTCTAATTCTTAGAGTTTAATATTATAGTTACTTGAAGATCTTTCTCTGATTCGTAGAGTTTAACCGCTGCCACCATTTAAAAGTGTGCTACTTTTATAAGCACACATTGAGTATGTGTTGTTTAAGATGTGTAAAGCTGAATAACGAAGTACATCTTATTAGCTTTAAAAAGTATTTATTGTTTAAAAACAACAGAGTTAAACATTTCCATCAGAGGAGGGAGCTGGTTTGGTCAGATGACCAATTCTGGTGAAGTATAGATATGAACTGACTAAATTATCGATATCACAGATATCGTATGCTTAGTTGATGTAGCAATTTTATCACAATCTCGGAAGACACCTGCATCCGGTGACGTCACAAACTTTCACACACTGATGCATTGGTGTTGACGTTTAAGAAAAATGTTACATTGTTGAGGCTGCATTGTGCATCCTGTTTATGATTTGAGTGACTACAGCAAATCCCACGGCTAGCATCTTCATCCAAAATGACATATTACGTCATGTGTTTTAAACATGTAATAATAATTATTTCACTTATTACATATATATATATATATATATATATATATATATATATATATATATATATATATATATATATATATATATATATATATATAGTTTATATATGTGTATATACATGCATGTATATAAACTTTTGCAGTATATGAATATTCTGTGTATATATGTATATTTTTGGGCTCAAGCCATGTCGTCCTGATGGAAGTTCCTATAGGGTAGCTTCCTAGGGTATATTACAACTACGGCGATATTCCCAGAGAATTTACCTTAAGGTACCAGAATTCTAACTCCTGGAGCGAGTATCCCTCGTGAAAGGGATATCGCGACATATCAGAGGACGTATTCTTGACACGCCACATGGCAATCTACATCCTGGACAGAGATTTCGTCTCGTAGGAGGTGATTGGCGAGATACGAATTCGGGAAAGAAAAAGGGGAGCCGCTCCCAAGGCTTCCCTATCCTCCGATTCGTATGCGTGCCTGGCGCCAATCCTGGCGCCATCTGTATTCCTTTTTGCGTAGCTTAACAACTCGGTGTTTTTTCCTGTGTTTCTCGCAAATCTTGGATTTATTCTACTTTTTCATGGCTTTTCCGTCTTCGTTGGCCTCTGATAAGTTGAGTATCATGTCTTTTATGTATAAATGTAGGCTCTTGGTAAAATTTTGAGTGATTAATAGGATTAATCTTTGATACAAGAGCCGTAGCCTACCAGAGGCGTCCTGGACGCTGTCGCTCGCTAGGTATAAATTTAGTTAGTCAGAGCGACATTCCTGGTTGTTTTGCTTTAATAAATTTTAGCTATTTAGCATTACATAGGATTTCCTTTCGTGCTTAGTATTATTTGGCGAAGTATTCGCCATTTTGGCCTACGCTAGGCCATGTAGCCTAGTCGTTTGGTCCTAGTACTTCATGCATGTTTTTGGTTTTTCCGAGTGTAATTAAAATTTTATTGAAGCTTTAGGCTATATTTTATACATTTAAGACTGTGTGGAATATTTCCAAGATAGTATACGAGTGAGTTTCGGTGATTTAGGTAATCGATGCTCTTGGTGCCTAGGCTAGTTGCTTATGGAGCCTTAGTATACTTTATCATACTCCCCGGTTGCTTTCTTTTCTTTGGAGAAGGTATGCAATCCCTTTCCCTCTGTTTAAGCCTTGGGCTTATCCCTAAGTGGTTTTTTCCGAATTTATTTTCGATAAAACTATACTGGGGTGTTACTGTACCTTCCTGTTCCTGTAGTATGGTTCAACAGGGACAGAACAACAGAGTTTTTTAGTCTGAGTCTGTGTTGTCTGGCTTGGGGCTGAGTCCCCCTCGCTGGCCTGACACAGACAAAGGGAGCTTAGCTCCCTTAGGTCACTACCGAAGGTTTCTGTGGATATGATTCCTTCTTTTGTGATCTACCAGACTAGTCCTGGTTGCTGTTCTCGGGGGAGGATAAGTTTCTTTCCCTGGGAGTAGCAACACCTTCCTTGCTTTGGTGCTCTGGGAGCTGGCAAGTATTGCTGGCCTTCCCCCTTAGATCTCCCTTAGGCTAGGATAAGTTTCTTGGCTGCGGGTGATCTGTCACTAAAGCAAGGTTGGTAGGACCCTCTTGTCCCTTCCCCCTCTTTCTCCGTAATGGCCTAGCCATTACTGTACTGTACGTCGTTCTACATCTGGACCTAGTATAGGTTAGGATGTGGAATTGACTCAGCCCCTTGCCAGCCGGCAGAGCTGCTGGCCGGCAAGGGTCTTATGTTTTCGAGTGCTGCCCGGACCTCTCTTGGTCCCTCATCCATGCCTGCCTGTAGAGCCAGAGGGCATTGGTCAGGAAGCCTGAATTAGTTTCTCCCCTTCCTTATATGCACTCTTTCGGTTGCCGGGCTTGGAGGTTGTGTACACTCTTATCCCGGCATTCATTCTATTTTTCTTCTAGTGCTGTACCTGACCCGGCAGCCGGGCAGGTGTAGTCCTCTGGTTCTTTTGCTGCCGGCTGGCATCGGTCTTGTACCTTTGCCGGCCGGCTTATGTCAGCCCTTGTCTGCCGGTCACCAAGAGTGTGGCCGGCAGCTGGGTACTACCTTGTGTAGTTGCTGGCCGGCAGCCATTGCCGGCCAACATTGGCTGTTACCGGCCGGCAGTTGCTGCCGACCGGCACATGCATTTGAACCAGAGTGCTGCCGCCTTATAGCTGTTAAGTAGTATACTTTAAAGCTAGTTAGGGTGTGTGGCGGCCGGCAAAGGCAGGCCGGCACGCATCCCCCTATACTGTACTAGTATTCTTCAGTATAACATATACAGTAAGAAGAAAACTATGGTAAGGGTTTTGGTACAGCACTGTGTCTTCTAACACTATTGTGTTTTCTCAAACATCCCTTTGCTGTTGCCCTACAGATAGGAAAGTGAGTTCTTTCCTGTCTATTATGCAGGATTTTAAAATCATTGCTTAGGTGTGAGCTCCACCTGTTTCCTCTGGAAACCTTGCATTGGTTACTCTAGAAGAGATTAACCATTTTGATTTTATTATCTGGAAGGCTGCAACAATGGGTTGTGAGGGAAACACAAGTGTGTGTCTTTCCTTTATGAATTGTTATGCTATACTATGCATATCCAGTGATACATAGTTCACTTGATACTCATGGAAATTTCTTCTCTTTACAGAAGGACACTCCGAAGAGCGGAAGTGCTTTCTGCAACGTCCGCAGCAAGAACCTCTGCGGACATGAGTTTTGTAGGAGACACGCAGCATACACTGTCTCCAAGGATGATCTCCGGTATTGGGACCCTCAGGTATGTACTGTGTGCACTAACCTGATTACTGAGACCTTTAATTCCCCTAGGACAGAGGAATCAAGGGATATAGTTAGGAAGAAGCTTCGTACCTGGGTAAGGGGCTTCCAAAAGAACACTTCTGGCCCTTATCTTCCAAGTGAGAAGATGAGGGCGTATCTTTTCCCTAAGGCATCAGCTGATGCAGTGATTCCCCAGCCTCAAGAGGAGATCCCCTAAGTTCAGATCCAGGTGGATCCTGAAGTCGCGGTCGCGATGCAAGACATCCAGTTAGATGACAGGATGTCTGATGTGGACGGGTGTCGGGAGGAAGACCTCCTGGCAGAGGCCCAGGATGAAGTTCAAGCCCCAGACGTTGTAGAGGTAGACGTCGACGAGGTGTCGGCTACTCCGGTTCAGATTCCGGAGCCTATTCCCTCTACATCGGCCGGTCTCCCAGTAGAGCTGGGACAGGCCCTCTCTTCTATTGTTGGAATGATCCAACAAATGCAGAAGGAGAATCAGGAGAAGGCGGCTGCAATGGAACTGCGAATGCAGTGCCTTGCAGAATCACATGGGCCCCAGAAAAAGCTCAATGTGAAAGACCTTCCCTTGTGCTCAGATGCTAACCCATGGAGGTATGCTGAGCACATGCCGATGACGACTGGAAAGATCGTCTTCTCGGATAAGCTGGGCTCAGTTCCCCTGGAGGAGGTGGAATTCTGGCCCAGCAAGGCATCATATCCGGACTGTTATGTCCGGCTGAGGAAGGAACCAGCTTCAAAGGAGGAGACAGAGCCGAAGGAGGTCATAGTGATGGACCATGCTAAGGCTCAAGCTCTACTTTCATCCTCGATGAAAGAGAGGGGCTTCTCTAACTCAAAGGTAGCCGCATTGAATAGGAAGCTCCCTTCCTTTTTGTCCTCGCCTACTAGAGCCTTCCCCTTTTTACAGAAAGGGTTTCTGGCTGTACTAAAAGCAGTCGAGGCCGGCAAGTCTTGCCCCTCCCTAGAGGAGTGTAAACCCTTGTCGCTGGCCCTGCCTATGGACCACAAAGACTGGAAGGACGTCCATCTTACGTTCTCAGTTGGAAAGTTGGAGGCTGATATTGCCGGACGTCAGTTCGGCGAGGACCTCCCTAGCTGTCTGACTTTCTTTTGCGAAGAGAGTTCGATACAAAAGAAAGACTGACTGCCTCAATGTCTCTTCAGACTACTCTCGAGACGATGGCAAGTGACCCCAAGGTCCATGAAATGTTCATGGTAGTGGCCAAGTCTCATCTGGCCACAGTGACGAAGGACCTTTATGGCTTCGTCAAGGCAAGGAGAGCTTGTAGGGAGTTCGTGTTTACCTCGGCTACGGTGAGGCACGAGCCAAGGAAACTAATCTCCTCCAACATTTGGGGAAAAGACCTTTTCCCTACCGACTTGGTCAAAGAAGTTGTTGATAAGGCCGCCTTGGAGAATAGAAACCTTCTCCAGAAGTGGGGCCTGGCTATCAAAAGAAAGTCTTCCCCGGATGAGGGTCCTCAACCAAAGAGGAAGACTATGAGGACTAGGCTACCGTCTCGGCCAGCCAAGCCTCTTAGACAGCAACAGCAACTGCAATTGCCATTGCCCCCAGTGCCCCAGATCGTGGCACAAACCCCGACCACTTTTCAGTGGGTACCCCAGGCCGTGTCGACACAGTCCACGGCATTCACCCCAGCGTTCGAAGGGCAGTCTACTTCCTTTCAAGCAAAGCCTAGAGGAGCAGCCAGAGGCTCGTCTAGACGCCCCTCAAGGGGAAGGGGATTCAGGGGTGGTTGTGGTCATTCCGGAAGGCAAGACCTCAGGACGGCAGTCCAAGTGAGGTGATACCGGTAGGAGGGAGACTTCTGAAATTTCGGGATCGGTGGACCTTCGATCCCTGGGCCCACAGCCTACTCAAGAATGGACTGGGCGGGAGCTGGTACAGCACTCCACCCCCGTGCCTTCGGTTTTTCCAACACTCCACCCCCGTTATGGAGGAGTACGTTCAAGAACTGTTGGAGAAAAAAGGTGATCCGAAGGGTGAAGCCCATCAATTTCTAAGGGAGGCTGTTTTGTGTTCCCAAGAAAGACTCGGAAAAGCTCAGAGTCATTCTGGACTTGTCGCCACTCAACAAGTTCATAGTGAATTGCAAATTCAAAATGCTAACACTGCAACACATGAGGACCTTACTGCCCAAGAGGGCATATTCCGTCTCTATAGACTTGTCAGACGCCTATTGGCACATTCCAATTAGCCATCGACTCTCCCCCTACCTAGGGTTCAGGCTACAACGAAGACTATACGCCTTCGGAGCCATGCCATTCGGGCTAAACATAGCCCCAAGGATTTTTACGAAGCTTGCGAGCGTAGCTCTCAAACAATTACGCATAAAAGGAATTCAGGTAGTAGCCTACCTGGACGACTGGTTGGTGTGGGCAGCATCCGAGACAGAATGCTTGCAAGCTTCCAGTCAAGTGATCCAGTTCCTAGAGTACCTAGGCTTCAAGATCAACAGAAAAAGTCTCGACTTTCTCCATCTCAAAAGTTCCAGTGGCTGGGAATCCACTGGGACCTTTTGTCACACCGTTTCTCCACCCCGGCGAAGAAAAGGAAGGAGATAGCGGGTTCTGTCAAGAGACTTCTAGATTCCGAAAGGATATCAAGACGCGAGCAGGAGAGGGTACTGCGCTCTCTCCAGTTTGCTTCGGTGACAGACCCAGTGCTAAGAGCACAGCTAAAGGATGCAATCGGAGTTTGGAGAAGTTATGCATCAAACGCGCGAAGAGATCTGAGAAGACCAGCCGCTTCGGCTAAGTACTCTTCTCAGGCCTTGGTCCCAAGCCAGACATCTAAAGAAGTCGGTTCTTCTTCAGCCACCTCCCCCGTCGGTGACGATTCACTCAGACGCCTCGAAGGAGGGATGGGGAGGTCACTCTCATCGGAAAAAAGTCCAGGGGACTAGGTCCAAGCTATTCAAGAACTTTCACATAAAACTTTCTAGAAGCTAGGGCAGTGCTCCTTACCTTAAAGAAAGTCTCCCGCGTCACTCGATCCACATAAGGTTGGTGATAGACAGCGAGGTAGTTATGAGATACTTGAATCGACAAGGATCGAGGTCACCACCTCTCAACCAGGTGATGTTGGCCATCTTCCGATTGGCGGAAAAGAAGAAGTGTTACCTGTTGGCAGTTCACCTTCAAGGAGTCCGCAATGTGACAGCGGACGCTCTATCCAGGTTCATACCGATAGAGTCGGAATGGTCCTTAGACGCAGGATCATTCTCCTTCATTCTGAATCAGTCCCAGAACTGCAGATAGACCTCTTTGAAACGAAAGACAACAAGAAGTTGCCCCTGTACGTGCCCCGTACGAGGACCCCTTAGCGGAAGCAGTGGACGCGATGTCCCTCGACTGGAACAGATGGTCCAAGATTTATCTGTTCCCTCCTCACAACCTTCTGTTGAGGGTCCTCAACAAACTGAGATCCTTCAAGAGGTAGCGGCAATAGTGGCCCACAAGTGGCCGAAGTGTGGTTCCTCCTGGCATTGGAACTGTAGCTGAAGTTTGTACCGCTACCAGTTCCAGTTCTGACCCAGCGAGTCTAGAAGTCAACTGTCTGCGCTTCATTACAGAAAACCCGGACCCTGCAGCTCATGATTTTCTCTCCCTAGCGGTGAGAAAGCGTTTCGGGATTTCGAAAGCCAGCATAGACTTCCTTGAGGAATATAAGTGCAAATCTACTAGAAGGCAATATGAGTCATCTTGGAGAAAATGGGTGGCCTTTTGTCAAGGCGAAGAATCCGCAGGAGATCTTGACAGACTTCTGCTTATCTTTCTTCTCCACCTCCATGGTCAAGGATTGGCAGCTAACACGATTTCAGCGTGTAAGCTGCTTTGACAAGACCCATTCTATATGCCTTCCAGGTCGACCTAGGTAACGAGATCTTTAATAAAGTCCCGAAAGCCTGTGCTAGGCTCAGACCTTCAGCACCTCCAAAGCCCATTTCATGGTCTTTAGACAAGTTCTTCATTTCGCTTCTCTGTTGAGCAATGAAGAGTGTGCGTTAAAGGATTTGACACAAAAAGTTATTTTCCTATTTTGCACTCGCGTCCGGGGCCAGGGTTAGTGAGATTGTAGCCTCTCGAGAGAGGTAGGTCGTGTTCAGTTCCTGGATGGGGGAGAACTGAACCTGTTTCCGGATCCTACGTTTCTCGCCAAGAATGAGTTACCCACCAACAGGTGGGGTCCCTGGAGAATCTGCCCTCTGAAAGAAGATGCATCTCTATGTCCAGTAGAATGCCTAAAGGTCTATCTTCATAGAACTTCAGACTTCAAGGGTGGTCAACTATTCAGGGGAGAAACATCAGGCTCAAATTTATCTCTGAATCAACTCAGAGCGAAAATCACATATTTTATTCGCAGAGCGGATCCTGACAATACACCCGCAGGTCACGATCCGAGGAAAGTTGCCTCATCCTTAAATTTCTTTAATTGTATGGATTTTGAACATCTCCGTTCATACACTGGCTGGAAGTCTTCCAGAGTGTTCTTTCGCCACTATGCGAAGCAAGTAGAGGAACTAATGAGATCTGTGGTAGCAGTGGGTCGCGGTGTTAACCCTACTGTTTAACTCTGCGAGGAACAGTGGTCTTAATTGGGACGATTAATTCCAGGGTGAGTGTGTAGTTACATACTGTACTACAAACTAAGTGAGGGCACTGTGTTGCCCATGTAGACTGTTCCATTTCCGAAGGAGAACTTAGCATAAGTGCAGACATGTGTGCCGAGCGTTTCTAACGCTAATGTCATTGATTTGTAATACAGACTTTTATGACTTTGATACCTCGGTATCTTAAAAGTGGCATTTAATGTTTTTCTTTCAGACAAACAAGCTCTGTTTACTATCATACTTATGCTTAAAGCTTTGGGTTATCCTCTTCTTATGTATATATATATATATATATATAATTGTGGTTAACCTGTCTATTTATTGCCTGTCAATAAACTGGTTCTTGAGAACCTTGCATCTCCTTCACCTGTGTCAATTTATTGGTATAATTGAGCATTCATTCTATGTACCTTATCTGGGATAATTCTAATAGAATTGTTCCTTTATGCAAGCTATGTTGCATTGGTTTTCCTCCTATACGGATATAAAACCTTTGTCCAATACAAGTATTGTGCGGAGAACTGGTCGATATTTCATATTGACGCAGTGGTTCTTTACAAACTATGCTTTACTTAATATAGGGCGAGACCACTATATTAGCTTGCCTGGTATTCATACATAGGTATATGTACTCTTCGAGACTTTTCCAGAGTCTAGTAGGACTCTTCCCTGTAGGGGGCAGGAAGCTCTAACATGGTTTATAGTTAGTTGAAAAGATGTATAACGGTAACATCTTAGGTCTCTAGGTCTAGTCGACCGGGAAAAAATTACATCCGGGGAGTACGGCACGTTCTGAGAATCCACAGATACAGTAATGCTCTGGTACACTTCCATCAGGACGACATGGCTTGAGCCCAAAAAACGGATTTTGATCGAAGCGAAAAATCTATTTTTGGGTGAGATGGCCATGTCGTCCTGATGGACCCGCCCTTGCCTTTCTAAGAAAGGGCTGTAGGACCCCTCCCTACATACAGTATCTGTAGCACCTCGTGTACGCTACAAGGAATACAGATGGCGCCAGGATTGGCACCAGGCACGCATACAAATCGGAGGATAGGGAAGCCTTGGGAGCGGCTCCCCTTTTTCTTTCCCGAATTCGTATCTCGCCAATCACCTCCTACGAGACGAAATCTCTGTCCAGGATGTAGATTGCCATGTGGCGTGTCAAGAATATGTCCTCTGATATGTCGCGATATCCCTTTCACGAGGGATACTCGCTCCAGGAGTTAGAATTCTGGTACCTTAAGGTAAATTCTCTGGGAATATCGCCGTAGTTGTAATATACCCTAGGAAGCTACCCTATAGGAACTTCCATCAGGACGACATGGCCATCTCACCCAAAAATAGATTTTTCGCTTCGCTCAAAATCCGTTTTATATCTATACATATATATACACAGACATATATATACATACATATACATATATATAATTATATACATACATATACATATATTTAATATATATATATATATATATATATATATATATATATATATACATATACATATATAATATATATATATATATATATATATATATATATATATATATATATATGTATATATATATATATATATTAAACTATATTTATATATTTTATGAATACAGTATATTTGCATGTACTGTACACACACACACACACACACACACATATATATATATATATACACACATATATATATATACATACATACATACATACACATATACTGTTTGTACATACATACATCCCTAAATACAGCAGCCTTCGTATTCTCCCAACTGTTTATACATGCAAAAGCAAATGTAAAATGCATACCACCAAGTTATGGCTTAACCTTGATATTTCATCGAGATTCCAGGTGTGGACAAGATATCTGTCCACAAGCCACTGTACATTTTGTCCTTCAAAACGGAATAACATCTTGAAATCACGATCAAGTGTGGGAAAACGGGGCATGTATTGTCTAACATGCCTCACATCCACAAAATCTGCCATCGTGCTGAGAATCGGACAGAACAACCTTTCTCTTCAAACTGCAGTCTGCTACTGACCAGACTCGGCTTTTTCGAAGCATATGCTCTTTATATGAAGTAAAGGGTCTTCTTAATGTCTAACCATTTACTTTTATGTGATTATAAGGATATGCTTTTGCTCTAAAAGTAGAAGCTTTTGCTTGAAATGTTTATGAATACAAGTAGAAGGATTTCCTTCATATTTTTTCTTTATGAATACCGCCCAATAATAACTGTTGCTTATGCTTGTGTTTTAAGGGACAAATACAAATTACTTTTTGAATATGTTACTTGTTTCTACCCTTCTTGAAAAACAGCAGCAATGATACATCATTTTCAATGAAAATACATAACAGAATATCTTTATTCCTAGGTCTGTAAAAGTTCTGGATGGCCACGAAGGAGAACTAAATGGTGCTGCATTGAGTTGGTGTGGTCATTTTATAGCTTCCTGGGCTACAGATGCTTCAGTGCTGATCTGGGACATACGGAAAGCGGACCAACCAATTTATACATTGAGACATGATGCCGAGGTATACATGATGTAACAAAAGACTTCCTTTTTTCACGCACTGGTTTTTTACATCTAATTCTCTTGCTACCCACAGATATTGAGGCATGATGCCGAAGTATACACGATGTATGTAGCAAAAGATTATTTTTGTTTTCATGCACTGTTTCTAATTCTAATCCTCTTATTATCCACAAACATTGAGACATGATGTCGAGGTATACATGATGCATGTAGCAAAATGATTTATTTTTTTCGTGCACCCGTTTTACTTCTTATCCTCTTACTGTCAACAGACATTCAGACATGTTGCCAAGGTACACACATGATGCAAGTAGCAAAAGATTTTATATTTCCAGGGACTGATCCTACTTCTGATCCTCTTACTACCGTGGAACAAAGATGTATGCATTGTTTTAAAACCTCAATATCATTTCCTATGATGCAATGTTCAAATTCTTAAGATATTACCCCAACACACCAATTTAAAATTGAGGAATTTTGCTATATTTAACTGCAAACAAAATACAATCTGTTCAGATAAAAAGTGTCATTATATGAAATAATTATGTTTAGTATATCAACTAATTCAAAATCATAAGAAATACCCGTCTCTAAACACCTGAAAAGGAACTCCGGCAATCATCATTCAATAAGGAACTAATGGAATCACATAAGAATTCTTGAAATAGACTATTATGCACAATCGTGATAACAAGCTGAATAGAACCATTTGGTCTTGGTGAAGGACCTCTCTACTGTTATTAAGTACTAACCAAACATCCGAGATAAAGAAGGATTCTTATTCCTAGCAATGTCAAACTTTTCTACGAGAGTCATCACTCTTGTGAATATTCGAAGAGCCGTGCTCAAACCGAAACATAGGCAACTGAACTGATAAATTTTACTTTGAAATATAAACCTGTGTAGTCCCGTGAATCTTTGTGACACCAAACATGAGAATTAACGTACGGCAAATCAATTGAAAACATTTATTCTCACCTCCAAACTTCAGGTAAAACTGCAGAGGATGTCTTCATGAAGAACCTAGTTTGGACTTAGAACTTAATGACATAAGAAACGTCTAGAATTAGTATCTGACCTCCTAAAGAGTTTAAGACCAGAACATAAGAGATAAGGCACTAGAACTTTTACTATTGCTACTTTCAATAATAACAGATATTTCTTCTTTCACAATCTTTGTCTTAAACAGGTTGTGGAGGAACAAAGGATAGTACTTTGGTGCCGAGTATAATAGGGGATGCAATATGAAAGGCAGTGGGTAGTCTCCACTTAATGCTACTACTACACACAGGTCCGGTAGAATCACATTCCACCTAGGATGGAAATAAGACTCTCTGGACCACATCTTTTGCAAATTGTTGTTGTTTCTTACTTTTCCTCCCCCATTACAAGTAGCAGATTCTTTTTATGGAACTTTGGTTATCTTCCAGGATAAAATCTATTACTTCTAAACTTACCTCAGCCCATATACTGCTTTTGATAATGAGATTTATAAAAAGCAGAAGGCACAAGTTCGAACTTGTGAAACACAAAGTGCTTGTGAAATTAAGAGTTGTTATTGCAATTAATTTACAAATCCACTTCTCATAAATACTTTGATAAAAAAGAAAGCCCAAAATGGAAACTGGCATTATCGTGTGCTTTCAACCTCTGAAAGATTTCTATTTAAGTTCATTCCCTTCATTTAAGAACACAGCTATACTATATTTGAGCTAGTTACGAAGACGAATCAGATACTGCATGATCTAGATACTTAAAATATTCTAAAATATCAGTATTATTTCAATACTTACCTAACTACTGTGCTATAAGCTTTGAAAGCTTAGCTTTGGTTGGCTAACTAAAAAATTATACGATTACTAGTGGTTTGATAAAACTAGCCCTCACATATCCCGATACTACTACTATAACGTATGCCCACTGCTGACTATCATATTGGAAGAACTCATTACTGCTTTGTCCCCACTAGATATGGGGAGGAGGGTAGTATTGAATAAAATATAGGTAAGGGTTGAAATTAATCTATTTTATTCTAAAAATTGTATTAATTTCAGCAAGTCCTATATAATATTCATTATGCTGGAAGGTAAAAAATGGTAAACAATTATGGATACTTACAGAAATCCACCTTTAAAATTAATGATAGTGAAAAAAGTTAAAAAAAAAAAAAATACTCAGCAAGGCTCATATCCAGGATTCGACAGAAGACTTGTAATTTCTCTTATAACTCTATTAAAAGGAGCGGAGAGTAACAAAATTGAGGACCCCGTCATTACAAATCCTTCTATTTAAAGGATTAGGCCCACTCCACAATACAGCTGCCAAGAACATGAAACCATTTAAGACTAGTCAATTATCTTAAAAAGTCAACGTGCTGACTAGCCACTATCAAGTACATTAACTCAGACTCTAATAGCACAACCTGCTAATAATAAACTGCACATATAAACATAAGGAAATAAGGAAAGTTCCTTTTCTTATATAGACAGCTAATTTCTTGAATCCTAAGTGGCTTGTTATTTTTGTAAGTTAGAAAGAAAAAGTTCCTTTTACACTTGTTGGTAAATTGGTAATATTAATACATTGTACAAATGTGTTTGTGGTAGCTCTAACTCTGGTAATTACCACCAAATTTTCTTAACTCGCATTTTATCTATAGTATTTTTATGTCTTTGGGCAAAATATCTCAATAGATATGCCAAAAGTAATGTATTCCTTACTTACACATCCCTTGGGGCATGTGATGCCATTCTTACAAATTTCAATGCAGTACAGAACACCCTTGATTGTGGTCAAAAAGTTCGAATGATTGGGTTCAATTTTTGTAGTATCTTGGAATGAGTTAATCACGATGCCTTTGTTTATAAACTTAAGTAGATAGAAGTAGTTGGGTCATTTCTTTGCAACATTACTAATATATTAAGCAAAAGATTGCTAGAGTAGTTGCTGATGGGCACCATTGGGACTATAGTGCAGCGCGATGCAAAGGAAAACCCTACACCCTTGAATCTAAATTATTGACAAAAGTCTCTTCAACACAAACTTTCCCCTTTCTTTATTGAAAAAACTGAACTCTTGAAAAAAAAAAAAAAATTAAATCAAATATTACCCTTAAACTAAACCAGTAACATTCCGAACACGATTCAAAACTTAACGTAAAAAATAACACACAATGGAAAATATATAAATACAAATACATACATCCCCCTTACATAGTAAAGAGCATGTGTCTGGTTTTATATATATATATATATATATATATATATATATATATATATATATATATATATATATATATATATATATATATATATATATATATATGCATCATCATCATCTCCTACGCCTTTTGACACAAAAGGCCTCGGTTAGATTTCGCAAGTCATCCCTATATTAAGCTTTTAATTCAATATTTCTCCATTTAATCATCTCCTACTTCACACCTCATAGTATTCACCCATGTAAGCCTGGGTTTTCCAACTCTCCTAGTGCCTTGTGGAGTCCAGCTAATCGTTGCGAACTTATCTCTCTTGGGGAGTGCGAAGAGCATGCCCAAACCGTCTCTATCTACCCGTCATCATGATCTCATCCACATATGGCACTCGAGTTATCTCTCGTATAGTTTCAGTTTTAATCCTGTCCTGCCATTTAACTCCCAATATCCTTCTGAGGGGCTTTGTTCTGAAAATTAATTAAATCTATTGGAAATTGTTTCATTGTCATACCATGACTCATGTCCATATAGTCTGATTTTTTATGCAATATCACGCGATTTGATTTCCAAATTTTACTTAACCTAGCCATTGTCTGATTTGCTTTTTTCAATATATTGTATATATATATATATATATATATATATATATATATATATATATATATATATATATATATATATATATATTTATTTCCTGTCATGCTCAGTGGCATTGTCTAACGTATAATTACCCAGTCTCTTCCCGTCCCTCGGGTAAGGGGGAAAGGGAATTAGAGTGGGATTCAAAAAGCATTTATTTGTGTGAAAAGCGGCAAAAGATTCAACATTATTATTATCCTCATACTTGACCCACATATAATGCATTTCTGTATCGCTGCTGGGGCGGAGCTGGGGCTATGACCCCCAAATACCTCATAGTAAGGGGGAGAAAAATAACATTTATTCATGTGAACTCCGGCAAAGCTAAATGGTGCACAGGAGTATCCCTACTCACTGAACGGAGAATGATAGTAACTTTCCGTGGGGCGCTGCCCCCGACAGCAAGCCCCATCCCGGAAGAAAAAATGACATTCATTTAAGTGAAAAGCGGCAAGGCTGGAAATGGTTTCAATTTGTCTATGGAGTCTCCTACATACTAGATGGACAATACAAGCCATCTTGGGTGGGGGTTTGACCCTGAATAGCAACCCTAAATCAAACCCGGGACAAAAATTACCTTTATTCGTGTCATCAGTGGCAAGGCTGGAAATGGTCTCAATTTGTCCTATGGAGTCTCCTACATACTAGATGGACAATGCCAGCCATCTTGGGTGGGGCTTTGACCCCGATTAGCAACCCTAAAGCAAACCCGGGACAAAAATGACATTTTTTCGTGTGACCAATGGCAAGACTGGGAATGATCTCAATTTGTCATTTGGGGTCTCCTACTCACTAAATGGACAACAATAGCCATTTTGAGTAGGGATTTGACCCTGATTGTAACCCAACCTCAAATTTTAAATTCATTCATATGAAAACAGGCTCCTACACACAAATTCATTAAATGAAAATATTTTATAATATAAAAATGTCTACTATACAGATATGAAAGCATAATTTAAATCAATGAGAAATTAAATTTAAAAAGAGCATTACATTCTTAAATTGAATACTCCAATTGCAGTTTACTTCTGTGAAAATCTTTTCGTAGCAACGATAAAATATTTTAATATTGACGAAAATTAAATAAATGAACAATTGATCATATTCTGATAAAAAGACAGAATTCTTTATTATTTTGAAAAGGAAAAAACTTAAAAAATACAAAGATGAAAATATGTGAATGATAATTATTACATTATCACCACACATGAACTATTAATATTATAAAAAAAAAACCAAGGCCTGTTACATATTTAATCTTAATTTTTTGTATCTTAAGCATTTCATGAATATGTGATTTACCTATTTTTTTGGCAGCAAATAATAAACCTGCATATTTCCGCCTTATTTATTCTGCCGTTATACAATTTTGAAATGAAAGATAGTGCCAAAGATTCAAAGCTGATCCTCGTATGGTACAGAGGTATAATGCTATTGTGTTATAAATTGAGATTATTAGCTACTATGAATTTGAATTCAATCTAAGCTGAAAATAATTTAGGTATAATAGAAAGGGAAATATTGCATTGTCTTCTTCCTCGGTATTATTACTATCCTCACTCCATACACTATCTGAATCCTCTTTCTCCTTAGCCATCATTTGGTCCCAACCCTCTCCATTGTCAGCCTTAGTTATAGAGCTGAAGACAGGGTTTCCAGTGAATCATACAGGCTGAAGACCATCCCCAGTTTTCATCCTGTTCATGTTGGTTGGACTATCCCCACTAGTAGGATTAACTTCATCTAATCAGTTTGTTTCCACATTTTAGCTACATTATTTTTTATCCTGATATGATGAGTAAGTATTTCATAGCATGGAGGAAAGTAGGCACAGTTAATCTTCATTTTTGCCAGTGGATCTGTTTGCTTAACGCCACACGTACGCATGAAGGCCTTTTCCTTGCTTCATTGACGTATGGCATGTTAAAACCATACAGTGCACACACGTAAGAAGTCATGGCGATCATGTCTATTTCTGATGTCAGGGAACTCAAGTCTCTTACATGAATTTCTGTAGAAATTGAATCAAATCGCTAAAATGGTTTTACCTTTCCCAGTTTGTTGAAAGCTGGTGTAAAATCACACCCATTAAGGGCATGATTATCTTATGAGAGCGTTAATCAAGCCAGAGTGCCTTTCTTCAAGTTAAGCAGCAATAAGAGAAATGTTGACATAAAGGCAATGGTTACTTGAACCATAGTCCATTATCAATGACACACAAGCTGACCATCCAATGAGACTATTAAGGATAACCAACACATCAGTGTCAGACGACCTTACCATAATGGACGCACCTCTGTGAATTCTCTCACATGGAAAGCAATAGAGTGTCAGCTTCCTCATACTGAGCCTGTGGGTGACTTGGCTCATCAAATTCCTACCTATGCCTCAGTGAACATGAACTTCGTCGCTGTGCTGGATCTGGTCCACTGATAACAAATATGGGTTGATTCCATCTACCACAAGATTTCCTTTCATGATCTTTAATTGAAGGGGACACATGCTTTTTAAGCACAAGATGAATATCATCCCCTCTAAAGGAACATACTTTGGAAAGCATATCCCTACCCATAGTTTCATAAGTTGACTTGCTATGGCAAAGTAGGGTTTTATGTAGGATGCATCCACCTTCGACCACACTTTCACTGACTGGAAAGAGTGCTATCATGAACAATTGTGTCCTGATTTCCCTCGAGCAGTTTAAAGAGATTGGCCTAGTCTGTGTTGTTGCGAGTTCCATCACTATGAGTAAGGGAGAGTGGCACATCTGTAATTGGGGAGGCTGAAATGTGGTGAAGGTCGCATGTGACATGTTTCACTTTCCAGAGCTAGATGTTTTATTTTCATTTTTGCAAGAACGTTGAGGTTTAGTGTTTTCTGTGATAAAGTATTAAACATTTGTTCATGTTATAGGTTTCAGGAATCTTGATCTTTTTGCTTCACATTCTCAAATTTTAATGGAATTTCTACTCCAAGCTCTAGTGTACTTAAAATATAAACTTTTGTTTCTTCCTATACTTATTTACCTGATACACCCTTGACTAGTTCATTTGGTTACTGGGTATTTAATTGGCTACATGTATCACTAATATGTTGGAAGAGTTTCAATATCATTTTCATCACACTGGCGGGTTGTTTATTGAAGGTCTACAAGTCGACGGAATTATAATAAGGCCATACCACGCTGAGTCAAGATAACAGACCATCTTCTTAAGAAATATTTTCAGTTTCTGAAAGCAGTTATTCCTCTCATGGGCGATGCCGCATCCCTGTTAACAGTCTGCTCTTAAGTTAGATCAACTGCACATCTTGAGTATAATTTACTGGTATGTCAGATAGAGGCTGTCCCTGCATATAGAATGTTCAAAGCTATATACTATATAAAGTTCGACTGTCGAGGTTTTATAGTGAAAAAGAGATCCCTGTTTTTCATAAATTGGCTGATTTATATCAAACATCTCATCAGCATATTGCAGGTTTTGAGTGTACTTTATTATACTACTCTCTTCAGTTCCCAGTGAACTCTGTTGATTAGGTGCACAAAGATCGCCCAGTATGCCGCTGTGCTGCCATGTTGACCATCCATGCGACTTTTCAAAAATTTTTCTTACTTCACCAGCAGGAATTTAAAGAGAACAGTTTCAATTACTTTTTACATTTCTTGTACATCATCAGAGGAATGTAACAATGATTCCTGCAAGGATATGGCTTCGTCTTCTGTCGAAGTAAATATACAACTGCATATGGATCTCTTAATACACAAATTATTTTTTTGTTCCAGACTTTCAACCTTTCATGCACAGAAAGCGTACAGAGTATGATGGCATAAATCAATTTCATTTTCAACCTTGCCAGTTTTCATATTGATGACTTTTTAACATGAAGTTAAAAAAACATTGCTATCAAGGGTTAGTGCCAACTCAAAATTATCATTGGTTATTTGTGAAAATTTCTAGGAGATTCCAAATGACAAATTCAGACCATTTATAGCCTTGCCACTTGTCACATGCATAAATGTCATTTTTCCCCCGGGTTTGATTTAGGATTGCTGTCGGGGTCAAAATCTCACCCAAAATGGCTGTCATTATCCATTTAGTGTGAAGGAGACTCCAAATGACAAATTGAGACCCTTGTCACATGCATAAATGTCATTTTTCCCCCGGGTTTGATTTAGGATTGCTGTCGGGGTCAAAATCTCACCCAAAATGGCTCTCATTATCTATTTAGTGTGAAGGAGACTCCAAATGACAAGTTCAGACCATTTATAGCCTTGCCCCTTGTCACATGCATAAATGTCATTTTTCCCCCGGTTTTGATTTAGGATTGCTGTCGGGGTCAAAATCTCACCCAAAATGGCTGTCATTATCCATTTAGTGTGAAGGAGACTCCAAATGACAAATTGAGACCCTTGTCACATGCATAAATGTCATTTTTCCCCCGGGTTTGATTTAGGATTGCTGTCGGGGTCAAAATCTCACCCAAAATGGCTCTCATTATCCATTTAGTGTGAAGGAGACTCCAAATGACAAGTTCAGACCATTTATAGCCTTGCCCCTTGTCACATGCATAAATGTCATTTTTCCCCCGGTTTTGATTTAGGATTGCTGTCGGGGTCAAAATCTCACCCAAAATGGCTGTCATTATCCATTTAGTGTGAAGGAGACTCCAAATGACAAATTGAGACCATTTTTAGCCTTACCCCAGGCCATATGAATAAATGTAATTTTTGGCCTGGGTTTGATTTAGGGTTGCTGTCGGGGTCCAAATCCCACCCAAAATAGCTGTCAATATCCATTCAGTGTGAAGGAGACTCCAAATGACAAATTGAGACCATTTTTAACCTTACCCCAGGCCACATGAATAAATGTAATTTTTGGCCCGAGTTTGATTTAGGGTTGCTGTCGGGGTCAAAGCACCACCCAAAAATGGCTGGCTTTATCCACTTAGTGTGTAGAAGACTTCTGTGCACCATTCTAGACTAGTTTTAGTCTTGCCTAAGTTCACATGAATAGATGTCATTTTTTACCCCCCCCCCCCCCCCCCCCCCACAAGGCTCCTCCCCGGCAACAATACAGAATTGCATTATATGTGGGCCAAGTGTGATGATAATAATGTTGAATCTTTTGTCACTTTTCACACGAATAAATGCTCTTGGCTCCCAGTCAAAATAGTCACACACTTGTGAGAGGAGGTACCTTGAGAATAAAGGGGAAGGGAATGGGAAGGGTTGAATCTCTCTCTCTGTGTCTAGTGTGTGTGTGTGTGTGTATATATATATATATATATATATATATATATATATATATATATATATATATATACATATATACATATATATATATATATATATAGTGTATATATATAATAAATACATATAACATATTTACATGCACACACATACATATATATATATATGTATATATATATATATATATATATATATATATATATATATATATATATATATATATAGATATATATATATATATATATATATATATATATATATATATATATATAATATATATATTTATATATATGTGTGTATGCGTGTGTATATATATGTATATATAACAAATATATATAAAATATAATATATATATATATATATATATATATATATATATATATATATATATATATATAGACACATACATATACATACATAATTTATATATGCATACATACATACATAGAGTGCAGAGTGCAGAGGAAAAATATTCTAGGAGCAAAGTAGGTATAGATATTGGAAGAATTGTGGAGTACTTGAATGAAAGGCTATGAAGAAGGGAAGGAGAAATGGATAAGTATAAGATTTAAAACTTGCGGAAAAGACGAAGACAGGATTTGGGGCAACTGGAAGTTATCAAGGATAGAGATGAAAATATATTGCATAAGGATGGCGACATTAAGAGATGTAAGGAGTATTTTGAACAACTATTGAATACTGAAAATGAGAGATGAGCAGGGAGAAGCACAAATGGTGGACAGGCCAGTGATGGAGATACGGAATAAAGACGTGAAGTGGGCGTTTATTAAAATGAAAAATGGTAAAGCACCAGATCTATAAAACTTTCAAATTAACATGGTTAAGATACTAGCTGAAGAGGAGAAGGAATGGATGCTAGATTTATGAAGAGCAATGTGAGAAGAGGAAATGGTGCCTAAAAACTCGGAGGAGAGTCTAATGGTATCTATGTTTAAGCAGAATGGTGATGCCATGGATTGTGGTATCTACAGGGGAATTTCACTAACAGATTATGGTTTGAAATTTTTTGAGAGGGTACTAGATGAGAGATCGTGAGAGATTGGGAAACAGCAGTATAGAATCATGAGGGGTAGAGGGACTGTGGATGCCATCTTTATAGGAAGGCACGTACAGGAAAAGAGGCTAGAGGGAAACTAAAAAATATTTCTGTGTTTTTGTAGATCTAGAAAAGGCCCGCGATAGAATACCAAGAGAAGTGATGTTTTGGTGCTTGAGGAAGAGGAAAGGCATGGAAAAGTTAGTTAGAAAGCAGAAATGGTGTATAAAAGAACAAGAGCAAAAGTAATAACAGTTATTGGGGACATGGAAACCTTTGAAGATGGTGTTCGATTACAACATGAGTCAACACTATGCCCGTTTATATTTGTGGTGGTCATGGAGGTGCTAAGTGAAGAGATCATAAATAAAGAGTTGTGGGAGTTGCTATATGCAGATGATTTGGTGATTATTGTTAAAAATAAGGAAGACTTACAGAGAAGGGTTGTACAGTGGCAGGAGACTTCGGAAATGAGTGCTTAGAGAGTAAATGACTGAAGCTATAGTAAGTAGTAAGAAAGGACACTTATGCATAAAAGTAGAGCCTCGGGTATAAAATAGGTGGAACAATTTGGATACTTGAAATGTATTATAAGTTTTACACAAATTTGTTTTGAGAAAGGACTGATAATTTATATGACTTACAATACAATGAAAATTAAATTTTAACCTAACTTAGTTACAACCAGAAAAACTACCTAAAACTGGTCATTCTTGAATTCTATCTGAAATGAAGGGTTCCATTAAAAATTAGTTAACTCAAAACATCCCCTGCTTCCATTAGCAAATCTGGGGTCCAACATTTTTAAAAAACAAACTCAACTTCTCTTCAATAAAGTTTAGCAAATATAAAAGCACAATGCCACTATTTTACATTTGAAACTTTCCAGATAAATTTCAAGTAAAACAGTAGACACTGCTCCAATATCAATAACTTACAATTTCAAACCAGGTGTATAAGCTTTACAAATCTGTTTCTGAGCATCCACAAAAAGATTCTTCAAGAAAATGGCAGCATTTACTTACAGTCTTCTTGTAGGTTAACATGTGCCACAAAAGAGTTGTAACAAGTCATATTCAAGTAGAATTTCAATGCTCTAAGGGGACAAAGAAACTTCTCATCACCATTCCTTCTCAAAACCTCTCTGAATGGAAGTATGAGACATATATGAAGTAATGTCTTTAATCTATATTAAGTTTTAGCACTGTCACTTGGCAAAAGTGAAATCAATACTCCCTAACGGTTGAATTCCACTCGAAACGAGATAGACTGCAAGTTACTAACACCTTTTATGTTAACAAAGCTAAAAGAAACATGGTTTAGATTGCTGAATATTTGAAGTGTACTTTACACAGAGGTTCAAACTAAGGTCCTCTCCAGTACCTCGGTGCTACATCCAAATTCCACTTAATTGTGTTTTAAGCTTGAGGTTTTTCAGTAATGGAGCACTAGAAAGTAACTGTATTTACATTGTTGGCAACTAAATCTAGTCCCAAATGTTGCAACGCAGAAGTAGGACCTTTAATTGACAGAAGAGTAAAGCCTTTTTCATATCCAAGAAATCTTAAAAACTTAATATTTAACTTTTGTTTCTGTTGCTGATATCTTTCTATTTTTCGCCAGCTAATGTAACTATGCCACTGATGCTGATACAACCTATTCATAGATCTTCTGGTTCCTTTAATGCAAAGTCTAGAAGGTTTGGAAAAACCTTCGGGTAGTTTGTAGCGCTACGGCCAAGCGTCCTAATTTGTTTATTATCACTCCGACTGTTATCTTGTATAGAGTAAAAACGTTTGGAAATGGTCTACGGATCTTAAATATGTTGTGTAAGGGGGGGGGTCGGGGGGGGGGGGGGGGGGGACGCAGCCCCCCTGGGTAAGGACACGTCTTTTAGCATAGGTTAGGTGGTTTTTTTAAGTTAGCTTCTCCCGTCGTACTCGTAGGTAAGGAAACTGTTGTGTAAGGGGGGGTCCGGGGGGGGGGCACAGCCCCCCTGGGTAAGGATACGGATTTTAGCATAGGTTAGGTGGGTTTTTTAAGTTAGCTTCTCCCGCCAAAATCGTTTTTAGAACGACGGCCACAGTTCAGAATATTCCCGTTTTCTACGGGATCTGGCCGTCACCCTACAAAGGCTCCAAACCTTCCCTAAAAACTTTCCCTAAACCTCCAATACATTTTAACACACCTGAGGATGAAGAGACCACTCAGTGAGTAACAACTGATCCTTCCTGCTTAACTGGTCTGCAAAGACACTCTGACTCCCTGGAACAAAATGAAGTAGGAGAGTAATCCTCTTCGATTTTGTCCAACATAGTAGTTCTGTGCCAGAAAGATAAGAATTCTTGTTTTTGTGCCCCCTTATTTCTCAATGAATGCCACAGCTGACATGTTGTCCGAATGACAACATTCACTTTTCCTTTCACAAGACTTTGAACGTTGCTAGTAACTAGGTCATTTGTGTGTATTTGTGACTCTATAAGCAACTAAGTTTCTGACAGAATAAGATACTCCAAAGTAGCTCCCCACCTTGTCAGAAAAGCCTCTCAGAAGAGATGTACCGTGAACTTACAGTTTACGAATCCCACCAATAAACAAGTTTTGTTTGATTCTTGATGCACAGGATAGGAACTTTTTGTAATACGCCAAAGGTCCAAAATCAAAACCCTTAGCTTAGGCCATATGCTAACAAGTTCTGGTTGTTGGAAGAGTATGGGGGTGCTGGACAAACTAACAGTCGGCATGTTTCCATGGAAACCACCAACATTTCAGAGTTTTAGCATTGGCGTCATTAAGATGTAGGAACGTTGTTCATTTATACTACAAAACATCCAAAACAGTTTTAAATAATATTGATATACTTATTATATATCAGGCATCTTTTATTAATAATGTGCATACTCATGAATATTAATGAGACTCTTAAAATATTGTGCTTAAATTGTTAAAAAATTGCCTTATTTAGCAAACAAGTATGCTATGTTTAGTCATTTTTTCATATTATGAGATTTCAAAGGACGCACAAATGTTTGAAAGTCATTTATTTATCAATTTATTATTCAATAGATACACAGTATTGCTTCAGCATAGCAAAATAAGTGGATGGAGTAAAAACGATCCCCAAAAATATAAAAACTGTTATTTTGTCAATAAACGGTTTTAAAATTAATGACTGTAAATTTGCACATGCTAATTAGAACAACGTACTCTATGCACAAAATTGTCCCAGTTTGAGAACAAATTACTATCATGCCTAAGTCTGTGCTTTATACCCTATCCTGGAAAATGGGATATTATATGTATTCAGTAGTACATATAATTACTGTTGATAAACATATGTGCTATAAATTCTGCAAACATACACCATTCCAGAGCATCCAATATCAGCTTATGACCTCACATTCCTCTACTTTAGTGTTTCCCAGTCAAAACTTGTTTCAGAGAGCTGCTAGTAAAAACACCTGATGAATGACAATTTCCCAAAATCCACTATCTTGTAGACGTTTCCTCAGAGAACCAAGATACGAAGCAAGTGTGTGAAAGGCACCCAGGTGAATGATTGTCTTTATATATTTCAGGGTTCTGCCATGTGATAGTATAAGCTTTCTTGGCCACAGCTAAATCAAATGTTGTAAACATATACCTCTGACCAACAGCCCCGGATAAATTTTGTGATTCCTGAAGCACTCTCTGTGCGAAACATTTTCTGTCATTGGAGCATTTACAGGAGGCATTTATTCAACAATGGACTAACTCACATATTTCGTTCCTATAGTTAACAACACACATCCAGACCAACTATGCACAAATTTTTTGTCATGTTGCAGAATTTTCCTACACATGAACCAAAGAAAGTCTGATGCAGACGGTAATGGTCAGGAAACACACAGGGATGTTTTCTGGTTGATAATCTACGGACCTTGATTGTGTTACCTTTGCTGGCTAAGTCGATATTTCTCTCGATTCATTTGTAACTTCATGGTTTGTTATCTCCTGAATTACAATCTTGTGTGCTGAATAAGTTGTTTCAGATCCAGATGGAGTCTCCATATTTAAGTCAAAGTTATCCCAGCAGAGAAGAGTTATGATGTTGTTAGTTGATGATATTGGTGCTGAGATACTACTTTTACTTGACCTTTGTGAAACAACTATTGCTAATATTAATGAAACTAAAAGGAGATACAAATTCATCAACTCTACATCATACACGGAAGAGAAGCTTGGCCGATTAGTGACAGAATTTGGAAGGGTGTGTGAGAGAAGGAAGTTGAGAGTTAATGTGGGTAAGAGTAAGGTCATGAGATGTACGAGAAGGGAAGATGGTGCAAGGTTGAATGTCATGTTGAATGGAGAGTTACTTGAGGAGGTGGATCAGTTTAAGTACTTGGGGTCTGTTGTTGCAGCAAATGGTGGAGTGGAAGCAGATGTACGTCAGAGAGTCAATGAAGGTTGCAAAGTGTTGGGGGCAGTTAAGGGAGTAGTAAAAAATAGAGTTGGGCATGAATGTAAAGAGAGTTCTATATGAGAAAGTGATTGTACCAACTGTGATGGATGGATCGGAGTTGTGGGGAATGAAGTGACGGAGAGACAAATTGAATGTGTTTGAGATGAAGTGTCTAAGGAGTATGGCTGGTGTATCTCGAGTTGATAGTGTTAGGAATGAAGTGGTGAGGGTGAGAACCGGTGTAAGAAATGAGTTAGCAGCAAAAGTGGATATGAATGTGTTGAGGTGGTTTGGCCAGGGTGAGAGAATAGAAAATGGCTGTCTGCTAAAGAAGGTGATGAATGCAAGAGTTGATGGGATAAGTACAAGAAGAAGGCCATGGTTTGGGTGGATGGATGGAGTGAAGAAAGCTCTGGGTGATAGGAGGATAGATGTGAGAGAGGCAAGACAGCGTGCTAGGAATAGGAATGAATGGCGAGCGATTGTGACGCAGTTCCGGTAGGCCCTGCTGCTTCCTCCGGGGCCTTAGATAACCGGGGGGGGGGGGGGTAGCAACAATAGGGGATTCAGCGTTATGAAGCTTCATCTGAGGTGGATAACAGGGGAGGGTGGGCTGTGGCACCCTAGTAGTACCAGCTGAATTCGGTCGAGTCCCTTGTCAGGCTGGGAGGAACGTAGAGAGGAGAGGTCCCCTTTTAATATTTTTCTTTATTTTTGCTTCATTTGTTGATGTCAGCTACCCCCCAAAAAAATGGGGGAAGTGCCTAGGTATATGTATGTATGTACAAAGTCATTGCCAACCAATCAACTTAAAGGGATGGTCGCAACAGCAGTGGGCACGATTTTTATGGCTAAGATGGAAGAATTGAGATACAATTCAGGAAAAGACAAGTTTGGATTATATTGTATTAATGAACAACAATATGACACAGATGACCCCATTTTGACCTTAAAATGAGTGGTTTTAAGGTCTATGGCCTCTGTGGTTGGAGTGACCAAAGAGGCTGCCATGCAACCATTCTTCTCATGTAACCTCTATCGCGAGTGGTGCATCCCAAACCCTTGCATGTTACATCAGTGTGCAAGGAGAATGTCCACGGTATTCTCAGAGGACAGGGTTTTCCCCATGCCTTCTAGTTTGTCTATCTTTAGTTCCAAAGAATTATCAAGTCAATGGATTATTAATTTCAATTTTTGATTAGTTCACATAAAGATATGGGTCAGTGATTAGAACTAGTTTGGATAATAGAAAAATTTTCCATTACCTTTTTTAGGAAAAGAACCTGTTCACATAAAATAATCTTATCTTTTTTGCAGGCATTCAGAGCTAAAACGATTTTGAGAGTAGGGTACTGGTTTGGCAGTAGGTATATATAATATTTAGACAAGACCTTTTATGAGCCATTTCAGCTACTAACTTACTTCTTATAATATAATGCATACTGGTATATGTAGCCTTGCAAAATCTTTCTATTAAAGACTTAATGGCTAAAACAATTTAATTTGACATTTTTGTCAGCTAAACACATCGGTGAACTAAGAGCTCTTTCTTGTAAGGTAGGTTTTGGAGAACATGCAAGGATTTTATCCTTTTTGCCTGCTTTCAGAGCTAGAAAATAATTTCAACATAAAAGGTTTACCATATTTTTATCAAATGCTATCTTTGGGAAAAGGAAGGTACGACTGCATTAGAGAATAGATTTCTTGGTCAGGTGAGGGCTGCTATATTATATGACCCAATCAGCAGCCATAAGAGTAATGTTCCTAATTTATTCTGTGAAAGTCAAGTTGTCAAATTGTCCTTGACTAAACGCTTAGCTTCCCTGGTTAAAATATTGGTCAGAGAAGCACACAAGAAGTTGCTTCCAAGTTAGAGGAAAGACTTGTAAGTTAGTTTGAATTTCGTTAGAAGTGGAGCTACACCACTGACATTTTGTAGGAATCTTTCTTGGGAAAGAGTCATAGCTGCAGCCCAGGGAATACCAAATTAGTATTCACTAAATATTATCTTAAAATCTCCTGATCTTTAGTAGCTGCTGGGGATGTGGTTTAATAAAATTTGGGTTTCTTTTAGTTTTATTAATGGGTAAATTGAATTAGTTTTAGTGGTATTTAGAATAACCTTAATTGTAACGGTTTAGTATGAGGCACTACACCAAGAGGTGAGATTGGTGTATAAATGAGTATATTCTTTTTTAAGACTAAATTTCCTACATCTTTCATTCATGACCCACCTCCATCAGAGTGTACGAGTCAGTGATATGAACATCAGGGAATGTTCATAGAAATAAAAGGAATCTTAATTATAAAATCAATTTTGATACTCACCTGAAGTTCATATACAGGTGCATGCTCACTCTCCTCCCAATTGACCAAAAATTTAAAGAAGATATATTAGTAATAACTTTGAAATTGAACTGTGTTGCTTTTAACCAAAAATTGTCCCCTTGGTCTGCAAGAGGTGTGGGCTATAGAAGGGAAGAAAACAGGATACTTTTTCCCCCTTGGGGAATGTCCATATTGAGTCGGTTTTGAGAGTCAAAACAATATGACCACCAGATGTATATAGAAATAAAAAAAATCATTAAAATTCCCTTTCTTTAACATGTCATCTATTTGGAAAGAATAGAAGGATTGCTAGATAATGAATTAGCATATAGACAATTATATTCAATGAAGACAGCAGTATGTTCTGTGGTAAATAATCTATTGGAAATGATGAATGCAAACAAATATGGCATCACGATTTTACTTCATCTTAGTACTGCTTTTGACACCGCTGTATATAAAATACTACTAAATTACCTATGATCCATTGGCCTTAATAATGGAACTTTTGAGTATTCAAAACATCACTTGCAGACAAAAAGTTTTGTAACCAGACTGGAATCTCTATTGATCTTTTGAGCCATTAAGAAAAGGGATGCCTCCAGGGAAGTGTACAGTATTAGACCTATTCCTATTTTGTATTCATATTATCAGTACAGCAATAGTACTATAGACATGGAGTAAAATTCAAGCTACTTGCAGATAATACACAATCTTACTTCTCCATAAATAAAATATTAAGGAATGGATGACATTTAAACATTATCATCATTAAAATGGGAGATTATACAGCAATATGAGTCTAACTCGATTTCCGGTATTACAGCGCTGGACCATTTAAACAACTAAACCTAAATGAAAATAAATTGCATTTATCGTGGTAGGAAGAAACATAATTTGAGAACCTTTTGTCACATCCGAATTAACATTAGTGACAATTTTGTTCCAATATCTAGTTATAGAGTTCCATACCTAGGTGTGTTACTGGATTGTAATTCACCTCACAGTACTCATATAAAAAATGTAGTAGGAATAATCGGATATCATATCAGAAACACTGCTTTTGTAAATAGTTATATGGACGAATATTCGGTAAAGAAACTTGTTGTTAACTGTGTTCTTACTGGAATGGACTACTACATGCAACTCTATTATAATTTACTCAAAGTATAACCTAAGAAGTTAGAAAATATTATAAACACATCCCAAGAAAGGATTACCCCTGTACTAATTAAGTTACAATGGCTGCTTTTTGAAGCTAAGAAAATATTCAAGATAAGTTTAATAACTCATCATGTCATCAGAACTGATGTCAAAAATATTTAAGAGATTGACTGCACATCATGCAACCAACCAATTGTGTTGGCATGAGACTAGTTACAGACGGTCTCAAGTTATTTACGCCAAGATGCACCTCAACCATGGATTCTAGAACTTTCAAACATGTGGTCACAAGATTGTATAAAAATCTCCCACTTAAAATTAGAAGGTCTGATATATAAGTCTTTTAAGAGGTGGAAGACTTTCGTTTTTACCGAGTGTTATGATACGTGGATATGACAATTAACAAGAACTACTCAGCATGATTCACAAAATAGCTAAATAATGCACACAAAAAACAAATATCGTGGGTCCTGTAGCACGACAGGGCTTTCCATGTAGAACGGGAGCATGAAAAAATTCTTCAAAGTAAAGTGAAGTAAGTACACCCCGAAAGTGCATCAAGTTAAAAAAGTAGAGGCAGCTAACTTACGCAATGATTCTGGGATCAACAATACTCTTACTTATAACCTCTAATTCCAGGTGGCGTCTGGAGCTTGGGATAGATGTGGTCAGAGGCTGGTCACTGGTGGTGTTGACAGAAGAGCTCATGTTGTCCATATTGGATCCCTAGCCCATACACACTCATTTGAGGAACATTATGGTGAAGTATCTAAGGTAGGTATTTTTAACTGATCTATAGTTATTCTTAAACCGCAGAGAGCCCTCTCAGATGAAGATACCAAGTAAGTAATCTGTGAAAGCCCTTCATATAAATATTCTATTATTATTATAACCTCAGTAGGGTTTGATAAGGGATTGACCAAATATAGGGTGGTCCTCTATATTCCAAGGTACTGTATTTGAGCCCTTCACAAGGGTAAGGAATTCTATGGATAATAGGACACACTAAACTCTACAGATGTTACTTTTTACACTGCTTCTAAACATACCATCAAGCGTACTATAATTATACCTTAAATGTATAATACATAAATGTGATTTAATTTTCTATATTAATAATATGGTAAAGTTTATTGCAATTCTGTACTGAAAATATTGATATCCCGCATCTCTCTCTCCCCCTCTTATACACGCATATGCCTTTTAATGTATTGTACCGCACTATATTGTACAATATAAAGAATACTGGTATAGAGTATACTGCTGTAGTGATAATATAATACTGTCCACTTTGATAATAATACAGAAATATTAAAATTAGTAATGAAAAATCAAACATACACACAATAACTTTACCACCAACTCATGCTAACTATTTGTTGCTAACTGTGTCATATCATATCATGTGAAGAAAAATATCAAAAGTAGCTCTAAATACATACATTGTATGTTTATGTATTAAAGTAATCAATTTAAAATGCATGGTAAGAAATATCATGTAACTCAGTGATAAGGAACGATTCCAATATTTTCTTTCGCTCTCTCAAAAATAAATATAAAAGTTATGGAATTTAATTTTTCTTATTTTATCATTAGCTTGAATAATTTCTTTATTGCTGAACTGTATCATTTCAGTTTGAGAAATATTAGCGTTAAAATTTATATAAAATTTCTGATACTTAACAACTTATTTGATAATTAAATAAGTTGCACTTTTTAAAAGAAAAAAATTAGATATGTGCATTTACATGGTATTTGTTTAACTTAGTACAAAATTCATATATCAGATTTGAATTAGATGAAGATCAAAATATCCACCATCATCAAAATCAAAATTTTCCTATGGTCAACAGTAAGACTTGACTCACCTCCTCTCACTTTGCTACTACTGCATCCACTTTGTTTGGAGGGACGAGGGAGGCACTCTGTGTCAATGGGGTGTTCTGTAAAGATAGAGTCTTTCAAGGCCATTTTTCTGACGAACTTGTTGACCACTGTGTCCCACCATTTTAGTGCCCAGTTACACCACTAGTATGCAGACTGATGTTCCAAAAACTCCACTGCCTTTGCACCAGAAAAGACAAACTCCTCATATTGCTTGTATAGCTTAGGACCCACAAGATAGATTCCGAGATACCTCAAAATATGAGAGCATACCAAACTAGTAGTCAATCCAAGAAGAAGCTTGCAAAGCTGACATTGCCACTGCCTTCTTGTATATGGGTTCCAAGGCTGAGAAAACTGACGGTTGTTGTGCAACCCTTTTTGCTGACGTACCTAGGGTTAGAGTCACCACCTAATGGTCTAAGGGTAGAGGGAAAAGATGGGCTCCTTCTGTCATGTAGAATTTCCTGTTTCCAGAAAACAGGAGGAATCAACTTAAAGAAGCAAGCCGCTCACAGGGAGTCCTTAGTAGCAGACTTGCACTTCCAGTTTTTGAATAGTCTTTTCTGCATGACGTGACCATGGAAGCCCAAGATGTTGCTTTGAGGTGCTGTGGTTCCTAAAGAAGGAATCAATGGAGGTCTGCCTTCCAGAGAAGGGGCTTTCGGAGCATCACTTAACTTATTCAGTGTTTGTAATGAGAATTAAGACCCTCTGGTAAGATGATTACTCTTCAGGTTTGGTAGAGGTGGACTCCAAGGGTTTTACCTCAGCAGAACCAGATGAGTCGATAGCATGGGAAGGCTTGACGGGTTCAGGAGAGCCAAGTCTTGTTTATTCGGTGGAGATGTCTGAGCTTGGAGATCAATGTTGTGTCTTGAAGACAATGCACATCTACTTTTCATTTTGGAAGAAATGTCTTTCTTCTCCCAGACTTTCTCCCTTCTGAAAAGGAGAGAGAGGGGTAAGAGAAAAAGTGATCTCCGGAGAGAGGGGGGTTCCATCTCATCTAAGGACTCTGGGTCTGGACATGGTTGTGATATCACTAGCTTAGGTTCTGACCGTCTCTGATATACAATCTTGTTATGAGAGAGCCTATAGAGAGTGAAACTCCTTACTTAATGTTCAGAGGAACAACAACCAACTCTGATGGCCGCCTAGGTTTGTTCTCCCTCCTTTGGTCAGGTACAACCCTATAGGGATGTAAAGGAACTGGACAGTCACCCCACAGAGCCATTTGCTTTTGGGCCTTTAGCTCGAAGAGAACTTTGATAGGCGGGTCCTTCAGATGTCTTCTCTTCTTAGGTTGTGCTATCACTTGTGGAGGTGTCTACTCTTGTGGGTAAAGCCAAAACTGATCATAAGGTGTGCCTCTTTGTCAAGCGCTGCCTGGTGCACACTTCTGTATACTTCTCATTCACAAATGGGCCATCACATGCCTGAGATTCATGCTTTCTGGGGTGGTCTACTATCACAAGTTGAGGAAGTGTTAATGGGTGATGCGTTAGCTGATACAGGGGCACTCTTTGCTGGATTAGAAGCCAAACTAGTATGCTCAACTGGGCTATATCCAAAAAACTACTTACATCCCTCCAAGATGAGTAGGCAGAGAACTCGGAGACAAAGTCTTTGTCATTGGAGTCAATGTTCATGGGCAGCGAAGAGGGCGATGGCACACCAGAGAACTTTTCATCAAAAACTTGGAGAGCTTTGGCCAGAGCAAGCTCGATTGCTACGATTTCCAAAGCTGAAAACTGAAGCTCCTTCGTAAGAGATCTCCCAGTTTCTCTACGGGAAAGCAGGGAGATCTACCACATTAGGAGCTTGCTCTGCAATCCTAAGGTCGTCGGTCATCTTTGGTTTGCCCCTCTGAAGAGTTAAATGAAGAAGGGCCAGTGTGATGAGTTTCGGTAGTCGGAAGTTGGGATTTTGCCGATTTTCCAAACCAAGAGGACGAACCTGACAGAGAACAATCGCGTTTGAATCTCTTTTTCCTCCTTCTCTAAAACTTCGCCTACTGGGAGGATGTCCACTCCCTGCACACATCCCAAGGGGAGTCCAAAGTGCAGTGGTACCCCCTGCATGACAGAAACAAATGGTGAGGATCAACTTTAACCTTACTCATAAAGGTGCCACAGTGTCGATCAGACAGCCCTAGACACGTCAGCATTCTGCTAAGTTCCTTCACACTCCTACTGGAATGAGAAAAAGGGAGAAAATTATAAAAAAAAAGTTAATGCCAGCTGAAGAGTGTCAAGAACTTTGTCGAGAGACCAGGGGATGGGTCTCGGTGGAGGTGCAGGACGGAGTCTAGCACATGCCTTTGGCAGCTTGTTAAAGATGTCGTCGGACAGGTCGATCTGGAAGGCATAGAGTAGTGGTCTTGTCAAGCCCGATTGGCAGGTAGAAATCGTGTTGGCTGCCAAGCCCTGTCCATGAAGGTGAATAAAGAAGGACAGACAAAAATCTATAGAGATTTCCGTAGGATTTTTAGCCTTGACGAAGGACACCCATTTCTTCCAGGAAGACTCGTATTGCCTTCTGGTAGATTTAGTTTTGTATTCCTCTAGGAAGTCCAAACTTTTCTTCGAAATCCCAAACCTCTTCTTAACCGCTAGGGAGAGAAAATCATGAGATGTAGGTCTCGGGTTTTCCTTGATGAAGCGAAGATAGTCGACTTCTGAACTTGCTGGGATAGAACTGGGTCCGGCATATTATCTTGGGTTGTAACTCCAGGATTAAAGGGAACCAGTTGCTCCGGGGCCACTTGGGTACCACTAGGGCTGCTGTTCCTTGGAAGGATCTCAGCTTGGTGAGGAGTTTCAGCAGAAGGTTGGGTGGAGGGAACAGGTAAGTCTTGGACCATCTGTTCCAGTCCAGGGACATGGCATCCACTGCTTCCGCTCTGGGGTCCTCGTATGGGGCCACATAACGAGAAAGTTGTTTGTTGTCGTTAGTTGAGAAGAGGTCGATCTGCAGTTCCGGGACTTGGCGAGAGATGAAGGAGAATGAGTCTACGTCTAGAGACCATTCTGACTCTATCGGGGTTGTCCTTGATAGAGCATCCGCCATCACGTTGCGGAATCCTTGAAGGTGAACTGCTAAGAAGTGCAATCTCTTCTTGTCCGCTAGGCGGAAGATGGGCAGTAACACTTGGTTGAGTTGGGGCAATCTTGGGCCCTGACGGTTGAGACATCTGACCATAACGGCGCTGTCCAGAGTTAGACGGATGTGGGACGAGGGTCGTGGAGACAGCCTCTTCAGAGAAAGAAGGACCGCCATAGCCTCCAAGAAGTTGATGTGGAACGTCTTGAATAGGGGAGACCACGTTCCTTGAACTTGACGTTGAGGGGAGTGACCTCCCCCCCCCCCCATCCTTCTAGCGATGCATCCGTGTGGATAATGACCGACGGAGGTGGTGGTTGAAGGGGGACCGATCTCTTCAGGTTCTTTGCCTCCGGCCATGGCTTTTAGGAGTGAACGAAGCCTGGTTGGCAGAGGTCTCTTGAGATCTCTTCGAGGGATGGATGTGTATCTTCTTCAGACTCCCGATGCATCCTTTAGCTGTGCTTGTAGCACTGGGTATGTCACTGAAGCGAACTGGAGGGAGCCGAGCACCTGCTCCTGTTGACGTCTTGAAATCCGTTTGGATTTTAGGAGAGTCTCTTGACAGATCCTGCTATTTCCTTCCTTTTCTTCGGAGGGATGGAAAAATGGTGTAACTGAAGGTTCCAATGGATTCCTAGCCATTAAAACTTCTGAGCTGGAGAAAGTCGTGACTTCTTGGTGTTGATTTTGAAACCCAGATGTTCCAGGAATTGGGTCACTTTTCTTGAAGCTTGCAAGCATTCTTCTAAGGATGCGGCCCATACCAGCCAATCGTCCAGGTAAGCCATCACCGAGACACCTTGAAGACATAACTGTTGGACGATCGTTTCTGCGAGCTTTGTGAAGATCCTTGGAGCTATGTTGAGTCCGAAGGGCATGGCTCTGAAAGCATATTGCCTTCTTTGAAGCCTGAATCCTAGGTAGGAGGAGGCCTGATGATTCATTGGAATGTGCCAGTAGGCGTCCGCCAAGTCTATTGAGAATGTGAATGCCTTTTGGGGCAGTAGGGCTCTGATGTGCTGAAGAATTAGCATCTTGACTTTGTTGTTCACTATGAACTTGTTGAGAGGGTAGAAGTCCAGAATGACTCTGAGTTTGTCGGAGTCCTTCTTGGGAACACAGAACAGTCTTCCCTGGAACCTGGTGGACTTTACCCTCTTGATCACCTTCTTGTTCAAGAGTTCTTGGACGTATTCTTCCAGGACGGGGGTGGAGTGTTGGAAGAATTGATGGAAAGTTGGAGGTGGTGTTATCCAACTCCACCCTAGTCCGTTGATGATGATGCTGTGAGCCCAAGGATCGAAGGTTCAATGATCCTGGAAGAGGTGGAGTCTTCCTCCCACCAGAAGCATTTCATTGTTTCTGGTTTCCCGAGGGTTTGCCACCTCGGCCGCCTGCTCCCCTTCCTCCTCTCCCTCTGGAAGGGCGTTGAGAGGAGTCTCTGCCGGAGCCTCTACCTTTGGGATGAAAGGTAGCTGACTGTCTTTCGTAGGCAGGTGTGAAGACTGGTGACTGAGCCACCACCGGCTGAGGGACCAACTGAAAGGTCTGTTGGGGCTGAGCCACCAACTGGGGAGTAGTGGGTGCCGGAAACTGGCGCTTAGCCTGTCGCTGCTGGGGCCTAGGCTTATTTGATTTCTTCTTAGGTCGGGGGCCCTCATCCTGAGAAGATTTCCTCTTTCTTGACATGCCCCACATGTTGAGAAGGTTCCGGTTCTCAGCTGCGGCTCTGTCTACAATCCCTTTCACGAGATCATTGGGGAAGAGGTTTTTCCCCCAAATGTTGGAGGAGATCAGTTTCCGGGGTTCGTGTTTGACGGTAGCGTCCGCAAACACGAATTTTCTCCACAGGCTCTCCGGGCCCTGATGAAGCTATAAAAGTCCTTCGTCAGGGTGGCGAGATGGGTCTTAGCTAAGATCATATACATGTCTGGGGTCCGAGTGTCCCCGGCCATTGTCTCCAATTGCACTTGATGACAAAGCGAGGCGGCCAGTCTCTCTTTCGTATCCAGCTCCCGACGCAGAAGGTATTCGGAGAGCTTGGGAAGGTTCTCGTTAAACTGCCGTCCTGCGACGTCAGCCTTCAACTTTCCTACCGAGAAAGTTAACTGGATGTCTTTCCAGTTCTTGTCGTCGGGAGGGAGGGCGAGGAAGAGGGGCCTACATTCCTCCAATGTAGGGGAAGGTTTCCCTTTCTCCACCGCTTTCAACACTGCCAGCAAGGACTTTTCAGCAAAGGGGAAGACCATGGTGGCAGGAGCAAGAAAGGATGGGTGTTTCTTGCTAAGGGCCGGCACCTTAGAGTTGGTGTAGCCCTTGCTCTTAAGGCTGCCGGCCAGAAGAGATTGAGTCTTAGTGTGGTCAAAGACTATGACCTCCTTAGGCTCGGTTTCCTCCTTGGAAGCTGGCTCGGACTTGAGACGTATGTAACAGTCCGGATACGACTCAAAACTAGGCCAAAACTCCACCTCTTCAAGGGGGATGGCACCTAGCTTTTCATTGACGAAGATTCGTCCACTTGTAATTGGCATGTGCTTTGCATGCCTCCAGGGATTGGTCACTGAGCATGGGGGAAGATCCTTGACATTGATCTTCTTGACTGTCTGCTTCGACAGACGAAGAATTTCCCTCTTGAGATCCTCTTGTCCTTTGCGGAACCTCTCGTCCAGGAGGGCCACTAGGGCCTGGAGACTGTCCTGGTTCAGAAGTAACGACGGAGTAGGAGTAAGAGTAGAAGAGGTAGAGGGGATCGGTTCCGTTACAGCAACGGAAGTAACAGAGGGGGCGCGGGCGACCTCGCCCTCAGAGTCAAGAGCCTCCACATGCTCCTCCTCTTCTTGACCCTCCGCCAAAAAGGGTCCTTTCGGTGGTGTCCGACACTTCCGACATCCATTCCACTTCGTCAAGATGGAAGTCTTGCAGTGCGTCCGATACATCAGGTTCGACCGTCAGCTGGACGGAGGGGATCTCGGCCTTGGGGATGACAGCATCTGCAGATGCCTTTGAGAAGAGCAAAGCTCTCATCTTCTCACTCAGGAGATAGGGCCCCGTGGCGTTCTTTTGGAAACCACGCACCCATTTGTGCAGTTTCTCTCGGGCAACGTCCCTGGCCTCCGCCGAAGTAGGGTCCTCAAACGCCTCGTGGAGCAGGTCCTTGCAAACAGTGCTGACCTGCGGGGCCCAATACCGAAGAGTCCCCTTGGAGATGGAACAGCTGGCGTGGGTTCGGCACGCTAGGTGGGCGTAAAAGTCCGGGCGCCGAACGCTGCAGAAGGCACTCTCACACCGGATATACTCCTCCTGTAAAAGAAAGGGGGAATGAGTCTGCGGAAGTCATGTACAATGACTTAAAGTAAAGACTTAAAGTAATCTTAGATTAGCATTAAAGTCATGTAACTCAATATAAGATTCCTTTTCATGTGTAAGCTTAGGATAGGTAAGCTGGAAAAGAAGCAGAAAAGACACATACATGTGCATCCCGCCCAGCCAATTGCCGTGACCCCACACCATAACTAACCTAGGGGCTCTTAAAGAGCCTAAGAGATGGAAGGGATATCTTTAATGGATTAAGCACAGCTTAGACTTCCTCTGGAGAATTTGTCATGGTGGGGGGGGAACTAAATTCATTCAGTTTAGGATAAAGGGGAGGGAAATGATCCCTCCCCATTCAGATAGGTCCCGGCAAGGGACTGCGCATAGATGCACAGAGTATGCTGGAAATATTTTTACTGCATAACTATACACCATAGTTTTCTGTCTAGGGTAAGTACTGTATCATAGATGTACTGGCTATCATATATAGCTATACAATAGTCACTGCCGGCAGAGAGGTGACAGTCCACTGAAGTAATATGATTAGGTGGCGCCGGCAGCGTGGCGGAATGCCGGAAACGAACCGGGCGCCGGCGAATCTCCATCGAGGGTGGAACCCCTCCCTGTCATCAGTCTATGTGGCAAAGAGAATAGGAGCCTCTGCATGATGGCAGATCGCTGGCATGTCGGCGGCCCCGGCAGTCGGCAAGCGACCGGCGAAGGTATTCCAGCACGGGGGTTAATCAATGAGACAGAGTGGATACTAGGGTACCCTGACAGCTGTTGCCGGCAGGGTAGCGGCAGTGGACTGGCACTGATAGGTAGAGAGAAAGGGTAGGGGAAGAGGGAGGGAAGGATAGCTCGTTACCCCGACCTCGTCTTCTTCCGGAAGGAGTGTTCAAATGAAAGAGAGGGGGCGATCTTTCATCCAGCTGCAACAGAGCCGGCAGTCGGCAAGACTTGCAGATGGCGGCCCAAGGGAGGACCAAAGAACACTCTAAGATAGGGATGTCCCATGCCGGCAGACCGATTTGCCTAGGCTATCCCATAGTTCGACTATATGCGGGAAGCGTAGCAGCTCGGACTAACCCACGAAGGGACCAAGCCGAACCCACAACCCACCGGCACACGGTGGAGTTGTAGGACAGCGGACAGGGTATGATGGCTAGGCAAACACAAAAGGACAGAAGGGGGAGGGGCGAGGGTCCTGAGGGGGAGCGTGGGGGAAGGCGTAGCCTTCACCAACACTCCAGGAGGGGGGGGGGGTTCTGTTCCAGAACTAGCCCTATCCCAGATATGGGAGACTTCATTCTCCAGCCTAGGGTAGGTTAGTTCAGAGAAGGTACAGCACTAGTGTACTGTCCTAAACTATAAAGAAACAGAATCCCCTGGCCTGCCTAACCTAGGGTAGGAAAGCGAGTCCCGAACCAAGGAAGGCAGGTTGTAGGACAAATCGCTAGGCCACAGGGAGGAAAGGGTCGTAACCCTACCAAGTGTGGACTAGGGGGAAGGGCAGAGCCCTTCCACCTTCGCCGACCAGCAGGGCCCCAAAAGGAGAGTTCATTCACCTAGAGGGGGAGCTGGGGGTGAATGACTGGTACTCTGAGGTTCTGTCCCAAACTCCAAGCTCATGTGCAATGGCTAGGAGTGGGTAAAGAAAATCCTAGCCTAACCCTACCCGAATGCGATTCGAGGTAAGGAGGGCTAGGATGTAGCTTAGGCTACCTCAGAGGGAGGAGATTACCTTGGGTAAGGTAACTGGGGAGGATAGGAAGTATACCACAGCCCTACGTTAGGTTAGGGGCAAGGTAGTCGACTAGCAAGATCACCGAAACCCTTGGTATACTTCCTCAAAGGCGAAAACATATGTGCAATCACTGAATCTTATATGTATAAATGCCTAAAATCTTCATTTCATAAATTAGCACTAGAAACACTTATTATATCATGCATGAGAGTAAACAAACACCACCTAGGCTATCAAGTCTAGGGGCTAGGCTAGAACACTAGCAAACGAATCGGCTACCTACACTCGCCGAAAATGGATACTATCGGCATAATATAACTAATTCCTAGCAATGAAGACTAAATAACTAATGCTGATAATTAGTTATATGACCAGGTAAGGTTGTTCTGGCTAACTAAATAAAGCATGCGAGGCGAGCAATAGCGTCCGACATGACGCCTCCGGTCAAGGCACCGCTCCGCTACAAAACACGGTATTTTAAGAGGAAAAAAGCGTTATTTTACGGCTAGAGTTTATTTATACAATACAAGAATATGGTATTCAACTTTCCAGAAGGCGAGGCTGAAGATTGCGACATACTGGATCACTTAGCGAAAAACCGGGAAAAGCACCTTGTCATAAACGCTACGTGTAAAGGAATGATAATGGCACGCTACGGCGGGGTCATCCAAGATGGCGGCCAATATGGCAACCGGATGTTGACGTCGCCGAGTACCAAAACAGTAACGGAGGAGGAGAACATTGTAACGGCTCCTCCCATAACTCGCCCCTATTCCCCCTCAAAGCGTAAACGCTATGTGGGGTGCAGATAGCTATGTGGCGTGTCAAGCATACGTCACCTGTTATTATACGATATCCTAAAGGGAAACCTTATAGGTACTCGCGCCAGAAGTTAGAATTCTGTGAAACCTTTAGTTTAATTCTCTGGGAATATCTACTGTAATTATATATACCCTTAGGAAGCTACTGAAGGAGCCTTCCATCAGGACGACATGGCTTGAGCCAAATATATATATATATATATATATATATATATATATATATATATATATATATATATATATATATATATATATATATATATATATATATATATATATATATATACAGAATGTATTATTACTTGCTAAGCTACAACCCTAGTTGGAAAAGAAGAATACTATAAGCCCAGGGGCTCCAACAGGGAAAATAGCCCAGTGAGGAAAGGAAACAAGGAAAAATAAAATATTTTAAGAAGAGTGACCACATTAAAATAACCATTCTCAATGAACTGTTGTCTTACTATCTCTGGGTCTAACTTAGAGACGGAAAAGGTTAGGTGGACATCATTCCATATCTCCTCGCAGGTAGGCAGTGCTAGAGAGAGTGGCTTGCATTCCTCGAGGGTCGGACATGGTTATCCCTCATCGACTGCCTTGACGGCAAAGTCTAGTGCTTTCTCTGTAAAGGGGAAAGAGATGGAGGAAGGAGCAAGAAATATGGGGTGCTTCTTGCTCAGTGCTGAGACTTTGGAGTTGGTATATCCGGCTCCCTTCAAGGCCTTCAGGAGGATGGCTTGCACCTTCTCGTGTTCACACACGATGACCTCTTTGGAGACCGTTTCTTCTCGGGTCGCATTCTTGTCCCACAGTCTCACATAGCAATCTGGATAGGCCGAAAAGTTAGGCCAGAACTCAAGGTCTTCAATTTGCCTGGCTCCCAACTTCTCGGAAACAAACAGTTTCCCGTTCATCATTGGCATATGCTCCGCATACCTCAAGGGATTAGTTTCGGAGCAATAAGGGATATCAGATATTCTAAGCGGCCTCTTGGAGGTGCCCTTAGTGGTTCCAAAGCGGTCCATCTTCTCCTGCAACAACCTTTGCTGCTGCTTAATCGATTCCCACATCGTCTCCTGTTCCCGTTGGAACGACTCCATCATTCGTTGAAGAGATGTCAGAATCTCTTCGCTTGTGTTAACCTGGTTAACATGTTGTAGTGTTGGAGCCGAGGACATTGATGGCAGAGGTTGGTATGCCGTCACAGCAAACTGAGGGTCGTCTGTTGCCATTGACAATGATCCTTCTTCCACCACTCGGGAAGGGTCCACGTTCTCTTCAGGGCCACCTTGTAGTAGATCCTGTTCGGTGTCGGTGGACACTTCTGACATCTTCTCTTGGTGGATGTCCATGCCTTCTAGGGCCTAGTTGATGTCGGAGTCAATCTTGAGTTGAACGAAAGGGGACCAGAGCTGTTCCTGGACACCACCGCACTCAGCAGAGTCTTGGGGAACAGTAGGCACCTCAGGAAGTCATTGGGCAGGTATGGTCCTGGAGAGTTCTTTAGGAACCCTCTTACCCATTTGCAAAAGGTGTCCCTCGCTGTATCCCTAGTCTCTAGGGTAACTAGGGGGGCCTCGCCGAGGCTGTTGGCCAGCAGGGTTGAGCATGTGGGGCAACCCTTCAGGTCACAATACTTTAGGACTCCTATGACGACGTCGCAGGGGGCATGAGTCCTGCACATCGTGTGGCCACAGAAGTCTTTCCCCTTGTGGTTGCAGAACATCGATCTGCACTTCTCCATAGGGTCATCCTGTAAAAGAAAAATACTAATGAGTATTTTTGTTTTTTTATATCAATGATATAAAAGCATACAGTTTATGATAACAATAGTAATCACTATTGTATATGGTAGCTTAGGATAGTAAGCTTGAAAGGAAATAGAAAGGACACATATCTACATTTCCCCTCCCAGGCCATTGCTGAGACCTACATCAGTATCAATATTCAGTTTCCTTGATAGGGAGGATACAAGGTAGAGAAACTCTAGAAACTAGAGTTAGAGTTAGTAAATAGCTTATACTAACATTCGCCACCTGTAGTATTGTATTAATACCTGCGGGTATTGTAAGTCCCTGATGATCAAGGAAGACCAGCTAGGTGTTGAGGGAGTACTCAGCCTCAACAGAATATCATGATCTCAACAATCGTCTGCGATAGGAAACACAGAGTATGTTAGAAAACATATGTACTACTGTATAGTTATATACAGTAGTTTTCCGGCAGTCACTGCTGGTATCGGGTTAGTACCTGACGGTGCTACCCGAAAGAGGGAGAAAGATTAAGGAAGGAGAATTTCCTACTATTATGAATGAACATAACAGCTGGAAGTGTAGGGGGACTATAAGTCCATCTACTGTCTCCTTACCAGAATGAAAGTTCTAATGGAAGGGGAAGAATCTATAAGATTCTGGATCCCACCCATCCACAAAAGACCTGTCTCCAGCAATGAAGTCAGTGGCAAGGAATGTGGATGGCAGCTCAAGAGAGGGCTGAGGACTTTCCAAGGTATGTTAGGTTTTTCACCGGAAGCCATCAGAAGCCGTCTCAATCTTACCCCATTAGGGAGAAGGTGGCAGAGATGATGGAACTAACGGCCGCCGGCAGGATACCAGCCGGTAACGCAGTCATCTTAGCAAGCCGGGATGACTGTCAGAATACCGGTGAAAGAATTTTGTGATGGCATGTTGTCACTAAAGGACAGAGGGTCTTACAGTCCATTGATATCAAAGATGGTGGCAGGTATGCCGCCTTCCTCAAACAATGAGCCGGGGAAGCATGGCTTCCTGTGCTGACGACATTGTCGTCGGCAAGACAAGGGCACCCTGAGTATGTCACTATCTGAATTAAAGCCGGAGGCAGAAAGAACATCATTCTACTCAATGGCAATGAAGAGAGACAGTGACTGCTGCCTATGACGGAAGCATTACTCGGGGAGGGAGAAAGGGTTTAGTCTCTTCTCTCAGAGAGAGAATAATTGTCATAGTTTGCCTATAGATTCTAGAGAATGTAACATCTCATTCGAATCGAGAAGAAACGATAAGGGTGAGGCTAAACAGGGGGAATTACTTTACTAACGTATATATGAGCAAGAGTAGCCTTGCTCTGGTAGGAGCCCCGGCAAAGGTAATCGGTACCAACGGGGTTCCCGTCCACATACGAAAAGTAAAGTCACATAATAGAGAAGGAATAATTTTCATGTATGCAATATCACATCTTGTATAACTTGCCTAACTAGCTAAAATAATAGCTTACAAACCAGGATGTGTTACCCTACTATTTAAACAAGAATGTAACGGGTGACAGCAGTCGTAAAATGGCTGCCTCCGGTCTCGACAACGTTCACCCAAACACACTTAAATTATTGAAATTTAACTGTGAAAAGGGAGACTAAAATTATACACAGGAAAGAATTAATACTCAACTTTCCAAATGACGAAGATGCTGCGGATTGCATGCTGAAAATTCCGAAAAACTAGTAAAAAATCACCGGGCTAAGGGGAGCACAACACTCTTAGCAGGCTACTAGAATAGGAATGGCGTCACGGTAGTAGTAGGGAAGGAGGTCCAGCGGGTACCTAGAACGGCACCCCTTTCTTTTGCCACTCTTCCCCCATACATCGAAGCATTAAATCTATTCGTAGTGAAGATTGCCATGTGTCGTATCTAGAATACATCCCCTGAATATTATGTGATATCCTTTATTGGATACTCGCGCCAGGAGTTAGAATCCTGGAGACATTTGGTTTGATTCTCTGTGGGTATCACTGTAGCAAATATCCCTTAGAAGGCTACCTATAGGAACCCTTTCATCAGGACGACATGGCCTGAGCTAAAGAAAAAAAAAAACTGACGCAGGCGAAACTTACTGGCCGGACCTTTTATTTTCTTACCTGAATTCTTTTATGTCCGTTTTTTTTTTTTTTTTTTTTTTTTTTTTTTTTTTTTTTTTTTTTTTACGAATATCTTAGTGTAAGATTAATATTTTCTTTAATTGAGGGTTCTTGTATACATATCACACATGTTTTAAAATAATGTTATGTAAAAATAATCATACCAAGTAAAAACAAAAAATATATACTTATAAAGTACTGAATCTTATTCAATATGCAGTAGATAGTTACTGCTATACATACAAAGGAATGGTGAAAAGAAAAAAAAAACCCATTGCACAAATTTACACCACCTATGTTTAATATAATACATCAGTCACTTTGTCATCTTACTCAGTCATCTTACTAATTTTTTCATCTTACTCATTTTCCTCTTACTCATTTTCATCTTACTCATTTTCATCTTACTCATTTTATCATCTTATACTTTTGTCATCTTACTCTTTTGTCATCTTACTCATTTTGTCCTCTTACTCATTTTATCATTCTATTATCATACTCATTTTGTCATCTTACTCATTTTGTCATCTTACTCATTTTGTCCTCTTACTCATTTTATCATTCTATTATCATACTCATTTTGTCATCTTACTCATTTGGTCATCTCATTATATGCTTTTCCCTCCTCTCCTTTGCCATATTTTGATTTAGTATACGGTTTCTGAAAAATATTCGACATCTTACAAAAATAAGGTCCTTGTCAATGAAATGATTCCTAACTAACTTAATTAGACGCGGAACATCTGCAAACCCATGGATGTTCCTATCAGAAACAGCAGGATTTGTAAATGAAAGTTTATCTATTGTCATGCATAATTTTTGGCCCAGTTTATTACTTGTGGTATTAAGATAATTTACCATAGCAACAACTGGAAATCTTATCGATTCTATCATTTATATTTTAAACAAGAGATCTTTTTTTTCATCGTACAGTCAAAATCATAATATAGGATCTGTTTCCAAGACTCAACTAATCTGCTTAATGTTACACATAAAACTTTTCTTTTAGGAGTGTAGAGTATGTCTGTTCCCTTATCATTTGTCCATTTATGAGCAACACTCATTTCATAAAATTTGTTTTTTGTTTCTTTATGTTTTGGGAAAGAATTGGAGTTGCACCCGTAAACCACACAATTCTTTGACATATTTGTGGTTAACTGGAGTTTTTTTTTATATAAGTACATTATACAAATGAGTTATCAAATTTCTATACCAAAATCGTAAAGTATTATCTTTCTACCTCACACAAACGAGTTAATACCTTCAGCTGTTATTGTCAACTAATACGGGGAGTGGACAGTGAGCTACCTACCTTTTACCTGAACTACGTCATGCGCGAACTGGGCCGAATTTTTGCTCAAAGGGGAACAAATCTACTCTATCTGTAGGTCTTGTTCTTACCATTACTGGAAGAAGACGAGGAAGGAGAACGATCTTCTCTTAGCTCGTTTCTTGCGTCAAGAACAAAACCTCTCCCACTGGGAGTATGGGCACACCCTTAAATACTACCATGGAGATTCCACAGAACATCGTATGCCATGGCATTAGCCATTGTTAAGCACAACCGTAGCACAGATAATAAGCACACTTAGTGACACTGATAAAAAAGACACAAAGCACTAAGCACTATAATGGTAATCCAAGTGAATTATGGTTTTATAGGTAACCAAGCATGGTGAAGCCAAAACTCTCTTTTTTTAAATTATTGTCTGGTCCTAGAAAACGGAAGTGGGAGTAACCCATTTAAGTGACTCAGAAGTTTGTATCTGCTTAGGAATAAATGATAAATAATAATAATAATAATAATAATAATAATAACAATAACATAATAAAGTTAAACAATAACAACTATAATTGCAGAAACAGTTAGTGTTAGGATTCATACAGAAACACTGTATACATCAATAAATGTTTACAGCATCGGTAATATGATGATGATGATAATAATAATAATAATAATAATAATAATAATAATACAGTAATGATAATAATAAGAGGGAATTACCAATAATAATAATAATAATAATGATAATAATAATAATAATACCACGACTACTACTACGTGCAGTCAAAAAAATAATGATGATAATAAAAATTACTAGCCACTGTAAAAAAATGTAATAAAATACTATGTCCGTAACACTTACTGAAAATATGTCCTCTGCTGTGCTTGAAGTGAAAGGGGTGTTTATTACAGCCTCAGAGACCTGGACCTTGGGGTTTCAGAACCTAGTTCTTATGTGCTTGGTCAAACGGAGCAAACTTCATGAATTTCCGTAGGCAAAGAAATCGTGCTTGAGACATTACTTGTTTACAAAAAAATCTATGGACACCCTGCTATGGCATCTCATGACCATTATATATTCATACAGGGGATTTCATTCACCACCATTATCATAAGCTTACCATAAAAAACATGTACTTCTACATGAGTAACAGGCCTTCATAAAAGTCTATTAACCTTACGCTTTCCTCTTGAGTGTAAATGGTCTTCTGCCCAAGAATTCATCCATTCATACAATCTATCAATTACATCATGTGGGGTGGTAAAATCTGGTGTGCAGGCAGAGATCACATTGTCAACCTCTGTGAAATCAGGGTGTGGTTCTGGGCACACGTCATTAAATGACTCCATTATAAACCGCCACCCTTCGTCGACAACAGGTTCATTGTCTTCTAAGAACTTGCTGTCACTGTCATCCTCTAAAAAACTATCAGCACTATCACTGTAATCATCATTTGATAGATTTGGCAGGTACTAATACCCTGATTATGAAACACTATCATCTGACATGACACTGGAAAACAAAACAAAAACATAAAATAACAGCAATCAAAGGGGAAAAACATTTAGAATTCAAAGCCACATCCCAGTTTTCTTCTACTGACAGTAAAAGGCATACTTTTGTACATTCCAGTGATAAAAGGGTTAAAGTTACCATCATGTATATGAAAATATGAAAAATTTTCAAGTATTGTATACTAAACATATACTGTATTTTGAATTCCACTGTTAATCACCACAAACAAGAAATTAAATTTCCTTCTACAGCCAATTAGGTCTAGGAGAAGGACACTCCAAAATTAAACCATTGTTCACTAGTCTTGGGTAGTGCCAAAGCCAGTGTACCATGGTCTTCCACTGTCTTGGGTTAGAGTTCTCTTGCTTGAGGGTACACTCAGGCACACTATCCTATCTTACTTCTCTTCGATTTGTTTTGTTGAAGATTTTTATAGTTTATATAGAAGATATTTATTTTGATGTTACTATTCTTAAAATATTTATTTTTTCCTTGTTTCCTTTCCTCACTGGGCTATTTACCCTGTTAGAACCCTTGGAATTATAGCATCCTGCTTTTACAACTAGGGTTGTAGCTTAGCAAGTAATAATAATAATAATAATAATTAATAATAATAATAATGTCGCATACGTACGTGTAAAAGCGAGCTGGACAAAATGTGTAATGAATGATGCGGTTGGCATTATAAAGAGTCGTGGCCTTACACCCAAGCAGGGTCCAGGATACTGAAAACACTCTGATTGGTCGTGTTTCCTTTGCCAGGCAACAGTGTGTGCCATGTACAAAATTATCTAGGCAAACTAAGTAACGCTCCAGTGCATCCCAATTTTCCTTTTCTATACAGTTACCAGATTCTTTGTAGCATCTATGACACAGTACACAATTTCTTTTAATATGATTTATTCTATTCTTATTCATTAATTTACTTTATTAATTCTATCACTCAAAAATAACTTTTAAATAATTAATCTTAAAATATATAAATATGTATCAACTCACAAAAACCCACGATGCAATGAGTTTGTGATATAGATTTAATATATCTGCGATATACTGAGGGCATAAGAGGTAAACAGTGATATGGCAAGGGATTACTGTATTTTGAGGGAGCAGTTAGCAGACTAAACTTCAGTAGTAAACTTGACTCGGCTGTTTGAAGTAAGACTATCTTTCACATGTGCCTGTGCATGTAGTCTCAAGAAGCTCTGTCCACTGCTACGTCACTACCATAGAAAAAATAATAATAAAGGTCTTCAAATCTCTTTTAGCCATAGTAAATGCACTCTTCAGAATTCTGGTTTTGGGATTTCAAATTAATCAAATATTTCTCATTAATTTCTTATGGGAAAAGGTGATTGGAATTTTGTGTATAGCTTGGAATGTGGTGTGTGTACTTTTATATATAACCACCCATTTGGAACAAATGAAGATGTATCCTTAGGTACTACTGTATTAGGAAACAGTTCTCTATTCTGTCAAAATAATTTAATTTCTAAAGATAATGTTTCCCATTAATGATGGTCATATTACCAAGTCTTGTACGTTATCATATCATTTACGTTTACATCATCAGTTTTCTTAGTAGCTAAGTATTCTTCCTGTTGATGAATTGTATTAGTTCCTATCATTATCATTACTTGCTAAGCCACAACCCTAGTTGGAAAATCAGGATGCTATAAGCCCATCTAACAGGGAAAATAGCCCTATGAGAAAAGAAAACAGGGAAAAGTAAAATATTTTAAGAACAATGATATTAAAATAAATATTTTCTATATAAACTATAAAAACTTAACAAAACACGAGGAAGAGAAATAAGATAATGTGCCCGAGTGTACCCTCAAGCAAGAGAACTCTACTCCAAGACAGAGGAAGACAATGGTACAGAGGTTATGGCACTATCCAAGACTAGAGAACAATGGTTTGATTTTGGAGTGTCCTTCTCCTGGAAGAGTTGCTTACCACAGCTAGTCTCTTCTACCCTTACCAAGGGGAAAGTAGCCACTGAACAATTACATTGCAGTAGTTAACCCCTTGGATGAACAGGAATTCTTTGGAAATCTCAGTGTTGTCAGGTGTTTGAGGACAGAGGAGAATCTGTAAAGAATAGACCAGACTATTCGGTGTATGTGTAGGCAAAGCGAAAGTGAACCGCAACCAGAGAGATGGATCCATTGTAGTACTATCTCGCCAGTCAAAAGATCCCATAACTCTCTAGCGGTAGTATCTCAACGGGTGGCTGATGCCCTGGCCAACCTACCTATCAACCATTTACCATTCAATTTCTTATGTTTAAGTAAATGACATTTCTTTTGATGTGTGACATATTAACAAGATATCTCAAGTTTTTGAGGTGAGATGCATATCTTTCATAAAAAAATCAATTATGGTTTTCAAAAAGTGCGCTAAAATTCATTTCAGTTGGGTCGGGGATCTTATGTTTTTTCATATCTTTCATAACAAAATTAATTGTGGTTTTCAAAAAGTGTGCTAAAATTCATTTCAGTTGGGTTGGGGATCTTATGCTTTTCCAGTTTCATTAAGCCTTAGTCTTAAGTTTAACATAATTATTTGGAGGGGAGGAGTCTTCAAAACTTTCCACTTTCATAAATTGATCACTAACATTAAGGTCACTTGTCAATTTACATATGATGAAAATAAAATATTCATCCAGGTATTTTCCCCTACCTACAAAAAAGGATGACTAAGTACCTCTTTCAAGTGCCACTCTAGTGGTTATACTCTAGTGTACGAAATTATTCTATTGCCATAGTCATCAGTCCATCAAGACCAAACTCATCACTAGCAGATCTTGACATCATTTATCAAATCTAAAAAAAGGGTTGTCAAAAAATCGGTCCAGACACTATAAAGAGCAAAACAGCGGTGGGTAAGTGGTAAAAAAAAGCATAGCAAATAGAGCTAAGAGATAATATTCAGGGCCAACCTATGAGTTAACCATAAACAGCTGCTTCCTAATGCAGATGACAGCAAGGTGCTATGAATTTGGGGCGAACACATTATTTCAAACTTTTTTCATTACAGGTCGCATTCAATGCTGCTGGCACACGAGTGATAACTACAGGCGAAGATGGTACACTAAGGATATGGGATGCTGAAGATGGGCACTTAATCCAGGTACTGCACTTAAAATTATGCTGAAACCTTGTTTTGCATAAAATGATTTGCCTCTTTATATAATAGTTCACCAACATGATTATTCTAATCTTAAAACTTTCTACTTGCCTAAATTTGTTAGGATATGGAAGTGAGGCATCACAAGACATGAATTCAGTAATTAAAAAGGAAAAGGTATTACATTCTGACTAGCTAAGTAATGTTCTCTTTTGATGGGTCTCTCAAGGATAATAACCCAGGCTATTCTTGGTATTGAGAGATTATAAGATTTCTATTATTCATATGTTGTAAGGGTCGTAAGGCTGATTAGGTTCTTTTCAGTAGCCCACATTTATAGATAAATTTCCTTCAGTGTAAGACACTTAAAATAAAAACAGTACCATTTCTTTTAATACGTAATTACCAACCACTATTTCTTGTTTACAGAGTGAACAAGGGCATGAGATGGAAGTGTTTTCTATGGCAGTGAGTTATTCTGGAGAGGTAATAGTTACTGGAAGTCGAGATAGTTCCTGTGTTATTTGGAAATATAACACATCTGAAGAAGATACAGACAAAAGGGAATAAAATGTTTCAAACATTTCTATTGATTAAAATTATAACTTTAAAAGATTTTTTTTTCACTACAAATTTTACCAATGTAACTTTCTGAGCCATTTATTATTAATATTTTTAACCTGTCTTTGAATACAAAATTTTAAAATCCTCGGTATTTTTCTAGCTATACAAACCTGAGTCCTTAATTACAGTAGAAGGTCTTTGGTGGAGCTGGATTAGTTGTTGATTTTTTAACAAGGTAGGTGTAGTAGTTAAGAAAACTCTGCTTGCAGTTTTGGAAATTCCGATTATTGCTATTTTGGCTAAGATAATGCCTATATCTAATGTTAAAGATAGTCCTTCTTTTACATTTTTTTAATTTCTAAAATGTCCTTTAATATGTATACGCTAGAACATCTGGTCCCTTACTCAATCATTTTCTGTCAGGAGTACTTGTTTATCGTATCAATTTTTCTTCAAGAATTCCAGGAAAAGAGTACAGTGACACCACCATTTCTAAGATTCCTAATGAATAGAATATCAGTTTTCTTATTTTCTCTATAGTACCTTAAATAAACGTTTACTGCACGTCTATTTAAGTTATGTTCATCATATTTTGTTTTTGTCTGCTTGTTTACATACAATTTTTATGTAATTGCCATCCTGAAAGATGCAAAAAATGTCAAGAGAAAATAACTAAATATACCAAAAGCACAAAACTTGCCTAGAAAAATGCACAGACGAGAGTATATTATGCTAGGAATATCTTGCTTATATGCGTGCATTTAGTACATTTAGCGTATATATTGCTAGATTTGAGGGAAGAGAGTTACCACTACTTATCAAATTACCCTCAAATATGATGATTATGTCCTTATGAACCACAGTGGTGAGGAAAAATACAGCTAAAAGCCCATACAGTATTTTATCATTGTTTAGAAGTCACTTTCAAAGGTGACTATTTTTTATATTATTGTTTCATTTTTCAAAAAATGAATGTAGCCTATAGATTGTAGGCTATACTGTCAAATAATTTATCTTTTTATCTTTTAATGATGAAAATTGGTCAGTATTCCAAAAAGTATTATGAGTTTTTTATGAAAATTTCATGTTTAGAGAAATCCAGCTTCAAAATTTGTTGTAGTTTGATTGAATAGACTTTACTACAGTATGTATGACTATACATACTGTACTTAAGTCTATTCAATCAACCTACAAAATATTTTCATCATTAAAAGATAAAACGATAAATAATTTTACAGTATAGCCAACGATGTATAGGCTACATTTATTTTTTGAAAAACGAAACATTTTAATATAAAAAATAATCACCTTTGAAAGTGACTTCTAAGCAATGATAAATATAAAAATAAAAATGCTAAGAATATTTCCAATGTACTGTACAGCTTTTAGTGCATAAATTCTTACAAATGGGTTTTAAATGAAAAAAAACCCGTCAAGAAATAAAAAAGAAGTAGAAGTTTAAAGTAACTCCAAATTACCTTTGTTTTTATGGGGCTGCATTGTATATATCTAGGTGAAGGGAGCCACCCATCTGCCTAACTATCATGTTACTTTTACCTTTGGCCTGAGGACTGAGAAGGGTGGTTGAATACAGAAGTGTAATTTAAAGGACTCACGTTTGTACAGCTAGGAAAAATAAAAATTATTGTACCTGTACTTTGAAATTTGCTATTTTTCCTAAGTGGATACAAACATATCATTCTTTAATTAGGAAACTTACTCTTAGTGGGAGGCAGTCCCCTAGAACCGGACTGGAAGGTTCTTTTCTTCGCTGAATATGTCATCCTTCCTAGTCCTCTACAAAAACAAAGAATGTGACTCCAACAAATGCCTATCGGCTTTACATAGGGATCTATAAGCTGTTAGTCTCTCGGCCACTAGTGAGTAAAAAGGAAGCCATTTCTTAGTCGCAGAAAACCCATCTCCCTAATAGGGATATAACATCGGAGGTGTTGAACCAGACATACCCGGTGGAATGTGAATGGTAAGACACTTACATATCTTCCCCCGTGTAAGGAAATTAATTATTTGTAATTATCTGGTATCATAACATCAGTCAATATTGATGCCGATTCATGTATGCTTAATTAACAATTAATAACTTCAAGATAAAAACAGAAATTAATACAAAACAATGAAACTTTCTAAATTTAATAAATTTAAAAATGAGTAAGAAGAAATGTTACTGGCATCATAAAAAGTATCCCCTCCAAGGATCTTGGTGATGATGTATGTGCCATCCTCACCAAGAGCTTCAGACAGGAATTGTTCCCTGATACCCACAAGACTGGGACATTCAATAAGTAAATGCCTCACAGCCAGAAAAACCAAACAATCATCACAAAATGACTGACACCTGCCAGTCATCAGGAACTCAGAAGTCAAACGTGTGTCCAATTCTAAGGCGACAGAGGACAGTCTCCCACCTTCTTCACATATTTTTATACTTCCATGGAGGTATAGCATTTGTTATTTCTTTCAACCTATTCTGATCAACAGAATTCCAGTAGCTTTGCCAAGAGACGTTTTGATATCAGGCAAAAAGATATCTTCCACGAAGTAATCTGTCTGCTGCCTCTTTTGCTAATTTGTATGCTGCTTCATTACCAGGCACACCCATGAGAGCCGGGACCCAGCAAAACTTAACTTCTTTACCTGCAGTGCAACAATTATAGAACCATTCAAAATTTTCAAAACTAAAGGGTTGGTTAGATTAAAATCGTCAGTGCCTGCAACGCAGTTTTTTAATACTAAAAATAGTAAAATTACCAACTTTCATTACTGCTATTTTTTCAATAGCAGTCAGGATACGATACAGCTCTGCTGTAGAGATAGAGAATGTTAAAGGGAGCGCATGTTTACAACTAAAACGAGAATTATGCACCCCAAATCCAATGTCAGCACTGGATTTGGAGCCGTTTGTAAATATAAATCCACTATCCTTGTATTGTTCTGCATGTTCTAAAAAGGTGGAATGCATTTCTTCATTTATCATGTTGTTTTTAGAGCCAGTGAAATAATTACAGAAAGGGATCTCTGGAAGTTTCCAGGGAGAGGTGAGTGATAGCCTAAAAGTAGTATCCTGCTCTTGGAAAGATTCAAGCAATCAAAAAATAGTTCTTCCCCTCTGAATCCATAAGGCTCTGGAGATGTAGACTGAACCTCATAGTAAGAAAAGAAATTCTCTCTATTGGCAGCTTCAAATGACAGTGAATTAGGATGCCTCTGTAACCTATACCAATATCTGATCAGAGTAGATTGGTGATATGGGTCCAGAGGCCACTCAACTGCATCAACTAAAAGACTAGTGATGGGGGGTGATCTGAAAGCACCAGTAGCTAATCTGATGCCAGTATTGTGACTGGAATTTAAAATCTTCAACTTTGTAGCAGAAGCTGAAGAATATATTTAACATCCATATAAAATTTTTGATAAAATAAGGGCTTTATACAGTCTTAAAAGAGTCTGACAATTTCCTCACCATGATGTACGGACTGATACTTTAAGAATATTTAAAATTTCTAAACCCTTAAATGTTATATATATATATATATATATATATATATATATATATATATATATATATATATATATATATATATATATATATATATATATATATATATATATACAGTGATACCTCTGGATACGAAAGTTTCTGCTTACGAAAAATTCAGGATACGAAAAGCGATACAAAGATTTTTATGCCCCAGTATACGAAAACATTTTCAGGATACGAAAAGCTTACAAGATCCCAACTCGTCGCCGAGAGTACAGTACCCTTTTTTTCAGGGTATCAACCCTTAATTTAGGTGTAAAGGTAACAATACACCTTCACTGATCCAAATGCTTTACATACAGTACCGTAACTTTTATACAGTAGTAAAGAAAATGGACCGTTTTCTTAGGGCTTGGAGGGGATAACTAGGCTATAACTACATTATTGAATAATCTCATGGTGGTTTCTGGAATGGATTAGGCTGTTTTTAACGGTTGGGTTAATTATTGAATGATAGAAATGGCTGCATTGCATGTTTATTACTACAGTTTAGCGTGTTTATGAAAGAAAAGGTGACTTTTTGTAAGGCTTGGAACGGATTAGGCTATTTACATGTAAAACGCGACTCAGGATACGAAAAAATCAGGATACGAAACCGTATCCTGAACGGATTACTTTCGTATCCTGAGGCATCACTGTATATATATATATATATATATATATATATATATATATATATATATATATATATATATATATATATATATATATATATACAGAGAGAGAGAGAGAGAGAGAGAGAGAGAGAGAGAGAGAGAGAGAATATAAATATATATATGTATATATATAATACATATATATATATATATATATATATATATATATATATATATATATATATATATATGTGTGTGTGTGTGTGTATATAATACTGCATATATATATACACACACACACACACACATATATATATATATATATATATATATATATATATATATATATATATATATATATATATATATATATATATAGGTCTGCGTGTATGTCATGGATGCGACAGAAATGAATGAAAACTGTTTTACTTGAAGAAAACTTGAAGCCATTCAAATCTGCCCATCTCATAAGTCAATCAATTGTTAGCTGAAGTTTTTTTTCAACTGTTGCCATTCTTGCTTTTGCAAATGAAACTGAAAGGTCATCCACGAAGAGTGTGTGGAGAACGTCACCTGGAATCATGGAAGCAATCCTATTAATTGCTAGCACAAATAACAAGAGATGGTAATAAGTGCTAGCTTTTTTAAAAAGAAAGATAAAAATAAGTATACATGGGTAAGAGTGGCAAATGGAAGAGTAGTAGAAAGGGCATTAATGGATTATGTGTTGGTAACTAAAAGAATGTTTGGAAGATTGAAAGACGTGCACGTGTTTAGGGGTATGGCTAACGGTATGTCTGATCATTTTTTGGTGGAAGGAAAATTAGTTGTAGCAAAAGAGTGGTGGAATAGAGTAGGTGGATGTAAAAGGGAGCTAGTGAGGGTTGAAGAGCTAATAAAACCGGGGGTAAAAAGTAAATATCAGGAAAGGTTGAAAATGGCATATGACGAGGTGAGAGTAAGAGATACTGGTAATTTAGAGGAGGAGTGGAAGTTAGCATAAGAAAATTTTGTTGGGATTGCAAGTGATGTATGTGGCAAGAAGGTTGTTGGAGGCAGCATGAGGAAGGGCAGTGAATGGTGGAATGAAGGAGTGAAGGTAAAAGTGGAAGAAAAAAAGAGGGCTTTTGAAAAATGGCTGCAGAGTAATAGTATAGAGAAGTATGAAAAATATAGAGAGAAAAAGGTGGAAGTAAAGCGCAAGGTACGTGAGACAAAGAGGGCAGCTGACCTGAGGTGGGGTCAGGGACTGGGTCAGTCATATGAAGAGAATAAGAAGAAGTTTTGGAAAGAAGTGAAGAGAGTAAGGAAGGCCGGCGCAAGAATTGAAGAGACAGTGAAAGATGGAAATGGAAGGTTGTTAAAAGGAGAGGAGGCAAGGAAAAGGTGGGCGGAATATTTTGAAAGTTTGCTGAATGTTGAGGATGATAGGGAGGCAGATATAATTGCTGTTCCAGGTGTTGAGGTGCCAGTGATGGGAGATGAGAATGAGAGAGAGATTACAATAGAGGAAGTGAGGAGAGCACTAGATGAAACGAGAGTAGGAAAAGCATCTGGTATGGATGGTGTGAAAGCTGAGATGTTGAAGGAAGGGGGTGTGACTGTACTTGAATGGTTGGTGAGATTGTTTAATGTGTGTTTTGTGTTGTCAATGGTACCAGTAGATTGGGTCTGTGCATGTATTGTACCACTATATAAGGGTAAGGGAGATGTGCATGAGTGTTGTAATTCAAGAGGTATTAGTTTGTTGAGTGTAGTTGGAAAAGTGTATGGTAGAGTACTGATTAATAGGATTAAGGATAAAACAGAGAATGCAATCTTGGAAGTACAGGGTGGTTTTAGAAGAGGTAGGGGTTGTATGAATCAGATTTTTACAGTTAGGCAGATATGCGAGAAATATTTAGCAAAAGGTAAGGAGGTGTATGTTGCGTTTATGGATCTGGAGAAAGCATATGATAGAGTTGATAGGGAAGCAATGTGGAATGTGATGAGGTTATATGGAGTTGGTGGAAGGTTGTTGCAAGCAGTGAAAAGTTTCTACAAAGGTAGTAAAGCATGTGTTAGAATAGGAAATGAAGTGAGCGATTGGTTTCCAGTGAGAGTGGGGCTGAGACAGGGATGTGTGATGTCGCCGTGGTTGTTTAACTTGTATGTTGATGGAGTGGTGAGAGAGGTGAATGCTCGAGTGCTTGGACGAGGATTAAAACTGGTAGGCGAGAATGATCATGAATGGGAGGTAAATCAGTTGCTGTTTGTGGATGATACTGTACTGGTAGCAGACACAGAAGAGAAGCTTAACCGACTAGTGACAGAATTTGGAAGGGTGTGTGAGAGAAGGAAGTTGAGAGTTAATGTGGGTAAGAGTAAGGTTATGAGATATATGAGAAGGGAAGGTGGTGCAAGGTTGAATGTCATGTTGAATGGAGAGTTACTTGAGGAGGTGGATCAGTTTAAGTACTTGGGGTCTGTTGTTGCAGCAAATGGTGGAGTGGAAGCAGATGTACGTCAGAGAGTCAATGAAGGTTGCAAAGTGTTGGGGGCAGTTAAGGGAGTAGTAAAAAATAGAGGGTTGGGCATGAATGTAAAGAGAGTTCTATATGAGAAAGTGATTGTACCAACTGTGATGTATGGATCGGAGTTGTGGGGAATGAAAGTGATGGAGAGACAGAAATTGAATGTGTTTGAAATGAAGTGTCTGAGGAGTATGGCTGGTGTATCTCGAGTTGATAGGGTTAGGAACGAAGTGGTGAGGGTGAGAACGGGTGTAATAAATGAGTTAGCGGCTAGAGTGGATATGAATGTGTTGAGGTGGTTTGGCCATGTTGAGAGAATGGAAAATGGCTGTCTGCTAAAGAAGGTGATGAATGCAAGAGTTGATGGGAGAAGTACAAGAGGAAGGCCAAGGTTTGGGTGGATGAATGGTGTGAAGAAAACTCTGGGTGATAGGAGGATAGATGTGAGAGAGGCAAGAGAGCGTGCTAGAAATAGGAATGAATGGCGAGCGATTGTGACGCAGTTCCGGTAGGCCCTGCTGCTTCCTCCGGTGCCTTAGATGACCGCGGAGGTAGCAGCAGTAGGGGACTCAGCAGTATGAAGCTTCCTCTGTGGTGGAAATGTGGGAGGTTGGGCTGTGGCACCCTGAACTCGGCTGAGTCCCTGGTTAGGCTGGAGGAACGTAGAGAGTAGAGGTCCCCTTTTTTGTTTTGTTTCTTGTTGATGTCGGCTACCCCCCAAAATTGGGGGAAGTGCCTTTGGTATACGTATGTATGTATGTACAAATAACTTAACACTAAGTACGCTACCTTCTGGGACTTCTTCCTGGCACTTTGTTTTAGACAGAGTATTACCAACTCTAACATGAAAAAACTGTCTTTTTAAAAAGGTCTGAACATAAAAAGGCAACTCACCCCTTACACCAAACTCATGGACAGTTTTAAGGATACCATACCTCCATGTGGTATCGTATGCTATTTCAAGATCAAAGAATACTGTCACATGATGTTTCTTAGATGCAAATGACTCGCAAACGGATGACTCTAGATGAGCAAGTTCATCCATTGTAGAGTGCATTATTTGAAACCCATATTGAACTGGTGATAAAATACCCTTCTTTTCTAGTATCCATACAAGCCTTGCATTGACCATTTTTTCCCTGATTTTACATAAACAACATGTCAATACCATTGGTTGGTAGCTTGCAGCTAAAACTTTGCCCTTTCCAGGTTTTAATATTGCTAAAATAATGGCCATTTCCAAACTGATGGGATACTATGGTATCGTCGTATTCGGTTAATAATACTTATGATAAAAACTTTAGTGTTATTAAGCACATGCTTTATCATTCCATAAGGAATTTCGTCTGGGCCTGGGCTGTATCATTGCAGGATGCTAATGCAGTTAAATCCTCTCTCTGTAAATGGGAGATTGTATGTCTCACCTTTATGAGATGTGAAGTTGAGAGTCTTTCCTTCTTCTCTACATCTATAAAGGTAGCCTGGAGAATCTTCTGACTTTTGGGATACTCTCTCAAAATGATCAGCAAGTGAATTTCCCAATTCAATAGGATTAGTAATATACTGATCTTTCATTTTTAACACTGGTGAAGGATTTGGAGTATTATTTCCAGAGATCTTATAAACTTTCCTCCATACGACAGAAGGTAGGGTTCTTTTATTCACTGAAGAAACAAAAGATGAACACGACTAATGTCAAGCTGCTTTGATTGCTCATCGAAATTGCGCTCTGCATTTCTTATAAGTGAAGATATTCTTTTCATTGCAATTTCTGCGGTACCTTGTTAACGTAATCCTAGTAGACCTGTGTAAAACCTGAATTTCTGGTGACCACCAAGGGACTGGTCATTGACAAAACAGACCTATTGTTTTGGGAATGGAATGCACTTCAGCAGTATGGAGTGTTCCATTTAGTAAATCAATTGCATCATCAACATTTTTTTAATTCATCTGCATTACCTTCTACTTTGTTCAGTTCTTTAAATTTTTGCCAATCAGTTCTATCCAGGCACCACTGAGGTGATCTGCATTCAGGTGGACCATTGATAGATTTAATTAATTTTGGTGCATGATCACCAGTGTTTAGAATCTCAACATCTTCATTTCCTATTAGTGATGCTAACAGATTGCCCTTTGAGCTTGCTAAAATGTCCCACCATAATGGGTAGCTGCTGTTTATATCACCCAGAAGAAGAAATGGTTGAGGGAGTTGGTTTAACACCTCAGCCACGTCATCATAGGAAATACTGTCATTAGGGGGTAATTATAGTGAACATATGGTATATTTCCTACTTAGATCTATTTGTACTGCTACTGCTTGTAAAGTACTACATAGATTTAAATGTTTTTGGGGAATGTCACGGCAAACATACACGAGACTTACCCCATGACTTCTCTCCTAAAAAATATATGGTGTTTTGTAATTAATGCATTCTCTAGGGCATGGAGTAAAGACATCTAGCATTGTTTACTGCAGACAGGCTACTACAGGTGAATGGTCATGTGGTCAGTTCTTCATCTTTAGCCCTTGGATCTTGGCAATTCCACTATTATTGGGGAAAAAATTGTTTACTTTTTGGAAGACTCCTTAGAAGTCTTTCTATCAGTTTTTTATATGATGGGAGTCTCAGATACTCTTTTTGAAAAGGTAGGTCTTGCTAAGCTTGGTTTTACATTTTTCATTGCAACCTTCTTATTTATTTGTCGAGGAGGATGGTAACCTCGACACTAATCTTTGATATATTCAAATTTTTTGAAGTTTCATCACCTTTTTCAGATAGAATATCATACTTATTTGAAATAGGTATTTTTGTATTTCTCATTGGAGGGGAGAGGGATGGTGGTCACCCTCTTTTTCAATCAAAAGATGGAGAGCTATTAGGGTTATGTACCTTCATTATGACAGGTGCATCCAATAGCTTTCTAGCATAAGATTCTTCTCCTAAATCCGACAACGATGCTACCCGGGATGAAAGGCTTAGGCTGTTCATTTGAGGTGTGGTAGATATAGAGGAAGGAAGTTGTGCCTTTTTTATGAGAGGCACTGAATCGAAAGTATGAAGCATGATAATAGCCTTAGGTGATTTCGGAAGAGGACACTTTCTATTAGGTGGTCTAGCTGGTATTATAATTCTTTCTGGATGTACTGCATCCTTAGATTTTAAAGCCTTGGCATAAATTTTGGTTTAGATTAGAAGTCGCCTAGCTTAACCAATGCTTATATGCACTGCATCTTATTTCTGAATAGCTGCTTCTATTTCATATTGAAGCAGGGACGTGCTGAGGGTGGATGCTAGGGGTGCCCATGCACCTGCCCCTTTTGTTACTGTATTAAAAGTGCCCTTTTGAGAGGGATGTAATATAAGCCTGCCACCTATACGGCCTATCTGTGTCAATGATAATGATAATAATAATAATAATAATAATAATAATAATCATAATAATTATTATTATTATCATTATTATTATTATTATTATTATTTACTCTTGGTTGGAGTATTCACCTCAGAAAGATGCCATTTTCTGCTTCAGCTGTCGTCTGTTTTTGAATGAGAAAATGTACAGGGATCGAGTAGCTTGGAAATCAGAGGGCATAAACCGTTGGAGGAAAGCTTTAGAGAGAGTAAAGGAGCATGCTAGTTCAGAATCTCAAATGATTGGTATGGTTTGATGGAAAGGGTTCCAAAGTCAAGCAGAATGGAATGGGATTTTGCATGATCTTTTGTGCTTGAATTGGTCACAATTATATAGTAGTGTAGATCCTGTTGACCCTTTGAATGAGAATCTAGTCAACATAATTGATAGGCGTATCCCTTCTCGTGTGCTAAGGTACTGAGTGAAGGACAAACCGTGGTTCAATGATGATTGTAGACGTGCTTATTTGGAGAAGCAGGAGGCCTATCACCTTTGGAAGGGTAACAGATCAGATTTGACCTGGAACAACCATACTCAGCTTTGAGCTTTTGCTCAGAGAGTTTATGCCTCAACTGAAAAGGAGTACAATTTAACCATAAAAGAAACCCTTTCTGGTACAACTCAGGAACATACAGTAAATGGTGGTCTACCCTTGAATCTGCACTCTTTAGTGTAGATGCAACAGTTCCTCCTTTACTTAAACCAGATGGCTCAGTCACTCACTGTCCAAAGGAAAAGGCAACCCGGTTGGCTAATGTTTTTGACACTAAACAGAGTAATGAAAAATTTCAATTTCCTCATTCCTGTTTTCCTAAGGCTAAACTAACTAGTTTAGCTTTTCGATCTCATGAGATTAAAGCTCTGTTGATGGACCTTGATGCTTATGGAGGTTTAGACCCAAATAGTATTTTTCCTTTGTTTTTTTATAAAAACAGCAGATTTCTTAGCTCCAAAGTTATCTGTTATTTTGCGCAAGTTAGCAAGATGAGGAGCTTTTAGCACTTGTTGGAGAATTGGTAATGTTACTCCTTTATGTAAATGTGTTTGTGGTAGCTCAAGTCCCACTGATTACTGCCCAATTTCCATAACTCCCATATTATCTAAAGTTTTTGAATGTCTTCTGGCAAAATGTCTTAATAGGTTTGCTGAAGGTAATCATCTACTCACTAGTTTGCAATTTTGTTTTCGTAAAGGCCATAGAGCATGTGATGCCCTTCTTACAATCTTCAATGCTGTACAGAAATCCCTTGATTGTAGTCAGGAAGTTCGTATGATTGGCCTTGATTTTAGTGCTGCCTTTGACCGTGTTAATCATGAGGCCCTTGTTTTCAAACTGAAACAGTTGGGAGTGGGTGTGTCGTTTCTTCGCATTATTATTGAATTTTTAAGTAATAGATCTCAAAGAGTAGTTGTTGATGGGCTCCATAGTGATTATAGGAATGTGATATCCGGTGTTCCATAGGATAGTGTTCTTAGCCCACTACTTTTCATACTATATACACATGACATGTGGTTTGGCATAGAAAACAAGCTTGTTGCATATGCAGATGATGCTACTCTCTTTGCATCAATTCTATCCCCTGATATAGATCTGGGGTTGGTGAATCCCTTAATAGAGATTTAGCTAAAATTAGTGCATGGTGCACATTATGGGGTATGAAGTTGAATCCTAACAAAACTCAAAGTATGATTGTAAGTAGGTCAAGGACGGTGGCTCCTCAACATCCGGATCTCAGTATTGATGTTTCTTTAAATTTGTATGACTCTTAAAATTTTAGGTGTAATCCTCGACACCAAATTTACTTTTGAGAAACACAATAGGTCTGTGTCTTCTTCAGTTGCACAAAAAATTGGCTTATTGAGAAAGTCTTACAAGATTTTCGGTGATCAATCTATTCTGAAGAAGTGTTTTAATTCTTTCATTCTACCTAGTTTTGAGTATTGTTCTCCTGTCTGGTCTTCAGCTGCTGATTCTCATCTTAATTTATTGGACAGAAACTTACGGTCTATTAAACTTCTTTTTCCTGATCTAGATATTAATCTTTGGCACCGTCGTTCAATTAGTTCATTATGCGTGTTGCATAAGATTTTTCATAACTCTGACCATCCTTTACATTCAGATCTCCCTAGACAATTCTATCCTGTTCGTAATACTAGGCAGGCAGTTAATTCTAATAGCCAGGCCTTCTCCATCATGAGGCTCAATACTACACAGTATTCTAGAAGTTTTATTCCAGCTGTTACCAAGTTGTGGAATGATCTTCCTAATCGGGCAGTTGAATCAGTAGAACTTCAAAAGTTCAAAGTTGGAGCAAATGTTTTTATGGTGACTAGGCTGACATGAGTCTTTTTACTGTTTATATATGACATTTCTATTTTTACGTTAATAATAGTTTATATAGGACATATCTGTTTTGACGCTGTTACAGTTTTTAGAGTGATATACAGTATTGTTAATTTATTCTCATAATTTTTTTATTTCCTTATTTCCTTTCCTCACTGAGCTATTTTTCCTTGTTGGAGTCCTTGGGCTTATAGCATCTTGCTTTCCCCACTAGGGATGTAGCTTGGCTAGTAATAATAATAATAATAATAATAATAATAATAATAATAATAATAATAATAATAATAATAATAATGATATTGCTGAAGTACAAGCTGCTAGAGACAAAGAGAAGCAGAAAAACAGAGAAATATTTTGTAGGTTGAACGCCATTACCCTATACTTGGCAAGACGATGTTTAGCAAGTATGACAGTGTAGTTAAGTTGCACCTTGACGTAATTAAAAAAAAAAAAAAAGAAATACTGAAAAGACCGAAAGTGTCATTGCTTTCAAACAACATAGATGATATGCATGGACAAGGATATGATAGGGCAGCAAATATGAGTGGAATATACAATGGATTACAGTCCAGACTCCAAAGACAGAACCCAAAGGCACTCTATTTACACTGCCATGTACACAGCCTAAATCTAGTACTGTACTGTATTAGTTGAAAGTGCAAAATCAAGTATTCAGTTAGTAACTTTTTTCATTTAGGTGGAGAAACTGTATGCTTTTATTGCTAACTCTTCAAAACAGCAGGCTGCTTCCATGGAGATCCAGAAAGCAATGTATCCAGAAGACCGCCCACTTGAACTTAAGAAGCTGTCAGTCACAAGATGGGCTTGCAGAGAGTCAGCTCTTAGAACCATGAGGAAGGTTATTCCAGCTCTGAAGTAATCTTTAAAAGAGATAGTACAAAAACATCCTCCTGATACATCAACAGGCTATGCCTCAATATTGGAGCAAAGTATTAACTTTGAATTTCTTATTTGTCTTGAGATTGCCACTCCAGTTTTTCAAGAAACTGCCTATGCCTCTAATGCCCTACAACAGAAAGACTTTGATTTGGCTGCCTCCTACAGAATTGTGGATGGAGCGCTACAAAGTTTGAGAGAATTACGAAATGATGAGAAGTTTCAGGAGATTTTTACAAATGTTAAAGAGAGAGCTAAATCCATGGCTATCGACCTCCCCTCTGCGATTCCTGGACAAGGCAGAAGAGAAAAAAGGCCAGAAAGATACAAGTATAGTGCTACATCTGCTACTGAGGACCAGCAATATCAATCCTTGGATGAGTACTACCGTATGAGAGTACAGTATTTTATGTTTTTAGATACAATATCACAAGAGCTACAAAGAAGATTTAAAGGTGGAGACAACACAACATGGGGTATCCTAAATACCTTTCATTGTATGACAGTCCAAGATAACTGGAGAGAACGTGTGAATGAAGAAGCATTCAGGTCATTGCAAAAATTATGCCAGTTTTATGAGTTAGAAGAAGTAGACAAGCTACAGTTGGAATTAAAGACCTTATATTCCTCATTTCCTTGCCTGCCACAAAACACTGCAGCTACAATGCTCAACCTGATGAAAGAAAACAATATCCAGGAGATATTGCCACTTATGCTTGAACTCTTTTACAATTTATGCCACTCTACCCGTCACAACTGCAACAGTGGAAAGGACCTTCTCCAAACTCAAGCTGGGGAAGATAAAGCTACGCAGCCTGTCCAGTGAGGAGAGGTTATCTGTTCTTTTGTTGCTAGCAGTTGAAAGGGATATCATAATCAACAACAGTGAAGTTATCAGCATATTCAAAGGAATGGCACACAGAAGGGTTCTCTTATAAATATAAAATGATAAGATCTGGTTATTAGCCAAGTGTATTGATCATACTGATTGATTTTCTTGCAGTCATTTATGTAAAAGTAATATTTATATTTCTTTTTGTTAAATTTCCTAGTTCTACTGGTAGTCAGTACTGTAGATTTTATGTTCATAAAAAATATTAGACCACTGGTACCTAAGATATCAGTCATGTTTATCTCTCTAGAATTATTAATGGCGATTTTAAATAATCTTGACTGGTACCTATGATATCAGTCATGTTTATATCTTTCTTGAATTATTAATGGCTATTTTAAATAAATTTGAAAGAATATCGAGCCGGTATATATTTAGTCTCATTCATTTCTATATTTTTGCCCTTTTTTCACTTGAGCACCTGCCCTGAAAAAGTTCTCTGCACGTCCCTGTATTGAAGACATTTTTTATGAGTTGCTTTGTTATTCTGGCTACAATTAATGCACTTTGCAGTAGAAGTGCAGGGTCCATGGCCAGGATCAGATCAATCGTCGTAGCACTTTTCACTTTTGCATACTCTAGAAGGATGCCCAAATTCAAAGCAATTCTAGCACTGTAAAGGTTTTTGTTTATACAGGCGGACTGCAATTTTCATATATTTTACAGATACATGAGAGGATACACCATGATCTTCAAATGTTAAAATGATCATACTGGTTCTGGAAATCTTATGAACCTTCCATACTTTTTTGGGACACATATCTAAGATTTCCTCCTCACTAAACTCATACAGGTCTTTGTTAAAAATCACCCGTTTTCCATAACTAAAATTAAAATACAGCTTGATATCTACCATTGAATTTTCTTCTTTCTTTATATCATTTAGCATAATAAACTGTGTTCTAAATTTGGCATGAATTAAAATGAACTTTTTGCCAAATCCAGAAATGTCACCACGCTCTATAGTGCCTACTTTCTGTTGTATTAGTTTACTAAATTTAAAATAATTGCATTCTTCTTACTTTGACACTGCTATAATCCACATTGGTGGCTTGGGCTTTCTTTCTCTTATTAAGCTTATTTTGGGGTCCATAGACTCATTTTGATGCCAGTCACTAAGGCAATATATGTCAAGGTTTCTAGGAACAGAATTGCAGTGCTCCAGTAATCTCGCTATTATCAATTTTAATTTATGAGACTTCACAGACTGCTTTAAAAGTCTCCTCAGGGTCATCAAAGCAGACCCATGCTTCCAATTTTTTCATGTTCGTCCCTGAAATTCATACTTATTTTAGTGACCTTGCCATAAGCTTTAAAAGTCATCCATAATGCTTCATAATGACAGCTTACTGGCAAATCGCAAATACGAATGACTTAATTTGCGAACATTGGAGGAGTGGTCCTTTTTTAGTTCCTAAGTCAGCACAAGAATTTTCACTAATAATATTGCCCGAGGGGAGGGGGTTTGCCCTTTCAAGGGTCTATATTCAAGACAGTACTTTGTTATTGTTTATTAGTTAGTTGATTTACTTGCTTGAGAATAATAAGAAAGTATCATACCTCACTGAGGAAATTTGCAGTCTCTAGCATCTTTTTTTTCCTCTTTTTTTTTTTTTTTTAAATGGTGAGTTGGGCAGGCTCAATAGAAAGGCCATGGATGCCGGGTGGTCTATCAAGAGGTTTTCTTTTCCTTATCTGATTCTATATCTTCTCAAAAGCATCTTACTGTCCTCCCTTCAGTTGAAGTGGCTATCCTGGAGGGTATTTAGTCTTGGATGGTGTATCAGCTCCTCCCTGTTGACTAGTTTCTCCGATTTTTTCTATTAGAGATTGTTTTTGTTATCATTCTTGTTAATTTAGTATCTTTTTGATTACCATTAATTCTTATGCTCTCTATAGACACTGAGCAAAATTCAGGACCAGTACATCCTAGATTTCGTCAATGTCGTCTACTGTATTGCAATATTCGTGGTCTTCATGCCAAAAATTCAAGACCTTACAGTTGCGTCCAGACAGTATGATATTCTTTTGTGCTCAGAAACTTTAGTTTCTAATATGAGGCACTCATCTGAACTCTTTATAACTGGTTTTAAGATGTCAATTATGTTGAAACTCGATGCCAACCCTAGGGTCAGAGGAATGGCGGTGTAAATTAGGTCTGAGCATCCTGCTTCTCATAAATCCAGCTATAAATGTGGATGTCATGAGATTCAGGTAATAAAAGTTTGTGGCAGGCATAACAATTTCTACAGTGGTATTTGTGTTCGATCTATCGGAATCCTGACACAGATGATTTTATCTTCAATTGTCTTCTCACCATTATGGGTGAGATACAAGAAGATGAGGGAGTGGTTAAATTCTGTTTCTCCAACCGATCGCCATGGCTTAAGAGCTTTAGACTTTGCCTCTGAATCAGGCTCTGAGTAAATCATAAGTGAAGCTACTCACAGGTCTGGTAACTTCTTGGACTTCATATACACCGACTCTCCTGGTGTTATAACAAGTAAGGTTGGTTCTTCAGTTGGGACATCTGATCATACCTTGATTACATTAGTAGTGAAGACTAAGCAGCCTGTCTCTGGTGTATCTTACTCCTGTAAGATTTATTTGAAATCTCAAGCAGACTGGAATGGGATTTTACATGATCTTTTAGGCTTGAATTGGTCGCAGTTGATTAGTAGTGTTGATCCTGTAGTCTCTTTGAATGAGAATTTATTCAACATTATTGACAGGCGTATCCCTTCTCGTGTACTAAGATACCGAGTGAAGGACAAACCATGGTTCCATGATGATTGTAGATGTGCTTATTTGGAGAAGCAGGAAGCCTATAATCAGATTTAACCTGGAATAACTATACTTAGCTTAGAACTTTTGCTCAGAGAGTTTATGCTTCAACTGAAAAAGAATACAATCTAACCATAAATAACACTTTCTGGTACAACCCAGGAGCGTAAGTGGTGGACTACCCTTAAATCTGCACTCTTTGGTGTAGATGCAACAGTTCCTCCTTTATTTGAATCAGATGACTCTGTCACTCTCTGCCCAAAGGAAAAGGCAACCCTTTTGGCAGATGTGTTTGACAGCAAGAAGAGTAATGAGAAACTCGAACTTCCTCATTCCTGTTTTCCTGAGGCTAAACTAACTAGTTTAGCTTTTTGACCTCATGAAATTAAAGCTCTCTTGATGGACCTTGATGCTTATGGAGGTGTAGACCGAAATGGTATTTTTCCTTTGTTTTTTTAAAAAGACTGCAGATTGCTTAGCTCCAAAGTTATCTGTTATTTTGTGCAAGTTAGCAAGAAGAGGGGCTTTTAGTACTTGTTGGAGAATTGGTAATGTTATTCCACTATAAATAAATTCTCATTAATACAGTGTCTGCGCAATTGAGTTGAAGATCATCTTGGGGCTCTAAGCAGGGCAGTTAGTTCTGGAGGCCACCAGGGGAATGGTCGTCATTTGAATAACCCTGTTGTTTTGGGAATTATATTGACTCCGTCTGTATGAAGAGTTCGATTTCGTAAGTCTATGGCATCATCAACATTCAAACTGTTCTGCATTCCCTTCAATTTTGTTTAGCTCATGAAATCTATCCCAGTCTGCCTAGTCAAGTTTCCATTGTGGCAATCTCTGTAAAGGTGGATTATTGCTGGTGTTTATAATGATTGGTGCATAATCACTAGTGTGCCAATCGTCTAATGTTCTCCAATCAAAATCGAGAAGGCAGTTAGAGCTTGTAATTGAAAGTACCTGTCTGAACATGAAAGCGCTTGGGCTCTCCTGTAGTAAGGACTCCCACATCTTCATTTTCCACAATTGATGATATAATATTGCCTCTCGTGTTTGCTAAAACATCACCCCAAAAAGGATGTCTACCATTCAAATCTCCAAGTAAAAGAAAAGGTTGAGGGAGTTGTTGAACCACCTCTACTAAATTATCATACAAAATATCATTTTGAGGTGAGGAAAGAGAGTATCTTGTATATTTTTCCCTGTATAAATCTGTACAACCATTGCCTGCAAGGGTGGACAAATAGAAAAAGATACTTGGGGAACATCTCGATGAATGTATGAGACTTCCGCCATGGCTCCCTGCTAGTTGATCATATGGTGTTCTATAGCTAACACGCTCTCAAGGACAAGGAGTATTAACATCATGTTTGCTCATCTGTAGACATACAATTATGGGGGGATGCTCATAAATTAGGAGGCCAAGTCCTTCACATTTGGCCCTTAAACCCTGAAAATTCCATAGCAACATGGAGGCAAAAACAATGGTTTATTTTCAGGAAGACATTTTGGATAAGGTATTCCCATTGGCAGTTTTTGATTCAATAATAATTCCTGTAAGCTTCTTAGGTGAGGGTCTTGATAAGATAGGATTTACATTTGTCTTTCAATGTTCTTTTTACTTGATTCTTGAAGGGGTGTGGACCTCAACTATAATTTTTGATTGAATCAAGTAAATTTCTTGTTGATGTGAAATATCCACAAACAGGACATCAAATCTATTTGATGTCATAACTTTGGCATTCTAAATGGAAGGGGGTGAGAGAGATGGGGGTATATCTTTTCCTATTAAGAGGTGGTGATTTATGAGGTTTTGGTGTTTTCCCCACTAGAGGTGCACCTGATAACACTGTTTTATGTGATACCTCCATCAAATCAGGCAAAGACATACCCTGGGAGAGGTTAGTATTATCCTTTGTAATGGGGGACAAAGGTTTAACAGAGGTGGGCAAAGCCTTAGGTGGAGATATTCTTGCCCTATCATGCATGCTATCAGAAGATGGAAAATTTCTTTTTTGGGAAATGCTGGCAGTTATAGGTAGATTGGATGCCTCCTGCCACATTTTTCCTCCTGATTTCAATGCCTTTGCATAGCTTCTTGATTACTCAATAGCCTCTTGGCATGCCCCTCACTTATATGTTTGATACTGGATTTATTGAGGGCAGCCTCTTCTAACTTATATTGCTGGCAGCTCCTATCAGTAGATTTATGATTCAAATTGCCAATTAAACAACTGGTCTCTAGTATACATTCTCCATGGTAAAAATTGGAGCAAGTACTACACATTTTTTCATTCTTGCAAAGTTAGAAGGATGCCCAAATCTAAAGTAATTAAAACATTGCAAAGGCTTCTGCTTGAAAGTTCAAACTTTAATGCATTCATTTTCTATGTCAATGTGGAAAGGCACATCAGAATCCGGGAAAGTAGGGATAATCATTTATGTTTCAGGGACTTTACGTGCTTTCCATACAGTTAAAGGACACTTGGCCAGTATCTCTTCTTCTATTCATACAAGACTGTTGAAAACTACTCACTTTCCATAACTGAAGTTTAGATGGGGTTTCACATCCAATTTTACGTCAACATTCTCTGTCTTTAAATTGCAAAGTACAACAGATTGTGTTTGTAATTTACATATCTTAAAATAATTTCCTGTACTCCCTTTTGACTGAGCAATAAGCCATTTTGATGATTTTGGCTTTCTCTGGGAGGATACAACTATCTCTATATCTCTATCACTTCAATCTGCAGGCTTGTATATATCTAGATCCTTAGGTACCCCATCACAATGAGCGCCCTTGATATTCAAATTATTAATTTTACTATTCATAATGTCACTAATTGTATTAAATGCTTCCACGTGATTATCAAATGATACACATGAATCCTATTTGTCATTTTTAACCTTCAATCAAATTTCTTTGATACTACCATAACACTGAAATGCTTTATACAGCTCATCGTTATCAATTTCTATGGGAATTTGGGTGACATAAAGTATTCGCATTTTCCTTATGTTACCCAAATTACTCGGATTTTGAGCATCAGTAGAATGGTCCTTTTCAGTTTCCAGGTCGTCAACAGCGGGGTTGGTTTGTAAAGAAGTAGCAAGCAGGGTTATCCACCTCTCATCGGAGAATGTCAGCCCTCCTATCCCATGTGGCTCAACAGGAGAAGAGGTTTCAGCGGGGGACCAGTCCTCTATTAAAGAGGAGCTGCCTCTCTTTAGGTGGGTGTACACTGGTCAGTGGAGGCAGTTACCCCTCCCACAAATGACTCCAATGGGATATTTAAAATCAGATCATTGGAGCCTGACTCTTAACAGACTAAGTCTGCCCTGAATGGGGTCTGCCAGAGGGTGATGGCATCTAAATTTGATTGATTGATTGATTGATTTAGAGTTTTCAGGCATCCTGACTTCTAAGGTCATTGACGCCGGTCTAAATTTGAAGCATATGCAAAACATGGTCAATGTTTGAACAGTGATCGTCAATAAAATAAGGATAGAACAAAAAGAGATAAAAACGAAATAAAGAAGAAGTCTTATAGAGGTTCAGTCTTAGTCTGGTCTCTCAGAACTGGTCTTAGCGGTATGGTTGAACCTGCCAGGGTGGATAATCATCCCACTACCATTGCCCCGCCCATCATTGAGACTCAAGTCTCTCTATTGCAACAAAGTGCTGGACCAACAGAGGAGAGAAACTAAGAGGAACTAGCTGCCAAACTCTTTCTAGGATCTCTAGTAGATTGCGAGTCCTGGGTTACCCTGAAGGTTCGAGAGTGTGCTAGAGTACTGTACTGGACCTATTCTTTGGGGTGGCTTTTAGATCTATTCTGTCTCTGAGACGAGATAGCTAGGTAGTCATTTCTTCTCCCTAACATCCTCCATGTGGTTCTACACTAGCCGATATATGTCCCACTCTGCAGCGGGGTGTCGGTCTGCCTCATCCTTCTTCCAACTCTAAGGAGAGGGAGGGTGAGAGGTTGCGTCAAATTCTATTGGCAGCAACCGATAATTGTAAACCAGGGTTATCTCCCTAGGTGACAGACCCCCCGATGACTCCGTCAGCAATCATCAAGCCTTATAGACACGATGTCTAAATCTTGGAATTGAGGCAGAGCACGTTTGGGAGTACATGCCTTCATCCTTTTCAGAGAAAGACCCCCAATTGGAGGATCTTCCTGACCAATCATTTTGAGACGTATAACCGCAATCCTGGGATCTTGAACCTCTCTAGCATAAGCGCTCATTGAAACACACCTGGGCGATGCATCTGAGTGAGGAGCGTCTGGTTGAGGTGTGTCTGATCGAGGCACATGAAGGTGAAGCCCATCTGGTTGAGAAATTTCTGACTGAGGTGCACTTAGTTGAGGCTCGTCTGTTTTCATTAGGATGAGGTGCAAAGGGGTCAAGCAGAGGTTGACAAGCAACTTTTTAAGTTCTCAGGTGAGAGAGTGCTCCTTCTTCTGTAGGCACAATGGTCAGGCAATTGTTGTCTCTCTGTAGAATGTTTCAGAGATCTATCATGCTCCGAAGAGGTAGGGCATTCAGGCAAAGGCACTTTTCCTCACTTACAATACTTAGCAAGGGGAAATTTTGAGGCCCCTTTGGGTGCACATTTATGCACTCAGGTGAAGGCAAGACAATACTGTCTTGTCGCAAGTTCCGGTGGAAGCGCGTTTACTGAAGGCAGTGCCCTTAGGAGATGTGTCTCCTTCAGAGGTCTCAGAAAGTAAAGATGTTGCAGTGGCAGTGGCAGGCTTCGAGGGGAAGAGCCCAGTGAGGAGGGACTTCTTCCTCTGGGCCCTCAAAGGAGAAGAGTTGATGACATCTTTTGCAGGAGAAGCAATACTCCCTCAAAGGAGAAGAGTTGATGACATCTTTTGCAGGAGAAGCAATACTCTCCTGCAGAGTTCTTGCAGCAATCACCTCCACAAACCGCTTCTTGGAAGACAGACCTTGAAGTCCCAAGGAAGGCCATAACAAACGCAAAGTGTCATCCATCTGCAAAACAGAAGACTCCCGCTGAGGTGGATGCCCACCCATTTTGCTAAGAGAAATGGGAAAGTCTCCTTGCACTGACGTTTGCCCAAAAGTTAAAGGGCCATCTCTCTTACCCACACGGTCTTCAGAGGAGACAGATAGGAAAGGGTCAGAAAACAAAGTACCAGGGGTCAGAAGAAGTTGAAACTCCCACGACTTTGAAGAAGACCCTGAAGGTGAAGAATCCCTTTTGGACTTCCTCCTCCTCCCATATGCTACCAACTGGGAGGGTGACCACTTTCGGCTCTCAGCACAAGAGGAGGCCTGACTTTGAGTGTCCTCTGCAGGAGAATCACAAAAGGTGATGATTCGTCTCCCTAGAACTCATAAAGAAACTGCATAAATTACCTGGCATCTCCGGACATTTCCATATTTCCATAGGCATCATCACCAAAGAAAAGAAGCACTAACATGTAGGAAGAATATAAAGATCAGTTATTAAAGTTTGCCAAAAAATTCAGCCAGCGAGAATGTCTGCTCTCACTGATGACTGCTTTCAAAGTTACTACTCAGTATGTAAGCAGGAGGCGCGGGGTTTCCCCATTTCCAATCGGTACCTATTGACTACCTGTTTACATCTCGTTATAAAATTTCAATTGTCATGTATTTCAGCTTCGCTATTATCTCTATGTAAAGAAAGTTTTTATTTGTACTGGAACAGATATAAACCAAAATCAGAAACATCATTTAAAAAATAAGTCATATATAAACTATGAAAGGAGACATGTCAACCTACTCATAAGAAGAGCATTGGCAGCAAATTTGACCTTCTGAAGTTACATCAATTCAGCCAACACATTAGAAAGAGCATTCTAAACTCTGGTCACAGCTAATATAAAACTTCTAGAACATTGTTGTATTGAAACTTATGATGGAGAAGGAAAGATTGTTAGAATTAACTGTATGCCTAGTAAATTGTAAGGGATGATACCGGATATGAAGATCTGAATGCAAAGGATTGTCATAATCATAAAAAATAGTGATTTTGACAAAGGAAACCCCTATTTTTGAGGAGGGGCTGTATGGTCCCCAAAGACTTTCCTGCAAAGGCTAGAACAGGGAATCTAATACGACATAAATACCAAAGAAATATAGTCCCCTGCTATAGGGACAGTGCATCAACATGGAAAGCACAGGCTCAGTATGAATAGGAGATATTCAAGTGCACCTTCAATGGTGAAACCACCTGGCTATGGGTGACACATCATTACAATGTCATCAACAAGAATCTCTGCTACAGGTGGAGACAATGCTAACTACACATCAACTGTGATATCATTAGCCTCCATATCAAAATGAAGCTACTTACTTATTTCAACAACCCAATTGGTGACAGCGTCAAGTATCTCCTAAAAGCCATGGAAATCATTCACAAACAGGGGGAACATTTTTCCCCAAACCACTCAAGTTGGTCCGCTTCACTTCACACCAAGATTCACCAATGTTCTTTACAGGTGAAAGGATGTTAGAGGACTTGAAGAAAGTCCTTCAGAGTGAAGTTCAAGTTGTTCCCAGTTGCTTTTAACGCCATAGCAAATGTCCTTCGAAAATAGTAAGCCTTGAAAGAGGCAACAGAACCTTGCTTCATAGGCTGCAAAAAGGCAGTAATATTGAGTGAAAAGTAGATCATCTTGATATTGGGATCCAAGTCACACAAGTGGACAGGTAACCAAGGGGATTGTCTAGTACTGGCAACACTTTGAATTCCAAACTCTTGGAAGCATAACACAACTTCAATTTTGCCACAAAGCAGTCGGAGAACCAGTCATCGAATATCTGAAGTGTCACCCACACCTTCTTGTTGGATTTCCAGATTACAGGCAGTTGGCTCTTCCAAACTCCCTTGATTACTCATATTCTTGGCCTGATACACCAGAATAGGCTTCTACTTGAAGTTACCAGCAACATTACCTCCAAAGCAGTAAAGTCTGTCTTTTCTTGCCAGATTTACAGCCTGGTGCTGATACCTCCTCCTTGGCAATGTAGGTATAGTTCAGCATATACTTAAAAAATAAAGCTCTCATCCATATTGAAAACTTAGCAAGGTAACCTGCCTCTTTAATTATCTCAGCCAACACATTAGGACATCCAGTTGCTGCTTTCTTATTACAACTAGCAGCTTCCCTTTGAACTTTAATGTTATAATAATTTTCATGCTCCTTAAACAGCATGAACCAACCTCTACTAGCCACAAACTCTCCCCTTTCGCTCCCTCTCCCATTTTCTTTCTTTAATGTGTCAAACAATCTTTGTTTTCCGCTGAATTATCATAAGACTCACTGGGATATACATTTGACTGTTCTTCACTGTCAATTTCATAGAAGCAGATCCCTTCACGTGATCAAGAATACAATATTTATCTTTGATAATCATTACAACAGTCAAATGGTTAAGTTTAAGTATGTCGCCAATGTTTATCCTCCCTTTTCTGCCCATTTCATATTCTTTAACTTCACTTCTATGTCTGCCTTACAACTGGAAGCCATGATGAAGAACAAAATTTCAAGAGGAAAAGTGACCATAAAATCACACAGGAAATAAATATCCAGAATGGCATACACACAAGCACAGAAGTGATGAGAAGCCAGAATGTCAAAGCAAAGGCAACTGAGGGATACTTAGAAGCTGTTTTCTTCACTCAGACACTTATTTACGTACTCCATTTTCTTTTGCCACCACAAAAAGATATTGGTCTACCACACTTGCTCAAACTAGTCTAGGCATTCATAATAATGACGCAAGTGTTAGAGGTTTAAAAGTTTTCTTAGTAGCTTAAGAGGAGATGTCATAAGAGGAAATGTCATAAGGCGAGATGGTCATAGCCAGTGGTACCTTTACACAGTAACTTTATTGGTAAAATAAAAAATTTTATGCAGTCCATAAAAAATTCTTCACCTTTTTCTTATGTGCAGATTAATCAATGAAACAATAAATATGGTTTGAGAAAAAAATTAAGTACAGGAAGTTTGAGGCTAATATTCATGTGATCAATAGCACAAAACTTTTATCTAAATGTGCTAATTGTAGAGTCCTCATATAACTTATGTAAAATATGAAAGTAATGAAAAAATTAAAAAGAATGGATTCATTTTTTGTATCAGTGTACTTGTACACTATACTTCATAAGTAATAATAAATACTGTACAATTTTGTAGGTTGTTTGGGCCTTAGAAATGCATTATGCACAATTTGACCAAATTTCAAGAGAGAAAGTATTTCTTCCGAAAAAAAGAAAAAAAAAGCGGTATGGGGCTTTGGTGTTTTTTTCATTTTTGGTGAAAATCTTTTATGCTTGCAATGCTGCTAAATTGCAGTAAAATATTGATTTATTTCAATTCAACTCATAAATTGGTGAACAATTTTTCATGTACAATCGATAAAATTTGATTTACCTCACCTATATCTTATGTGCAGAGAATACAATCAATAATAAAAGTAAAATAATAAATACGGTTATAAGAAAAAGTTAAGTACAGGAAGTTTGAGGTTAATACAGTATTCATGTGATCAATAACACAAAACTTCTACTTAAATGTGCTAAGTGTAGAATGCTATAACTATGTAAAATATGGAAGTACTGAAAAATAAAATACTGTTGAATGGATTTATTTTTTGTAAAATTTACTGATCTTAAAAGTATAGTATAGTTTGACTGCAAATATACAGTATTACTTAAAATACCATACATTAAACTTACTTTATGGATTTATTGCCATCAGTCTCATTTTCTTTCTTATCAGATATACTAGTAGTTTTATCATTCTCATCTGGCTTTTGATCACTTGTTTTAATAATTCTACCATCCTCAGTCTGATCAATGTCTGCTTCACTTGAATTTTGTAACTTGATTTCCTTGCCACAATTACTGTCACTTTTCACTTCCTCTTCCATTTCCTCATCTTCACTGCTTTCAGAGGAGGAAGATTTATTGTCCATAGGGATGCCCTTTTTCTTCATTTCTTTTAGTTTTTGTCGCTTTGCCTTTTGTTTTTCTTTCTGACGCTGTCTCTTGTTTCTCTTCTTAGCTGCTTTCTGCTCCATGTCTAATTGATTCTGCTTTATCTTTTCATGATATACCCTGTCTAACTCATCCTGCAAAGTGAATAAAAAAAGTCTCTAAATATATAAATTAATCTTACATAGCAGTGCAAAACACCAATTTACTATACCCTTAAAAATATGCCACATCTCAAAATTCAGGAAAATCTGAATTATAGCAGCCAAAAATTTACTCCTTTCTTTGCACAGAACAAACTTGAGAATAATTGGAGGATCTACAATCCTTGTATCCTTGAGAATTATGTTTCTTTTAAAAAATATCTGACTTCTACATTGATATGGTGCTGTTTTGCTGTGTATGATGAGGTGCTTGCTGTAATTATTTTTCATATTCACATTCTTTTATAAACTTTCCAAATCATGTTAAAAAAAAAAGGGAATTTCAAATCAGGATAATTATGTTTGTTCCTGAAATAAGATGACAATTTATAGTAAATTATTTTTTCATAACATACCACGTCCCAATAGTAGGACCACTCTCTATCATATCTCTACTGACCAGAGATTTTCCCTCCCCACAGGCCACCCCCGCCCCAATCCCCCTAACCCCTTCACACCCGTGTGACCTCTTTGTTTACCCAGCATGCCCCTAGGGTAATCTTGGGGCCGCCTTCCATGTCAACAACCACCACTTTCTTCTGGTTTCAGGAAAAGTGGTGTATGATAAAGGGGTCTATAGCAGGGAAGGATGTAGGGGGGAGGCAGTTACCTTATTGTGACACGGTAAGTATGTTAAGAAAAATAAAATTTACTTAGAAATTGTCATTTGTTACGATACAAATACTTCCCACGTCCAAATAGTAGGAGCCTCAGAATTAGGAGGCGGGTAAATAGACCCTTAAGAGAGGTGAGGGAGCTGCAGGTGGGGGGGGGGGTTGTAAGGCCTTTCTGGGTAAAGTAAAACAGAAAAAGGGGGGTTAATAAAAGTAGGATAAATAGATAACACTCATCCAAGGGGCATCTTCATCTTGTCCGGTTGATCCATGGAGGGCCGAGGGGATAGGGTTTGAGATGCTTTATCCCTTGTTACCTCGTCCGGACTGTCACATGTAGCCACCCTTAGATCCCCTTCTAGGCGATTATGACAAGAGAAGTCCTTGACCATACACCCTAAATCAGAACCTGGCCGACCGCTATGTTTTTCTCAAAGTCCAAAGAGGTGCCGATGCCCCGGTTGTCATGAGGCTTGACGGACCCGGGAAGACTTCCTACTTCGGCAGTTACGTCCTTTGGATTGTCTCCTGGAGCCAGAAGAAGATCATATTCTTTGATAGAGCCTTCTTCACTCTACCTGTCGTCACGGACAATCTCTTGATAGCCGGCCGGAGGGCGGAGGTCCTACAGAGATATTTCCTCACAACCCTCACAGGGCATAATAGAAGTTCCATCGGGACATTTGTCCTGGTGATGGCGGGGCTGGAGAACTCGTTGAAGCGGGGTTCACCTACCGCCAGGTTCGGCATTTTTGCCACGAAATAGGGGACAAACCTGAATCAAAACTCCTTCCATCTGTGAGAGTGGGAAACATTTGCTGAGAGCCCGTGGAGCACGCGTACCCTTTTGGCCAAGGCCCCGGGCCAGAAGGAACACCGTCTTTAGGGTCAGTTCCCTGTCAGTAATTTGTCTTGGACACACGAAAGGTGGCTTCTTTTAGGGAGTTGAGGGCTTTGCTAATGTCCCACGAGAGACTCAAGAGGGTCGTGGGGGTGCAGGACTGCTCGAACCCCTTCACCAGAATCGAGGCACTTGGAGGAACTTAGGATCAAGCCCTTGAGGGGGAAGACCTGGCCCAGGGCTGCACAGAATCCCCTCACTGCTGATACTGACATACCCTG
>NC_090732.1:97677063-97689563 GCF_036898095.1 Palaemon carinicauda | reverse complement strand
GCTTGACACGCCACATAGCTATCTGCACCCCACATAGCGTTTACGCTTCAAGGGGGAAGTGTGGCAAGTATGGGAGGAGCCGTTACAAAACTCTCCTCCTCCGTTACTGTTACGATACTCGGCGACATCATATCCGGCCGTCATGTTGGATGAAGCTGCCAAAAACGCGCCTTCGTCATCCCTTCACTTGTAGCGTAAATGACTAGGTGCTTTTTTCCCAGTTTTCGCTAAGTGATCCATAATGTCGCAATCTTCTGCCTCGCCTTCTTCTGGAAAGTTGAGTACCATATTCTTATATTGTATAAATGAGCTCTAGCCGTGAAGTAACGTCTTTTTATCTTCAAATACTGTGTTTTGTGCCTTGACTGGAAGCGTCATCCATGACGCTGCTGTTCGCCTTGCATGCTTTATTTAGTCAGTCTGAACAGCCTTCCCGGTCTTATAACTAATTATCAGTATTAATTATTTAGTCTTCATTGCTAGGAATTAATTATATTAAGCCGATTGTATTCATTTTGGCGAGAGTAGGTAGCCGATCCTCATGCTAGCTTGCTAGCCTAGCCCCTAGGCTCATTAGCCTAGGCATTTTCGTTTACTTTCATGCATGATACTATAACTGTTCCTAGTGTTAAATTATGAAATGAAGATACAGTATAGGCATTTATACATATAAGATTCAGTGATTGCACATATGTTTTTGCCTTCTAGGAAGTATACAAGGGGTTTCGGTGATCTTGGTAGTCGACTCCCTTGCCCCTAACCTAACGCTAGGGCTCTTGTATACTTTCTCACCTCCCCAGTTACCTTACCCAAGGTAATTTCCTCCCTCTGAGGTAGCATAGGCTTCATCGTAGTCCTCCTTACCGTGAATCCTATTCGAGTAAGGTTAGGCTAGGTTTTTCTTTCCCCACTCCTTGCCATAGTACATGCGCTTTGAGTTTGGGACAGAACCTCAGAGTACCAGTCGTTTGCCCCCAGCTACCCCATTAGGAGAATGTACTCTCCTTCTGGTCCCTGCTGGTGGGTGAAGGTGGGGGGGCTCTGCCCTTCCCCCTACTCCACACCTTGTTGGGTTACAACCCTTCCTCCCTCTGGTCTAGTGACTTGTCCTACCCCTGTCTTTCCTAATTTGGGGGACTTGCTCCCCTAGCCTAGGTTAGGCAGTCCAAGGGATTCTGTTTCTTTATAGTTTAGGACAGTACACCAGTGTTGTACCTTCTCTGTACTAACCTACCCTAGGCTGGAGAATGACTTCTTCCTACACCTGGATAGTGCTAGCCCTGAACAGAATACCCCCCCCCTGGGAGTGCCGGTGGGGGCTATGCCTCCTCCTACACTCCTCCTCAGTACCCTTACCCCTCCCCCCTCTGTCCTTTTGTGTTGGCCTAGCCATCACACCTCTGTCCGCCGTCCTACAACTCCCCCGCGTGCCGGTTGGTTGTGGGTTCGGCTTGGTCCTTTCGCTGGTTAGCCCAGACTGCTACGCTTCCCACATATAGTCGAACTATGGGTTAGCTTATGACAGGTCAGTCTGCCGGCAGAAGACCTCTCTATCTTAGTGTTCTTCAGTCCTCCCTTGGGCCGCCACCTGCAACTCGAGCCGGCTGCCGGCTTTGTTGCGACTGGATGAAAGGTTGCTATCCTCTCCCTTTTATTTAAACACTCCTTCCGGAGGAAGAAAAGGTATGGATATTGAGTACTACCCTTCCCTCTCTCTCCTCCTATCCTATCTCTCTCTCTATCAGTGCCGGTCCACTGCTGCCTCCACACTGCCGGCGACAGCCGTCACTGTCTTCTGATATCCTTTCTGTCTCATTGATTGACGTCAGTGTTGGAATACCTTCGCCGGTCGCTTGCCGGTTGCCGGAGGCCACCGACTTGCTATCACCCAGAGGTGCCGCCCTCTCTCTGCCATATAGACTGATGGCTGGGAAGGGTTTCCCCTTGATGGAGATTTGAAAGCGTCCGGCGCGCTTCCGGCATGCCATCACGCTGCCGGTGCCACCTAATCATATCTCTGCAGTGGACAGTCACTTCTCCCCCTGCTGGCCCAGTGCCAGCAGTGACTATTGTACAGCTATAGACGATAGCCAGTACATCTATGGTATAGTACATACCCTAGACTGAGAACTATTGTGTATAGTTGTGCAGTAAATTCTTCCAGCATACTCTGTGCATCCATGCGCAGTCCCTTGCCGAGACCTAACCTGAATAGGGAGAATTCGCTCTCTCCCCTTTTTTCTTCTATACTGAATGAATTCAGTTCCCCCCCCCCCCTCACCGTATCTAATTCCCCAGAGGAAGTCTAAGCTTTGCTCATCCAATGTGGATGTTTCTTCCTCCTCACAAGGCTCATGAGGAGCCCCTAGAATTAGTTATGGTGTGGGGTCACGGCAATTGACTGGGCGGGATGCACAAGTATGTCTTTCCTGCCTCTTTTCCAGCTTACCTATCCTAACCTTACACCTGAAAAGGAATTTTATATTATTATAAGTTTATATAACTTTAATACTAATCTAAGATTACTTTAAGTCATGAGTGTTATTGACTTCCTCAGACTCATGTGCCCCTTTCTTTTACAAGAGGAGTACCTACGGTGTGAGAGTGCCTTCTGCAGCGTTCGCCGCCCTGATTTCTACTGCCACCTGGCGTGCCATACCCATGCCAGCTGTTCCATCTCCCAAGGGAGTCTTCGATATTGGGACCCGCAGGTCTGCACCGTCTGCAAGAACCTGCTCAATGAGGCGTTCGACAACCCGTCAGCGGAGGCCAGGGACATCGCCCGAGAGAAACTGCACAAATGGGTGCGTGGTTTCCAAAAGAACGCCACGGGGCCCTATCTCCCAAATGAGAAGATGAGAGCCTTTCTCTTTTCTAAGGCATCTGCGGATGCCGTCATTCCCAAGGCTGAGATCCCCTGCGTCCAACTGACGGTCCAACCGGACGTTTCGGACGCTCTCCAAGACTGTCATCTCGACGAAGTGGAGAGGATGTCGGATGTGTCGGACACTACCGAAAGGACCCTGATGGCCGAAGGTCAAGAAGAGGAGGAGCATGTGGAGACTCCCGACTCAGAGGGCGAGATCGACCGCGGCCCCTCTGTTTCTTCCGTTGCAGTATCTGAACCCATCCCCTCTACCTCCGCCACTCCAGTACCTGCAGTGGTGGGCACCCAGGATAGCCTCGAAGCCTTGGTGACACTCCTGGATGAGAGGTTCCGTCAGGGACATGCGGACCTTACGAGGGAGATCCTCCGTCTGTCGAGACAGACGACGAAGAAGATCAGTGTCAAGGATCTTCCCCCCTGCTCAGTGACCAACCCTTGGAGGCATGCAGAACACATGCCCATCACGAGCGGACGAATCTTTATTAATGATAAACTAGGAGCCGTCCCCCTTGAAGAGGTGGAGTTCTGGCCTAGTTTTGAAGCCTACCCGGACTGTTACATCCGTCTCAAGTCCAAGCCAGTCTCCAAGGAGGAGACCGAGCCTAAGGAGGTCATTGTCTTCGACCACGCTAAGGCTCAAACTCTTCTAGCCAACTACCTCAAGAGCAGGGGCTACATCAACTCCAAGGTGCCAGCCTTAAGCAAGAAACACCCATCCTTTCTTGCTCCTGCCACCATGGTCTTCCCTTTCGCCAAAAAGTCCCTGCTGGCAGTGCTGAAGGCAGTGAGGTAGGAAAACCCTGCCCTACAGTGGAGGAATGTAGGCCCCTCGCCCTCCCTCCCGACGACAAAATCTGGAAAGAAATCCAGTTAACTTTCTCGGTAGGAAAGTTGGAGGCTTACGTCGCGGGACGTCATTTTAACGAAAACCTCCCCAAGCTCACCAAGTACCTTCTGCGTCGGGAGCAAGACACAAAAGAGAGGCTGGCTGCCTCTCTGTCTCATCAAGTGCAGCTTGAGACAATGGCCGGGGTCATTCGGGTCCCATGCTTCTACATGGTTCTCGCGAAGTCCCACCTTGCCACCTTGACGAAGGACTTATACAGCTTCATCAAGGCCCGGAGAGCCTGTAGAGAATTCGTGTTTGCGGATGCCACCGTCAAGCACGAACCCCGGAAACTGATTTCCTCCAACATTTGGGGCAAATATCTCTTTCCTAACGACCTCGTGAAAGAGATCGTTGACAGAGCCGCCACCGAGAACCGGAACCTTCTCAACAAGTGGGGCATGTCACGATAGAGGAAATCTTCTCAGGATGAGGGCCCCCAACCTAAGAAGAAGTCAAACAAGCCCCGACCCCAGCAGCGCCAGGCTAAACGCCAGTTTCCAGCACCCGCTACTCCCCAGTTGGTAGCTCAGCCACAACAGACCTTTCAGTTGGTCCCTCAGCCGGTGGTGGCTCAGTCACCAGTCTTCACACCAGCCTATGAAAGACAGTCTACTACCTTTCGCCTCAAAGGTAAAGGCTCCGGCAAAGACTCCCCTCAGCGTCCATCTAGAGGGAGAGGAGGGAGGGGAGCAGGCGGCCGAGGTGGAAAATCCTCGGGAAACCAGAAGCAATGAAATTCTTCCGGTGGGAGGAAGACTTCGCCACTTTTAGGATCGTTGGACCTTCGATCCTTGGGCTCACAGCATCATCAAGAAGGGACTAGGGTGGAGCTGGGTAACACCACCTCCAACCTTCCATCAATTCTTCCAACACTCCAACCCCGTCCTGGAAGAATACATCCTAGAACTCTTGAACAAGATGGTGATCAAGAGGGTACAGTACACCAGGTTCCAGGGAAGACTATTCTGTGTTCCCAAGAAGGACTCCGACAAACTCCGAGTCATTCTGGACTTGTCCCCTCTCAACAAGTTCATAGCGAACAACAAATTCAAGATGCTGACTCTTCAACATACAAGAGCCCTACCACCTCACAAGGCTTACACGGTCTCAATAGACTAGGCGGACGCCTACTGGCCCATTCCAATGAATCACCAGGCTTCCTCCTACATAGGATTCAAGCTTCAAAGAAGGCAGTACGCTTTCAGGGCCATGCCCTTCGGACTCAACATAGCTCCAAGAATCTTCACGAAGCTCGCAGACACGATCGTCCAACAGCTACGCCTACAAGGCGTCCAGGTGATGGCTTACCTAGACGACTGACTGGTTTGGGCAGCATCCTCAGAAGAATGCTCGCATGCTTCCAGAAAGGTGACCCAGTTCCTGGAACATCTGAGTTTCAAAATCAACACCAAAAAGTCTCGACTGTCTCCAGCTCAGAAGTTCCAATGGCTGGGAATCCATTGGAACCTTCAGTCACACCGTCTTTCCATCCCTCTGAAGAAAAGGAAGGAAATAGCACGATCTGTCAAGAGACTCCTAAAATCCAAACGGATTTCAAGACGACAACAGGAAAACAGGAACAGGTGCTCGGCTCCCTCCAGTTCGCCTCAGTGACAGACCCAGTGCTATGAGCACAGCTAAAGGATGCATCGGGAGTCTGGAGAAGATACGCATCCATCGCTCGAAGAGATATCAAGAGACCTCTGCCAACCAGGCTTCGCTCACTCCACAAGCCAAGGTCGGAGGCAACGAACCTGAGAAGATCAGTTCCTCTTCAGCCACCACCTCCGTCGGTCATTATCCACACGGATGCTTCGCTAGAAGGATGACGGGGTCACTCACATCAGCGACAAGTTCAAGGAACATGGTCTCCCCTATTCAAGAAGTTTCACATCAACATCTTGAAGGCCATGGCGGTTCTTCTTACTCTGAAGAGACTGTCTCCATGTCCTTTGATACACATCCATCTAACTGTGGACAGTGCCGTTGTGGTCAGATGTCTCAACTATCAGGGCTCAAGATCGCCCCAACTCCACCAAGTGGTACTGCCCATCTTCCGCCTAGCGGACAAGAAAAGATGGTAACTCTCAGCAGTTCACCTACAAGGATTCCGCAATGTGACGGCGGACGCTCTATCGAGGACAACCCCAATAGAGTCGGAATGGTCCCTAGACGCAGAATCATTCTCCTTCATCTCCCGTCAAGTCCCGGAACTGCAGATAGACCTCTTCGCGACGAGCGACAACAAATAACTTCCTCTTTACATGGCCCCATACGAGGACCCCAGAGCGGAAGCGGTGGACGCCATGTCCCTAGACTGGAACAGATGGTCCAAGATTTACCTATTCCCTCCACCCAACCTTCTGCTGAAAGTCCTCACCAAACTGAGAACCTTCAAAGGAACAGCAGCCCTAGTGGCACCCAAATGGCCCCGGAGCAACTGGTTCCCTCTAATCTTGGAGTTACAACCCAAGCTGATCCCTCTGCCGCACCCAGTTCTCTCCCAGCAGGTTCAGAAGTCGACTGTCTTCGCTTCATCAAGGAAAATCCGAGACCTTCATCTCATGATTTTCTCTCCCTAGCCGTGAAGAAGAGGTTTGGGATCTCGAAGAAATGTTTAGACTTCCTAGAGGAATACAAAACAAAGTCTACCAGAAGGCAATACGAGTCATCCTGGAAGAAATGGGTGTCCTTCGTCAAGGATAAAAATCCTACAGAAATCTCTATAGACTTTTGTCTGTCCTTCATTCACCTTCATGGACAAGGCTTGGCAGCCAACATGATTTCCACTTGCAAATCGGTCTTCCAGATAGACCTGTCCATCGACATCTTTACCAAGCTGCCAAAGGCATGCTCTAGACTCCGTCCTGCACCCCCACCGAGACCCATCTCCTGGTCTCTTGATAAGGTGCTCCACTTTGCCTTTAGTCTGGACAATGAGGCCTTGCCCTCTGAAAGACTTGACTCAAAGAGTGATTTTCCTTTTTGCTCTCGCCTCGGGAGCCCGAGTCAGTGAAATTGTGGCTTTATCTAGAGAAGAGGGGCAGATACAGTTCGCCGAGACAGGTGAACTTACCCTCTTCCCTGACCCAACGTTTCTCGCCAAGAATGAACTTCACACCAAAAGGTGGGGCTCCTGGAGAATCTGCCCTCTGAAGGAAGATGTCTCTCTATGTCCAGTGGAGAGTCTAAAGGTCTATCTTCGAAGAACTTCAGACTTTGGCGGAGGACAGCTTTTTAAAGGAGAAACATCGAGATCTGATTTGTCACTCAAACAACTAAGGGCGAAGATCACCTATTTTATTCGCAGAGCGGATCCTGACAGTACACCCACAGGTCATGATCCCAGGAAAGTCGCCTCTTCCCTGAACTTTTTCCAAGCAATGGATTTCGAAAGTCTTCGATCTTTCACAGACTGGAAATCCTCAAGAGTGTTTTTCAAACACTATGCGAAGTAGGTGCACGAGTTGAAGCGTTACGTGGTAGCACCAGGTAGTGTGTTAAAGCCTGCTGCTTAGTGCTGCACAGAACAATGAGTTATTCGGGACTCTAACTTAAAGGGAGCCTGTGTTGACCCTAGTGCAAAACATAGTGATTTTAAGTGCCACCTGGTGACACTAAGAACTGTTCTTCTACAAAGGTGAAGTAACATAGATAAGAACACGTGTGCCACATGTTTTTGGACATGAAGTGTATATAAGACTTTCTAAAAGACTTTATAGTTCCCATGGAACTTATGTGTGTAATGGCAAGTTCTTTCTTTTTAAATTCCACACCCACGTCTTCTGTTGTCTTTAGTCAATGTTTGTTAACTGCATTTCATTGAAATTTTCCTATTTCATATTAATTCTAAAATGTTATTGAATAAAATAGAATTTTCCGTTAGCATATGTGTCTCATTTCGCCCTAACATATGAAATAAAACACAGTTAGAGAATTTTATCATCCTTATTATTTGAACATTATTATAATCTATGTTATAATATTGCTTCTCCTTGATGCATACTCACCTAAAAAAAAAGTAAATTGTTCCAACACAATTACTTAACTTCCCTGATCTGTCCACAAGACCGGCAAGATCTTCAGCTACAGGTGAGTTCCTTCATCAAGTAAACTTCAAGATGTTCCTTACATCCAAATAGGGCTTCCATGCCAGGGGGACAGGAAGCAATAACATGGTATATGCTTATCTGTAGTGACATGTAACGGAGATGTCACGGTCTCTATGGTCATCAGACCAAAGGAATATTGTTAAGAAGTCGAAGGTAGGACAAAGGGAAAAAATCCACGATACACTAATTCTCTGGTACACTTCCATCAAGACGTCATGGCTTGAGCCCAAAATGATATTTTAATTATAAAATAAATTTTTGAATATACTTACCCGGTGAATATATAATAGCTGCAACTCTGTTGCTCGACAGACAAAAAACAGTAAAAACTCGCCAGCGATCGCTATACAGGTTGCGGGTGTGCCCACCAGCGCCAACTGTCGGCCAGATACCACTCTCGATGTAAACAAAGACTCAATTTCTTCTCATCCCACTGCGTCTCTATTGGGGAGGAAGGGAGGGTCGTTTAATTTATATATTCACCGGGTAAGTATATTCAAAAATTTATTTTATAATTAAAATATCATTTTTAAATATTTAACTTAGCCGGTGAATATATAATAGCTGATTCACACCCAAGGAGGTGGGTAGAGACCAGTTAAATATGTTTACATCGTACAAGCTAAGAGTTTTTATTTCATTTTGGAAGTTATCAATATAACAAAAACAAAATAAATAGGTACCTGGTAAGGAAGTCGACTTAGACGATTACTCTGCCTTGTAAGTACGTCTTCCTTACGGAGCCTCGCGATCCTCTTAGGATGCTGACAGACCCCTAGGAGCTGAAGTATCAAGGGCTGCAACCCATACAACAGGACCTCATCAAACCCCTAATCTGGGCGCTCTCAAGAAATGACTTTGACCACCCGCCAAATCAACCAGGATGCGAAAGGCTTCTTAGCCTTCCGGACAACCCATAAAAACGACATTAAAAACATTTCAAGAGACAGATTAAAAGGATATGGAATTAGGGAATTGTAGTGGTTGAGCCCTCACCCACTACTGCACTCGCTGCTACGAATGGTCCCAGTGTGTAGCAGTTCTCGTAAAGAGACTGGACATCTTTCAAGTAAAATGACGCGAACACTGACTTGCTTCTCCAATAGGTTGCGTCCATTATACTTTGCAGAGATCTATTTTGCTTAAAGGCCACGGAAGTTGCTACAGCTCTAACTTCGTGCGTCTTAACCTTAAGCAAAGATCGGTCTTCCTCACTCAGATGTGAATGAGCTTCTCGTATTAACAATCTGATAAAGTATGACAAAGCATTCTTTGACATAGGCAAGGATGGTTTCTTAACTGAACACCATAAAGCTTCAGATTGGCCTCGTAAAGGTTTAGTACGATCTAAATAGAACTTAAGAGCTCTAACAGGGCATAAGACTCTTTCTAGTTCATTGCCTACGATCTCCGATAAGCTGGGAATATCGAAAGATTTAGGCCAAGGCCGAGAATGTAGCTCATTTTTGGCTAGAAAACCAAGTTGCAGCGAACAAGTAGCTTTTTCCGACGAAAATCCGATGTTCTTGCTGAAGGCATGAATCTCACTGACTCTTTTAGCCGAGGCTAAGCATACCAGGAAAAGAGTCTTAAGAGTGAGATCTTTCAGGGAGGCTGACTGTAAAGGCTCAAACCTATCTGACATGAGGAATCTTAGTACCACGTCTAAATTCCACCCAGGAGTAGCCAAACGACGCTCCTTAGTGGTCTCAAAAGACTTAAGGAGGTCTTGCAGATCTTTATTGTTGGAAAGATCTAAGCCTCTATGCCGGAAGACCGATGCCAACATGCTTCTGTAGCCCTTGATAGTGGGAGCTGAGAGGGATCGTCCTTTTCTCAGGTATAAGAGAAAATCAGCTATTTGGGCTACAGAGGTACTGGGCGAGGATACAGAAACTGACTTGCACCAGTCTCGGAAGACTTCCCACTTCGATTAGTAGACTCTAATGGTAGACGCTCTCCTTGCTCTAGCAATCGCACTGGCTGCCTCCTTCGAAAAGCCTCTAGCTCTCGAGAGTCTTTCGATAGTCTGAAGGCAGTCAGACGAAGAGCGTGGAGGCTTTGGTGTACCTTCTTTACGTGTGGCTGACGTAGAAGGTCTACTCTTAGAGGAAGACTTCTGAGAACATCTACTAACCATCGAAGTACCTCGGTGAACCATTCTCTCGCGGGCCAGAGGGGAGCAACTAACGTCAACCTTGTCCCTTCGTGAGAGGCGAACTTCTGCAGTACCTTGTTGACAATCTTGAATGGTGGGAATGCGTAGAGATCCAGATGTGACCAATCTAGGAGGAAGGCATCTATATGTATTGCTGCTGGGTCCGGGACTGGAGAGCAATAGATTGGAAGTCTCTTGGTCAGCGAGGTTGCAAAGAGATCTATGGTGGGTTGACCCCAAGTGGCCCAAAGTCTCTTGCACACATCCTTGTGGAGGGTCCATTCGGTTGGAATTACTTGCCCTTTCCGACTGAGACAATCTGCTAGGACGTTCAAGTCGCCCTGGATGAACCTCGTTACTAGGGAGATGCCTCGACCTTTTGACCAGATGAGCAGGTCCCTTGCGATCTCGTACAACGTCAGTGAGTGGGTACCTCCTTGTTTGGAGATGTACGCCAAGGCCGTGGTGTTGTCCAAGTTTACTTCCACCACTTTGCCTCGAAGGAGATACTCGAAGCTTTTCAAGGCCAGATGAACTGCCAACAGCTCCTTGCAGTTGATATGCATGCTCCTCTGACTCGAGTTCTACAGACCTGAGCATTCCCGACCGTCTAGTGTCGCGCCCCAGCCCAAGTCCGATGCGTCCGAGAAGAGAACGTGGTTGGGAATCTGAACAGCCAGGGGAAGACCCTCTCTTAGGTTGATATTGTCCTTCCACCAAGTTAGACAAGACTTTATCTTTCCGGAAATCGGGATCGAGACCGCCTCTAGCGTCTTGTCCTTTTTCCAGTGAAAAGCCAGATGGAATTGAAGAGGATGGAGGTGTAGTCTTCCTAGTGATACAAATTGCTCCAGGGATGACAGCGTCCCTACCAGACTCATCCACAGCCTGACTGAGCAGTGTTCTTTCTTCAGCATCTTCTGGAGGGAGAGCAGGGCTTGATCTATTCTGGGGGCCGACGGAAAAGCCCGAAAAACTTGACTGTGAATCTCCATCCCTAAATACAGAATAGTTTGGGATGGGACCAGCTGCGACTTTTCCAAATTGACTAGGAGTCCCAATTCCTTGGTCAGATCTAGAGTCCACTTGAGATCCTTCAGACAGCGACGACTGGAAGAGGCTCTGAGAAACCAGTCGTCCAAATAAAGGGAGGCTCGGATGTCCGATAAGTGGAGGAATTTGGCCACATTCCTCATCAGCCTCGTAAATACGAGAGGAGCTGTGCTTAGGCCAAACCACATCTTCGAAGACGGCAAAGGAGTGGGCAACGTTTGACTCGCTGAGTCCGGTCGCACTGGTGCATGCGTGACGGAGCCAGACGCAGCGTCATGGAACTGCTGCACAGTCTGGGAACTGTCAACAACCATGGGTGCGCGAGGACGCACAGCGTCCACCCGAGACTGTTTAGACCGTCTGGGTTGTGCAGTCAACACCATACCGGGTTGCGGAGGTTGACGCACCGCGTCAAAACAAGTCACCTCTGATGAACGTCCTGAACGTCAACAACCACCTCCGTGCATCGCCTAACGTCAACGTGCGGCTGGCAACCCACACTGGGTCGCATTGGTGGAGGTACAACCCCAACTGGTAGACGCGAGAAAGCTACCTCAGCGTCAACAGGACGCACAACAGACCGCTTGGATGGTTGTTGGCCAGAAGGTTCAGCAGCAACCTTCTCCGCATTGAAGTCCTCCATCAAGGACGCAAGCTTGGACTGCATGTCCTGCAGCAACACCCATTTAGGGTCTACGGCAGCAGGTGCGGCAACAGACGGGGTGAGCGACTGAGGCGGCACAGCTTTGCCTCTCTTAAGCGGCGAGCAGTCATCAGATGACGGCAACGAGTCCGAACTGACCCAGTGGCTACAACCGGGACGTTGGACTTGTCCTGAAGGGACCGACTTACGTTTCAAAGGTCGGGAGACCTTGGTCCAAGGTTTCTTACGAGAAACACCTTCGGACGACGAGGTAAAAATGGGCTCTCTCGTCTTACGTTGGTAGGGGCGATCTTGGGGAGATACGCCTGATACCATAGAGGGAACGTCTGTTCGCTGATCAAGGCCTCTCGAACCCATGAGTCGTACGACATTGCTTCTCCCCTGGGCTTGGGAGCTTGCAAGAGGTCCCGGACTAGGAGGACGACAGGCACGAACAGACGAACCCTCAAGCGCAACACTGTTCACAACACTTTGAGAAACACTAGGCACTTTAACACTTTCCGCCGTGGCACTTTGGCACTTTAGTTCCTTTACGTCCGCCATGAGTTGATTGCGGTCACTTGCAAGGGCCTCAACTCTCTCCCCCAAGGCATGGATAGCACGCATCATGTCTGCCATCGATGGTTCCTGAGTGCTAGGAGGGGGGTTAGGAACAACCACTACAGGGGAAGGATTAGGTTCAGGGGCATGTGGAGAGGAAAAATCTACCGACCTAGAAGAGCTTCTCCTTACCCTAT
>NC_090732.1:97542063-97669563 GCF_036898095.1 Palaemon carinicauda | reverse complement strand
ATATATATATATATATATATATATATATATATATATATATATATATATATATATACCAAGGCACTTTCCCCAATTTTAGGGGGTAGCCGACATCAAAACAAATGAAAAAATGGGACCTTTCCTCTCTACATTCCTCCCAGCCTGACAAGGGACTCAACCGAGTTCGGCTGTTACTGCTAGGGTGCCATAGCCCACCCTCCCCCGTTATCCACCACAGATAAAGCTTCATAACGCTGAATCCCCTACTGCTGCTACCTCTGCGGTCATCCGAGGCGACAGGAGGAAGCAGCAGGGCCTACCGGAACTGCGTCACAATCGCTCGCAATTCATTCCTTTTTCTACACATTCATATCCACTCTAGCTGCTAATTCATTTCTTACACCCATTCTCACCCTCACTACTTCGCTCCTAACCCTATCTACTCGAGATACACCAGCCATACTCCTTAGATACTTCATCTCAAACACATTCAATTTCTGTCTCTACGTCACTTTCATTCCCCACAACTCCAATCTATACATCACAGTTGGTAAAATCACTTTCTCATACAGAATTCTCTTTACATTCATGCCCAACCCTCTAATCTTTACCACTCCCTTCACTGGCCTTCATTCACTCTCTGACATGCATCTGCTTCTATTCCACCATTTGCTGCAACAACAGACCCCAAGTACTTAAACTGATCCACTGCCTCAAGTAACTCTCCATTCATCATGACATTTTTTGGGCTCAAGCCATGTCGTCCTGATGGAAGGTTCCTATAAGTAGCTTTCTAAGGGATATTTGCTACAGAGATATTCCCAGAGAATTTACCTTTAGGTCTCCAGAATTTTAACTCCTGTCGCGAATATCCTTAGAATTTCTCTTAAGGATATCGCATAAATCAGGGGACGTATATCTTGATACGACACATAGCAATCTTCACCCCGAATAGCAATTTAGCTTCGAGGGGGAAAGTGGCAAAAATAGAAGGGGAGCCGTTATCAAGGTACCCTTCCTCCCGTATTACTACTGAATATCTAGATGGCACTGTATGCAAGATAGCGCGCTATTCCTATTGTTGTAGCGGTTTCACACGGTGATTTTCCCTGTTGCTCTATCGTATACACTCTAGTTTCGGGGATTTAACATGCAATCTCCAGCCTCTGGAAAGTTGAGTATTTGATCTTTACAGTGTATAATTTTTAGCTCCTGCTTCACAGTGAAATTAGAGTAATTTTAAGTATTTGGAGCTTAGCCGGTCAGCGGAGGCGCCATGGGTGCTATCGTTCATAACGCATGTGTTATTTAGTTAGTCGAATGACATTCCCGGTCGTAGTACCATTTATATTTGGAGGCTACTCATTTAAAGTGATACTGGGATGATTTTTATTATGTCAATTGTATTCTTTAGAGTTTCGCCGATTTAGGTAACCGAACCTCGCCCGCGCTAGGCTTCCTAGCCTACACGCTGCAGTTTAATATCATGCATGATATAAGTCTACTTTCCTAGTGGCAATAGCATTAATAAATATAAGCTATTTCGGCACATTATACTTGTAAAGATTTATACATAACATTGTATACATTTCCTCTTCCTATCGATCGTATACGTTAAGAGTTTCGGTGATATACGTAACCGGAGACTAACCCTGCGCTAAGCTAGATAGCCTATGCGCTTTAGTATACTTTCATACATGTTCCCGGTTTACCCCCGTGTATTGTTTTATCAATTCATAAGGAGATAGATATCTCCTAAAATTATTATATAACTCGAAACTCGTCTCCAGTGGAGATTTAAGGGTAATCTCTCTTCCCTCTGAGTGCCGCCCCGGCGACAACCCTAGCTTGGTCCTGCCATAGAGTAGATACTCAGGCTTGACTAGGCTAGGGTTTTCTGTCTCTTACCTTTGCCGGCGGGTAGCCGGCTTTGGGTTTCTTGACAGAACCTCAGAGTATTCAATCTTTGCTGACGGCAGAGCAGCAGGGTGAGTAGTCACTCCCCTGCTGGCTTCTGCTGCCGGCATAGGAGGCTATGCCTCCCTAGGCCGCACCTGAAGTGGTTGTATGATGCCGCCACCTTCTCCCCTGCGGTCTAGAAGACTAGTCCTGTGTTGGCCGACCCTACGCTGAAGAATAGACTTTCTTCTGCCGCCTAGGGTGACGCCAACACGGAAACGATGTTTCTTCCCTGTTGAGAGACGGCGGCAATCTTGCCGCCTACTCTTAACACCATTTCAGCAGACCCTAGGCTGAGGAATAGAAACTCTCCTGCCGCCTAGGATGGTGCCGATATGGAAACAGAGTTTCTTCTTTGTGTGGTAGGGGCGGCAACCCTGCTGCCTTCTTCCACACTTTATACAGGACCCTTTTCCCTACCCCCTCTGTCCTTTAGTGATGGCCTAGCCATCGCAACCCTTTGGCCGCCGTCCTGCAATCTCACCGCTTGCCGGTGAGTTGTGGGGCCGGCCGGGGCTCCTATATAGCTGCTGTTTAATTGTTCAGTCTTCCCTTATGGACGCAAGGCTCCAGGAAAAGCTGTGCCGGCTGTGGCGGCTGCCGGTGGGAGACCCCAATTCTGTAGAGTGTTCTTCAGTCCTCTCTTGGACTGCCATCCACATACTTGGGGCCGGCAGTGACCAACAACGGTTTGTGTGAATGGATGGAAGCCTGAATGATACATTCTTCCCTTCCATTTGAAACCTCTTTCTGGAGGAAAGCAGTAAGAATAAGTACCTACACCTTTATTTATTGTTAACATACATTTAATAAGGTAACCCTTCACTCCATGTTTTCTCTCTCTCTGTCAGCTAGTGCCGCCAGGTACTGCTGGGCCGGTGCCACCAGGTACTACCCCAAGCGGCGAGACGCCGGCTGGATTGTGCCGCCAGGTGTTAGCCTAGCCGTTATAATTATACAGTAGCCAGTATATTTGCAGTATAGATTATACTGCAGATAGAAAACTATAGTATATATTATACAGATGTTATTTTCCAACATACCCTGTGTATCCTTGCACAATCTATTGTTGAGACCAGTTATATATTGAAGGAAAAGATTTCTTTCAACAGACTGATAGATGATCAGTTACCATTTACCCACATTATTAAAACCTTGGGAAAGGTCAGTGTTAAGTTACACTTATCTACCCCTAGAGGTTAGAACCCTTCCCTTGGGTTTCCTGAATAGGATAACTCTAGGTTTTAATTTTGGGGGAGGTCGCAGCAATTGGCTGGACAGGAAACACAAGTATGTGTCTTTCCTAGTTCCTTTCTAGCTTGTCTACCCTAAGCTATAATGCTAAAATATTAATAATAATATTTTATATAGTTGTTAATCAGGTGAGATAAACTACTGCATACTCATTTAATTTTCCTCTCTTTACAGGAGGACCATCCAAAGTGCCTACAAGTCTTCTGCAACTTTAGGAGCAAGGACTTCTGTGGCCATGCAGAGTGCAGGGCTCATGCCCCCTGCGCCACTTCCAAGGGACCTCTTAGGTACTGGGACCTCCAGGAATGCAAGATTTGCAAGGCCTTGGTTAACGAGGCTTTTGATGACCCCAAGACAGCGGAGTCAAGGGATGCAGCACGAGAGAAGCTGCGCAGATGGGTTCGTGGCTTTCAGAAGAATGCCACGGGACCTTACCTTCCTAGCGAACGGATGCGCTCCTTACTGTTCCCAAAAGCGGGTGTGGAAGCTGTCATACCCGAGCCACGACCTGAGATCCCTTGTGTCCAGATTGCCATGGATACGGACGTCTCCAACACAATACAGGACATCCACCCAGACGAGAGAAATGTCGGAGGTGTCTGAGGACACCGAGAAGGGCCTTCTAGCGGAAGGTCTCGAGGAGAAGTCCACCTTGACTCCTGAAGAAGATGATGATGATGTTGAATAGGAGTCCCTTCCGTCAGTTCCGGCTCGAGGGCCGTTACCCTCTACCTATTCTGCCCCTCCATCAGATGACATGAGACAGGCAATGGCCAGTCTCATGGCAATGATGGAGAGCCTTCGCAAGCAAGGCGAAGGGAGGCGAAATGGGAAAGACAAATAGCCCAACTCACTGCCTCCCGTGGGTCTCACAAGAGACTCAAGGTTCAAGATCTTCCAACTTGCTCTGACGTTAATCCCTGGAGGCATGCAGAATACATACCTATTACCAGTGGCACGATCTTTATATCAGAGAAGTTGGGGACCGTCCCTATCGAGGACGTTGAATTCTGGCCCAACTTTCAGGCCTACCCAGACTGCTTCGTCCGTCTAAAGATAGAACCAGCATCGAGGGAGGAGACAGAACCTAAGGAGGTCATAGTACTTGACCACAATAAAGCTCAGGTTCTTTTGTCAAGTAGCCTGAAGCAGAAGGGCTTCACTAACTCTAAATTGTCAGCCCATAGCAAGAAGCATCCCACCTTTCTTGCTCCAGCTTTGTGAGCCTTTCCCTTTACATCAAAGGGTTTTAAGGCAGCAATGAAGGCAATAGAGGCAGGCAAACCTTGCCCTACACTCGATGAGTGTAAACCATTATCTTTAGCCCTGCCCATGGAAGATAAGGACTGGAAGAAAGTCCACCTTACCTTCTCAGTTAGGAAGTTGGAGGCAGATATCGCTGGACGTCAGTTCAGCGAAAATCTCCCTAAGCTGTCTGACTTTCTCTTGCGTAGGGAGCAAGAGACAAAAGAAAGACTGGCCGCATCTCTATCTCTACAGATTTGTCTAGAGATGACGGCAAGTAATAGTAAAACCCTGGATATGAACATGGTCATGGCCATGGTCATGGCCAAAATGCATTTGACTACTGTGGTCAAGGATCTGTATGGGTTTGTCAAAGCCAGACGAGCATGTAGGGAGTTCGTGTTTGCTTCTGCATCAGTAAAGCACGAACCCAGGAAGCTGATAGCTTCCAATATCTAGGGTAAGAACCTCTTCCCAAGTGAAGTAGCCAAGGAAGTTGTAGACAAGACTGCCATGGAGAATAGAAACCTTCTCCAGAAGTGGGGCATGTCAGCGAAGAGGAAGTCTTCCCCGGATGAGGGTCCCCAGCCTAAGAGGAAGACAAAAAGACCCAGGTTGCCCTCTTGCCCTGCCAGACAGCAGCAACAACAACATCCCACAGTTGCCATGGCTGCGATGCCCCAGATGGTGGCTCAACCCCAACCAACCTATCAGATGGTGCCTCAGCAGCTGGCTGCCCAGTCACCAGCGTTCAACCCGGCGTTTGAGAGGCAGACCACTACCTTTCGCCCCAAGGGTAGAGGGTCTAAATGGGGCTCCTCTAGATACCCCTCAAGAAGTAAAGGCAGTAAGGGAGGAGGCGGTCAAGGAGGTAAATACTCCGGAAACCAGAAGCAATGAGTTGCTTCAGGTAGGAGGGAGACTCCAACAATTTCAGGATCGTTGGACCTTCGATCCTTGGGCCCACAGCCTAATCAAGAACAGACTTGGATGGAGCTGGAGTGAGGCTCCACCACCATTTTCTCAATTCTTCCAACACTCCACCCCCGTACTGGAAGAATACACCCTAGAACTTTTGAGCAAACGGGTGATAAGGAGAGCAAAGTCCATCAAATTCCAAGGAAGGCTGTTCTGTGTTCCCAAGAAGGACTCAGACAAACTCAGAGTCATTCTGGACTTGTCGCCACTCAAGTTCATAGAAAACAATTTCAGGATGTTAACCCTTCAACACATAAGGACCCTATTACCAAAAGGGGCGTACACAGTCTCGATAGACCTGGTAGATGCCTACTGGCATATTCCAGTCAACCACCCCCTCTCCTCCTACCTAGGATTCAGGCTACAGAAGAAGAAGTATGTCTTCAGAGCCATGCCCTTCGGACTAAACATAGCCCCAAGGATTTTTATAAAACTTGCAGACGCAGACGTTCAACAACTACGCCTAGGTGTCCAGGTAGTAGCGCACCTGGACGACTGGCTGGTGTGGGCAGCATCCAGGACGGAGTGTATGCAAGCATCCAAGAAAGTGATCCAATTCCTGGAACATCTGGGATTCAAGATCAACGTCAAGAAGTCTCGACTATCTCCAGCTCAAGAGTTTCAATGCCTCAGAATCCTTTGGAACTTATTCCCCCAGGGAGGAGGAGAGAGAAAGCAGGATTTGTCAAGAGACTACTGAAATCCGACAGGATCTCAAGACGCCAACAGAAAAGAGTACTGGACTCTCTCCAGTTTGCATCAGTGACAGACCCAGTGCTAAGAGCACAGCTAAAAGATGCGTCAGGAGTCTGGAGAAGATACGCATCAAACGCTCGAAGAGATCTAAGAAAACCGATACCGACCCTACTACGATCACTTCTCAAGCCATGGTCGAAGGCCAAGAACCTAAAGAGGACCATGCCCTTGCAACCACCTCCACCTTCAGTCACCATCCATATGGATGCCTCGAAGGAAGGATGGGGAGGTCACTCCCATCAACGGAAAGTCCAAGGGACTTGGTCTTCTCTATTCAAGACCTTCCACATCAACAATTTGGAGGTCATGGAAGTCTTTCTGACGCTGAAGAAACTCTCCTCTCGCAAATCAGCCCGTAAAGACTGATCTTGGACAGCGATGTGATAATGAGATGTCTGAATCGTCAAGGCTCGAGATCGCCTCAAATCAACCAAGTGATTTTGTCAATCTTCCGCCTAGCGGAAAAAAAGAGATGGCATTTGTCAGCAGTTCACCTTAAAGGGTACCGCAATGTGACGGCGGACGCTCTATCCAGGCTCGTGCCGATAGAGTCAGAATGGTCCCTAGAAGCAGACTCATTATCCTGCATCTTACGTCAGGTCCCGAAACTGCAGATCGACCTCTTCGCAACGAGCAACAACAAGAAGCTACCTCGTTATGTAGCCCCATACGAGGACCCTCTAGCGGAAGCGACGGACGCCATGTCCCTCGACTGGAACAGATGGAACTGGATCTACCTGTTCCCTCCTACCAATCTTTTAATGAAGGTCCTCAACAAGCTGAGATCCTTTCGGGGAACGACAGCTCTAGTGGCTCCCAAGTGGCCAAAGAGCAACTGGTTCCCTCGAGTATTGGAACTGAAGCTGAGGCTGGTCCCTCTGCCGGACCCAGCACTGTCTCAACAGGTCCAGAAGTCGACTGTCTTAGCTTCATTACAGAGAACTCAAAGCCTTCATCTCATGATTTTCTCTCCTTAGCAGTAAAGAAAAGATTTGGGATCTCGAAAGGCAGTACAGACTTCTTAGAAGAATATAAGTCTAAGTCAACCAGAAGACTATATGAATCACCTTGGAAAAAGTGGGTTGCTTTCGTCAAAGCAAAAAGACCAAAAGAAATTTCAATGGACTTCTGTCTGTCCTTCTTTATCCACCCTCATGAACGGGGTCTGGCAGCCAACACGATAACTATGTGTAAGTCAGCTCTGACTAGACCTCTACTATACACCTTCCAAGTAGACTTAACAAGATCCCTAAGGCATGTGCTAGACTTAGGCCTGCAGCACCTCCGAAGCCCATTTCATGGTCCTTAGACAAGGTCCTACACTATGCATCTACAGTGAACAATGAGAATTGCTCTCTGAAACACTTGACTCAAAAAGTAATTTTCTTGTTTGCTATAGCCTCAGGGGCCAGAGTTAGTGAAATATTGGCCCTATCCAGATATGAGGGCCATATTCAGTTCACAGAAGTGGGAGAACTGAATCTTTTTCCTGATCCAACATTTCTCACTAAGAACGAGCTACCCACCAAGAGATGGGGTCCCTGGAGAATCTGCCCTCTGAAGGAAGATGTCTCGCTGTATCCAGTGGAGTGTCTAAAGGTCTATCTTCGAAGAACTTCAGACTTCAGGGAGGACAGCTCTTTAAAGGAGAAACTTCAGGATCAAACTTATCCCTAAAACAACTTAGGGCGAAAATCACCTATTTTATTTGCAGAGCGGATCCTGACAGTACACCCGCAGGTCATGATCCAAGGAAAATCGCTTCATCACTGAACTTTTTTCAGTACATGGACTTTTAGCGTCTTCACTCATATACGGGAAGGAAGTCATCCAGAGTGTTCTACAAGCATTATGCGAAGCAAGTGCATGAACTCAAGCGTTACATAGTGGCAGCAGGTAGTGTACTAAAACCTGTCTCCTAGTGCTGCGATGAACTGTGAATTGATTGGGACCATCAATTATATGGGTGAAGGTGTTGACACCTCTCAGTGCAATACTTTGAAGTGAGTGTCACCATGGTGACACTAAGGACTGTTCTAATTATCTGAGGTGAAGAAACATATAGATAACACTTGTGTCGTGTGTACTTACACAGTGTGAATAGACATTCAACATCACAGAAATTCATATTAGAAAATTTATTAAATTTTCAAATTTATGGTGGCATTAATAAAGCTTTCCCTTTCAGGTGAAAACAAAAAAATTCTGTGTTACGATTGTTTGACATGTTTCTCATTACATATATTAACATTTATGTTATATCTGTTACTTTATGTTGGTCACTTATTGCCAACAAAATTATCAATATGTATTTGCGTCTTATTTCACCCTACAATTGAATTCTAATAAAATATATCAGTTTTCTTACCCTTTAATAAAACTGCATATATTTACTTATGAACAATATGTATAGCTAATACCCTTGTTCTTATATGTGATGCAAACATTATCTAGTAATGTTTGTTCCGATACGTGATATAAACACGGAGACCTGTATGTAATTGATGCTATGTTTGTTCATATGTTATATGCAAACCTTGAGACTCCTTTCCTATGTCTAGTATGACTCTTCCCTGCAGGAGGCAGGAAGCACTACAATGAAACCCTCGTTTATCGCGGTAGATAGGTTCCAGACGCGGCCGCGATAGGTGAAAATCCGCGAAGTAGTGACACCATATTTACCTATTTATTCAACATGTATATTCAGACTTTTAAAACCTTCCCTTGTACGTAGTACTGTTAACAAACTACCCTTTAATGTACAGAACACTTGATGCATGTACTACAGTACCCTAAACTAAAACAGGCACAAATATTAAAGGCAATTTTATATCATGCGTTTCCTAAACACGCTAAAAAAGGGATTTTGACGAAGGAAAAATCTATTTCTGGGAAGAGGCCTGTGACGCCCGGTGAGAATTCAGACCACACTCGTATGACTCCGAATTTAGCCATCTCGTTCTTTAGGTTCTTATTTGACAAGGGCTTGGCAGCTAGCACTATAACTACCATCAAGTCAGCTTTGAAGAAGATATTCCTGGTTGAGTTTAACATTAACCTAGCTGATTCCTATTTCTCATCTATTCCAAAAGCATGTGCTAGGCTTCGGCCGTTGGACCGGCCGCAAAAAGTCTCTTGGTCTCTGAACAATGTCCTCAAACTCGCGTCGGACACGGACAACGAGTCCTGCTCTTATATCACTCTGCTTAGGAAGACGTTATTTCTATCAGCTATGGCCTCAGGTGCTAGAATCTCAGAACTAGCAGCGCTCTCACGTAACCCGGAAAACATAGATTTCCTCCCTACAGGCGAAGTACTGCTTACCCCAGACAGAGCTTTCCTAGCTAAAAATGAGGACCCGCAAAATAGGTGGTCCCCTTGGAAGATCATCTCTCTTCCCCAGGATCCTTCGCTGTGTCCAGTCACTACTCTCAGGACCTTTTTAGCTAGATCTGCCACCCGCTCGTCTGGCCCCTTATTTATCAGGGAACAAGGTGGTACTATGACCATTGAAGGTATCAGACAACAAATCCTCTACTTCATTAAACATGCTAACCCGGAATCATTTCCCCATGCTCATGATATACGGTCAATAGCTACCTCTATCAATTACTTCCAGAACATGGACTTTGATGACCTTAAAAAATACACGGGTTGGAAATCTCCTATGGTTTTCAAACGCCACTATCTAAAGAACTTACAGGCCTTTAAATACCCTACGGTTGCAGCGGGGAGTCTTATCTCCCCCCATTAATCTCTGATTATTTCTTTATTCCATCTCTTCTCTCCTCCCTCCTGACCACCTCTCACACCACGTCGCCACTCTAGGACATCCTTCTGATATTAGACTTGCAACAAGTCGAGTTTTTTTTGGGCACAGTGTTTTTTCGAAGAGTTTCTCGTTATTTCAACATGACTGACGTTGTTACTTCACCCTTACCAATGTTAAGTACCATAGTTTGTTTTGGCAGCTTTTGGCAGTACCGGGCATTTGTTCTGTTTCCAATATGGTGGTTTTTAGTTTTAGAAGCGATTGTCCTGCCGAGGTATCGGCAGCCATTTTGGGTATGTTCGCTTCGGTAAATTTTCTAGTTATTTTTGCCCATCTGGTACTCTGTCAGCTAGGTTATATCACTTACGTTTTATGGCCTTTTGTGTTATCATTAATTATTATTAGTTTTTACTATGGTATTTATTTGCTTGCAAGTCCAATTTGGACCTACGAAGAATAGCGATTTAAAGATAGCGTTTTAAAGCATAGTAGCGATTTAAAGTTTAGCAATTTAGTCTGTTAATTTGTACCCTGGAGGGTTCGTTTTAGACTATATCCTTGTTTATTTGTTACGTTGTCGTTATTCTTCGTTATTACTTTTACTAAGAAAAGCAATCAATTTTATTAATTTTCTTATTTTATTGTGTGATGTTAGTTTTTTATTATGTAACCTTGAGAGCGAAAGCATAGAGTGCTCGTTTCCTGTTCTACAGGTATGAGTTATCCTTTCTCTCGTTTTCTTTGAGTAAGAGAGGTGAATTTCCCGTTCTCCGTTTTTATACGATCACGAGTTATTCAGGCCTCCTCTCAGTATCAGAGTTGATGATAGCACGTTTAATATTATACACGATTTATTGATGTGGTTACTGTTAATATAGCTAACACTATTATTAGGTACGTTAGTGTATGAGTCATTAATTGGGGTCGTTTTATACCGTCACCCTTAGCTCCGCCTTCAGTTATGCTTAGCTCCGCCTTGAGTTATGCTCCGCTATAATGGATACTCATTGGGTGAGAACTAGTTATCGTTCCGGAGCAGATTTTTGGAGTGCAACGGTGAAATCCGGCACTCGGACTCCGGCTGAAGCCTTTTACACACGAACCTTTGTCATGTTTGATCACAATTACACCATTACGGCCCCCGTTTTCATCGTATCTCCGGCTTCACTGGAGATAATTCATTCATTGAGGTTAATGTTATCGTACCGGAGACGGTCACGATATCACGATGACGGGCCTTTGCTACCGGACCTCCGGTACAAACAGAGATCAAGCAGGCGACCAGAACCGGAGTTAACAGTGTGATACCGATGTAGTTTAGAGATTCATGTTACGTGGTTACTGGTTTCTAATATAATTTCTTAATTTATTAAGGTGTTAGCTACTACCATACTCACACATAATTAAGATTTAAGTGTTTCTGATTCATAAGTCAATGACAAGAATCTCAAGGAACATCCAGACTTATGTCTTCTTTCTTTTTACAGAAAGTCCGCTGCACTGCCAGGGGCTGCTCCGCTGCCTTTACTGATCCCATGGGCCATGATCTATGCCGGGCCCATGCCCATTGCGCCATATCCTTCTCTCGGGAACCAGGACAAGCCCCCTATACGATATGGTTTCCGGAGTCATGCATGCTCTGCTATGAGCTGTCAGCCCCTGGGTGGTTCGTTAGCCCTAAGTTATTTTGCCATATTTAATTGTTATGATTTAACTGTTATTGTAATTACCATTCCTGTAAAGTTTAGATATGCTTAGACATGTAAGGTTGATACCTTTTACGACGGGACACTCAGGTGATCCCTGGTCCTCATATTATTTTAGCATTACATCCCCTATGCCTACGCTAAAAAGCATGATAAAAAATGGCAACCAATGTTTTGTTTACATTTATCTCTGATCATAATGAAGAAACAAACTGGAGGTAGAGCTTTGCTTATTACCCAGACATATTCCCATACTTTTCCCTTGGAACTACATCACATCTTCCTACTTTAGATATATATATATATATATATATATATATATATATATATATATATATATATATATATATATATATATATATATATATATATATATATACAGTGGAACCTCTACATCCGAACGTATCTACATCCGAATTTTCCAACATCCGAAGTAAAATTCGAGCAAATTTTTGACTCTACACCCGAATTTTATTTCGACACACGAAGTAAACATTACGCCATTGAGTGTCGAGTGCTCAGTTCTCTGTTCTTGTGTGTATCATGTGGTTGTCCTCTGTTTGGTCTGTTATTAACAGTGCTTATTTTCTTCCTTTTCTCACATTTCCTTTGTGATTTTACCTATAATCATGGTGCCTAAGAAGCTAAGTTTCAGTACAGGAAGAAGGCAATTCTTTCATTAGAATTGAAGCAAGAAATTATAGAAAAACATGAGAGCAGTGTGCATGTGAGTGATACTGTATGGCTAAACAATATGGCCGGAATAGGCCTATGATCTCGAGGATCATCAAGCTGAAGGCAGCCATTAAAGCAAATAACCATCGAAGGGGAACACCATTATTACAAGACATCGTAGCAATACCCTGGAAGAGATAGAGCGCCTCTTATTGATAGGGATAAAAGAGCGCCTCTTATTGATAGGGATAAAGGACAAAGAGATTGTTGGCAACGATCATTTGTGAGAAGGGCCAGCGTGATGAATAGAAAGAAAGAAAAAAGTGAAGCAAAGAAAACCAAGATAGCGTTAACAAGCTCTTTTGAATAAGACTTCTCTCTTTTTCTGTTTCTCTCTAAACATAGCATTAACATGTTCTTTAAATAAAATCTCTCTCTCTCTCTCTCTCTCTCTCTCTCTCTCTCTCTCTCTCTCTCGTTCTTCTTCGCTGTTGTAGTGTTAGATACGTCTACGTCTATTATTTTTTTTCCGAGAGAGAGAGAGAGAGAGAGAGAGAGAGAGAGAGATTAAACAAAAATGTGTTTAGAGTACATATGATTTTTAACTGCGTCAACGAGTTGAAAAACAATTAAATGAAATTAAGAAAGTAATAACAGCTAATCTGAATTCCTTTATTAACTAAAACAAATATTGATTCAAACACACTCGTGTGCGTATGCACAAACACACACACACAGGTGCAAGAATTTTGCTACACAGTAAGAGAGACGGTCAGGGAGGAAGTAGAGATGGTGACTGCGATAACATACCGTAACTCGTCACTGAAAGTGATGAAAATAAAAAATCAAAAGAAAAAAATGTGAAAAATATGAAATATAAAAATAAAATAAAAAAATAAATAAGCTTAGTCAGATTAAAATTTCCGTAGTGTAAGTTACGGTATGTTATCGTAGTCACCATCTCTACCTCCTCACCGATCGTGTCTCCTTGTGCGTGTGTGTGTGTGTTTGCGGATACGCACACGAGTATGTTTGTATCAATATTTGTTTTAGTTAATAAAGGAATTCAGATTCGCTGATATTGTTTTTTTAGTTACATTTAACTGTCTTTCAACTTGTTAACGCTGGTAAAAATCATATGTACACAACACATTTTTGTTTAATCTCATTTTTGTTTAATCTCTCTCTCTCTCTCTCTCTCTCTCTCTCTCTCTCTCTCTCTCTCTCTCTCTCTCTCTCTCTCTCAGAAAAAAAAATTAATAGACGTCTCTAACACTAACAGTGAAGAAGAACAAGAGAGAGAGAGAGAGAGAGAGAGAGAGAGAGAGAGAGAGAGAGAGAGAGAGAGAGAGAGAGAGAGAGAGAGAGTATTTATTTAAAGAACATGTTAACACCATGTCTACCTTCTCGCCGATCGTCCGTCTCCTCATGGGTAGCAAATCCTACACCTGCGTTGGCCTGTCTCTAAGGTAAAGTGGCAATAAAACACATTTTTTATTCATTATTTCTTTATATTTATCTTTTTTACATGCTTCTTTCATATTATGCAGTTATGTTATTGTTATGCGTAATTATGTGTAGCCATTTATTAAGGATTTATTATGGGTTTTTAGGCTGAGGAACGAATTAAATGAATTACCATGTATTCTTATGGGAAAATTCGTTTCGACATCCGAAGTTGGTTCTGGAACGGATTAAATTCGTATGTAGAGGTTCCACTGTATGTATATATATATATATATATATATATATATATATATATATATATATATATATATATATATATATATATATATATATATATATATATATATATATATATATATATATATATATATATATATATATATATATACATAAATACATGCATACATATATATATATATATATATATATATATATATATATATATATATATATATATATATATATATATATATATATATATATATATATATATACTGTATATATATGGGTTATGGAAAAAATCCGCGAAGAGGTGAATCCGCGATGGTCGAACCGCGAAGTAGCGAGGGTTCACTGTAACATGGTTTATGCTTAGCAGTAATGATGTATAACAGTAACGTCATATGTCTCAATGGTCTGGATGACCAGAGGAAAAAATTGTCCCAAGGTTAAGGCACTTTAAAAATCCACAGATACAGTACTTTCTAGTAATTCTCTGGTAAGCTTCCATCAGGAAAACATGGCTTGAGCCCAAAAAACGGATTTTGAGAGAAGCGAAAAATCAATTTTTGGGTGAGATAGCCATGTCGTCCTGATGGACCCCGCCCTACTTTTCTACAGAAAAGGCCTTGGCAGGATCCCTCCCGAAATTACTATATCTGTAGCACCATGCTCAACGCTACAAGGAATAGAGCGCTATCTTGCATACAGCGCCAGCTAGATACTCAGTAGTAATACGGGAGGAAGGGTATCTTGATAACGGCTCCCCTTCTATTTTTGCCACTTTCCCCCTCGAAGCTAAATTGCTATTCGGGGTGAAGATTGCTATGTGTCGTATCAAGATATACGTCCCCTGATTTATGCGATATCCTTAAGAGAAATTCTAAGGATATTCGCCACAGGAGTTAAAATTCTGGAGACCTAAAGGTAAATTCTCTGGGAATATCTCTGTAGTAAATATCCCTTAGAAAGCTACTCATGGGAACCTTCCATCAGGACGACATGGCTATCTCACCCAAAAATAGATTTTTCGCTTCACTCAAAATCCGTTTTAACCTCACACCACCTTCCCTTCTCGTACATCTCATAACCTTACTCTTACCTACATTAACTCTCAACTTCCTTCTATCACATCATCATCATCGTCATCTCCTCCTATGACTATTGACGTAAAGGGCCTAACATACCCTTCCAAATTCTGTCACTAATTGCCCAAGCTTCTATTCCGCGTCTGCAACCAGTACAGAATCATCCGCAAACAACAACTGATTTACCTCCCATTCATGATCATTCTCGTCTACCAGTTTCAATCCTCGTCCAAGCAATCGAGCATTCACCTCTCTCACCACTCCATCAACACACAAATTAAACATCCATGGCGACATCACACATCTCTGTCTCAGCCCCACTCTTACCAGAAACCAATCGCTCCCTTCATTTCCTATCCTAACACATGCTTTTTTGGTCTCAGCCATGTCGTCCTGATGGAAGGTTCCTTTAGGCAGCCTTCTAAGGGATATTTGACTACAGTGATACTCCTAGAGAATTGACCACAGGTCTCCAGAATTCTAACTCCTGGCGCGAGTATCCTTATATTAACTCTTAAGGATAACGCATAATATCAGGGGACGTATTTCTTGATATGAAACATGGCAATCTTCACCCCAAAAAGCGTTTTCGCTCTGAGGGGGAAGAGTGGCGAATTTAAAGGGGAGCCGTTATCAAGGTTACCCGGTGGATCCCCTCCCGGTACCACCCAGGCGAACCATTCCTTTTCTAGTAGCTAATTAAGAATGGTGTATCTCCCAACCGCTCTCGGTTTTGTTAGTATTTCAAGGATAATTATTGGGCAATCTCCAGCATCTTCATCCTCTGGAAAGTTGAGTATTTAATCTTTCCTATGTATAATTTTTGGCTCCCTTCTCACAGTTAAATTAGCATAATTTAGATGTGTTTGGTGGAGCAGAACCATCACCGGAGACGGCCATTTTGGGTCGCTGTCGTACATCATAAACGGGGCTCAAGCCATGTCGTCCTGATTGAAGTTCCTACAGGGTAGCTTCCTTGGGTATATTTGACTACGGTGATATTCCCAGAAAATTTACCTTAAGGTATCCAGAATTCTAACTCTTGGAGCGAATGTCCCCAATTAAATTTAACCAGGGATATCGCATAATATCAGAGGACGTATTCTTGACACGCCACATAGCAATCTACACCCCGAACAGAATTAACACTTCGAAGGGGTCAAAGTGGCAAGAAAACGAAAAACGAGAATGAAAGGAGAGCCGCTAGCATGGCACCTCTCCTGTCTCGCTTTGAGTTCGTACATAGCGCCGCCGACGGCGCCATCTGTATTCCTTTTTGCGTAGCTCAACAACTCGGTGTTTTCCCTGTGTTTACTCGTAAATCTTGGATTATTTCAACCTTATGGTGCTTTCTCCAGCCTCTTCTGCCTCTGGAAAGTTGAGTATTATCTTTATTATGTATAAATGTAAGCTCTTGGTGTTTTTAAAATAATTCGATAGCGATATTTTAGTTACAAGAGCTGTTGCCTACCGAAAGTGTCCTGGACGCTATCGCTCGCCATGCATGAGTCCTTTAGTTAGCCAGAGCGATGTTCCCGGCCCTTATGCTTTAATAATTTTAGCTATTTAGCTTTACCTAGGAATTCTTTATATGATGCTATTAGTATTTCTGTTTCAGCGAATGAATTACCGATCCTAGCCTACGCTAGGCTTCGTAGCCTAGACGTTTGGCCCTAGTACTTTCATGCATGATATTCAGATTTCCGAGTGTTTTAAAAATTTATTGAAGCTTTAGGCAATTTTATACATATAAGATATTGTTGATTTTTCTTCCAAGATCGTATACGAGAGAGTTTCGGTGATTTAGGTAATCGATTCTCTTCGCGCCTAGGCTAGTTGCCTATGAAGCCCTAGTATACTTTCTTACACTCCCCGGTTGCTCTCCTTGGAGAATAAGTGCAATCCCTTTTCCCTTTGTTTAAGCCTTGGGCTTAACCCTAATGGTTTATCTGAATAAATACTTAGATATAACTATATTAGGGTGTTTCTGTTCTTTCCTATTTCCAGAGAATCTGGCTTCAGGAGGGGGCAGGACATCAGAGTTTTTAGTCTGGGTCTGTTTCTTTCTAGCTTAGAGAATGAGATTCCTTTGCTAGGCCTAGGGCACACACAGTAGGCTTAGCCTCCATAGACCACTTCTGAAGGTTTCTGTACGAGATGATTCCTTCTTCTAGTGATCTAGCAAACTAAGTCCAGTGTTGTTGTTCTCGGTTTGAAGGATAAGATTCTTCTTTCCCTGTGAATAACAACACCAAACCTTGTTTTAGTATTGAGGGAGATGGTATGTATTGCCGGCCTCCCTCCCATGATTCCCCCTAGGCTAGGATGAGCTTTCTTGGCTGCGGGGTGATCTTTTACTAAAGCAGAGTTTGTGGGACCCTCTTCCCCCTTCCCCCCTTTCCTTAGTAATGGCTTAGCCATTACATCGCTTGGCCGTCGTTTTACATCTGTACCTAGTATAGGCTAAGATGTGGAGCTGATTCAGTCCTTTGCCAGCCGGCAAAGGCCTAACTTCTGTAGAGTGTTCCCCAGACCTCCCTTGGTCTCACATCCATATCTGTCTGTAGAGCCAGGCAGCATTGGATAGAAGGAAGCCTGAATTTACATTCTCCCCTTCCTCATGTTCACTCTTTCTGGATGCCAGGCTGTAAGGCAGTGCCATCTTATATCCTTACATCCATTCTGTTTCTCTTCTAGTGTTTGTACCCTGGCCCGACTGCTGGCCTGAGTGGCCGGCAGCCGGGCAGATGGAAGTTCTAGTTAGTAGTACATCCCCGGTAATTACCTTTGATGAATTATAGCTATTTAGGCAAATTATACTAGTGAAGATAAGATTACACATGTAATACTTCCTCTTCTGTTAAACGTTTCAATCATATACGATAGGGGCTCGGTGACGCAACGTAACCGAGACCCAGACTCGAGTTAGGCTAGCCTAATGCGTTTTAGTATACGTTAGTAACGTTATCCCCGTTTATCCCCTCGTATCGTTTTATTAATTCAATCGGAGATAGAACATCTCCTAGAAATACTAACATAATTCAATACTGGCCTCTTTTAGAGAATTAAGGATAAACCCTTCCTTCCCTCTGAGTGCCGCCATAGAGTAGTGTACTCCGGCTTGACTGGGATAGTGTTTCTGTGGTTCCTCTTTGCCGGTGAGTAACCCAGCTTTGAATTACGACAGTAACTCAGAGTATTATGTCTTGTTGCCGGCAACTCTACCGATGGGGGATTAGTCATTACCCTGCCGGTTTCACAGTTGCCGGCATAGGAAGCCCAGCTTCCCTAGTCCACAACCGAAAGTGGTAGCACAGTTGCCGCCACCTTCTCCCTTGTGGTCTGGAAGACATGTCATATCCGGCAATGTCTTAGGCTGAGGAATAGTTATTCTTCTGTCGCCCAAGATGGCGCTGGCATAGGAAACTATGTTTCCTTGTTTTGCGGCTGACAGTCGGAGGCAGACGTGCCGCATTCTATCTATGCAAAATATAAGACCCTTTCCCTCCCCCTTCTGTCCTTTAGTGATGGCCTGGCCGTCACAACATCTGTGGCCGGTATTCTACAATCTCCCCGCTTTCTGGGCTGATTACGATGCCGGCCGGACTCATACAAAGGCGGCTAGATTGCCAATTCGACCTTTCCTTAATGGAGGCAAGGCTCCGGGAAAGGTTGTGCCGGCCATGACGGCTGCCGGTGGGAGACCCATCATAACTTTGAGTATTCTTCAGTCCTCTCTTGGACTGCCATCCACAAACCCTGTAACCGCCAGCGCAGCCGGCAACAGATTTTGTGGCTGGATGGAAGCTAGAATGAATACATTCTTTCCCCTTTCATTTGAATCCTCATTTTGGGAAGAAGGCAGTAGAGACAGTAGTCCCTACAACCCCTATTTTTTATTCCTTCAACATTCTGATGTATCCTAGATCATCAAAACATAAAATCTTTACCCTACAGTATTAACATTCACTTGTGGGAGAGTTAGTGCTAGTATACAGTGAACCCTCGCTACTTCGCGGTTCGACAATCGCGGATTCACCACTTCGCGGGGTTTTCCCATAACCCATATATATATACATATCGCGGACTTTCCGGAAAATTCGAAAATACCGCGAAATCTGAAGACAACCAAATACGATATTTTGTTACCTGTAATTCCATTAATACTGTAATTAGTAATATCTGTTCTTACTGATTGTTCATTGCATTACATATGATATATAATTCAGCACAGAAAGAAATAAAACACGAAAAGAGAATGTGATCATACAATAATTCAGTACTGTATACAGTACGTAGTAAAATTAAATCGAACATGAAACGCAAATCAGATGCAGTCTTACCATATTAGAATGGTGTACTGTAAGGCTGCTGTTGGCTACTACTGTACTACAAATGTAATGGATGTGCTTCTTTTCCATGAATCTTTTGTATGTATACGTACGTAGTACTGCATCCAATAATATTCTTTGTTGCAAAAATCACATTTCGAATAAGCGTACGAGAGAGAGAGAGAGAGAGAGAGAGAGAGAGAGAGAGAGAGAGAGAGAGAGAGAGAGAGAGAGAGAGAGAGCGTAAAATAACGTACGTAAAGCTGTATTATTATTATTGTTATTATTATTATTATTATTGTTGTTGTTGTTAATAAAATTATTATTGTTATTATTATTATCATTATTATCATTATTATTACTGTACAGTATTATTATCATTATTTATTATTATTACGGTATTTACTTAATCTACGTACGTTCGGTATGCGCGGGGCATCTTCTATGAGTAGGTAACCTACGCATCATAGTACTGTAAGACGGGTTGTGATTGGTTCAAGCGCTGATAGATGACAAATCAGAACTCAAGTTTTGTTATCTAGCCTGTGATTGGTGTTTTGCCCGCATCTCCTACCCGCAGCATCTAAGTTCTCGCGGGGCTGGATCGTCCACTCTCTGTTACCGCGTATCGCTGAGTAGACGTTCTTAAGTGTGTGAATCTGTGCTGTGTGCGACTTTTTTAAGTTGAACTTTTTGTTACTGTAAATCCTACTGTAATGGCTCCCAAGCGTTCTGCTTCTCTTAAGGCTGGTAGTGAGCCTAAACGCCACCGAAGGATGATGACGATAGCTGAGAAGGTTACGCTTCTCGACATGTTAAAAGATGGTAGAAGTTACGCGTCCGCTGGCCGCCATTTTGGCATCAACGAATCTACTGTTCGCTATATCAAGAAGGACGAGGCGAACATTAGAAAGACGGCTGCAATCACCTTTAGCAGATCAGCGAAGCGAGTCGTTACAACGCGTAATAAAACGATCGTACGCATGGAAGGTGCTTTAGCTGTGTGGATTGCCGACTGCCGGAAGAAGAACATAGCGTTGGATACGAACACCATCCAAACAAAGGCTTTGAGCTTATATGAGAATTTTGCTGCAAAGGAACCTAAAGACGACGACGGCAACCATGCTGAAGATGATGATGATGCAGATGATCCTCAACCAGGGACATCCACTGATTCCCAGCCTCAGAAACGTTTTTCCGCCAGCAATGGATGGTTCGCGAAGTTTCAGAAACGCTTCGCCCTGAAAAGCGTTTCCCTGCATGGGGAGTCTGCTTCCGCTGACACTGCCGCTGCTGAAACTTACGTGAACCAGACGTTCAAGAATATTATCGCCGAAGGTGGATACAAGCCGGAACAAGTCTTTAATATGGATGAGACCGGCTTGTTTTGGAAGAGAATGCCGTCGCAAACTTTCCTGTTCAAAGAGGAAGCCAAAGCCTATGGCTTTAAAGCATTCAAGGATCGCGTTACCCTCGTGATGTGTGGCAATGCTGCTGGATTTTTGCTAAAGCCGGGGCTTATTTATAAGTCGAAAAATCCTCGCGCTTTGAAAAATAAAAATAAGAATCTCCTTCCCGTGTACTGGATGCATAATCAAAAAGCATGGATTACGAAGATGCTGACCTCCAACTGGTTCCACCAGTGTTTTATCCCGCAAGTCAGCAAATATCTCTTAGAGAAGGGCTTGCCATTCAAGATCCTTCTACTTATGGATAACGCTGGTGGACACGCAACTGACCTGTCGCATGAGGGCATTCAGGTTGAGTTCCTGCCACCCAACACCACGTCATTAATTCAACCGATGGACCAGGGGGTTATCAGGGCGTTCAAGGCCCTCTACACGAAGAACACCTTGGCGGACCTCGTTGCGTGTGTGGATGCTGCCCAAGATGACGAGGATGAAGATTTTAACTTGAAGGCGTACTGGCGGCAGTACACCATAGCCACGTGCCTGCAGAATATTCAGAAGGCACTTCAAGAGATGAAACCTGCAACCGTGAATGCGAGCTGGAAGAAGTTGTGGCCCGATATTGTTTACGACGACAAGGGATTTACTCCGTCAGAAATCCAACACTCTGCAATACGCAAATCTGTGCAGTTGGCTGCCATAATTGGAGGTGACGGGTTTGGCGACATGACGACTGAAGACGTCGACGAGTTGTTGGACTGTCATTCCCAGCCCCTAACTGACGCAGACCTCGAAGACCTGACGAAATCGGCAAGTGAAGAAGAGAGTGATACCCAGGAAGAGACCCAAGAAAATGTCGAAGAAACGGGCTTAACATTAGAACGGCTTGCCAAGGCCTGCAACCATGCGAAGGAGTTGAAAGAAATGTTGCAAGAGTGGGACGAGGATATGGTTCGCTCGATGCAATTCTGCAACAAGATCGATGAAGACATAACTCCCTACAAAATGCTCTTGGATCGAAAAAAGAAGCAGCGGCAACAACTTCCGATCACAATGTTCTTCCAGCCTCGCAAAAAAGAGCCAGTTCCTCCTGCTAGTACGCCTTCGGAAGAAATTGAAGAAGTTTCCCAGGAAGAAGTTGAAGAGGTGTCCCAGGAAAAGACACCTCCGTCTGAAGAGACGTAAAATACTACCTGGCTGCACAGTAGAACACATCATCAGCTTCATCATCATCATTTCTACTGTGCAGCAAATTCATCGCCATCATCATTCAAGTTTTTCTTCAACTTCTTTCGTGGTGAGTACAGTAACAATCTTTATTTTTTACTTTAATATTCTTACTGTACATTCTAAAACTGTATTTGTGCCTGTTTTATAGTTTAGTACTGTACGTACTGTATGCATTAAGTTAAAGGGAAGGTTTTAAAAGTCTACATGTTGTAACCTATCATATTTTTTTTGTTTAAAATTTACATTTACGTACGTAAAACAATCTCTCTCTCTCTCTCTCTCTCTCTCTCTCTCTCTCTCTCTCTCTCTCTCTCTCTCTCTCTCTCTCGTAAATTGTTTTCCTGCTTTGCTACGTACAATACTGTATAAATTATATTTGTAAGGTAACATATTTTGTAAATGCTTTTACTGTAAATACTGTATGTACTGTATCATTATTTATCACTATCATCATGCGCGTTAAATGCCTTGTTTGTTCTGAGCGTGGTTGTTTACTGAGCGTACAGTACTTTATGACGCCGTCGTTTCAGGCGGCGTCATAAAGAAAAACATTTCATTTGGAAGTCCTAAGAAAAATACGTAAACTAAAACATTGGTAATAAAAAAATCAACATACAGTACTGTATAATCAATATAATCGATGCAAAAACTAACCTATACATATATGTGTACTGTACACTAAATGAGTTTGTTTCTTCATTATGATCAGAGATGAACGTAAACAAAACATTGGTTGCCATTTTTTATCGTGCTTTTTAGGTGTTTAGGAAACGCATGATATAAAATCGCCTTTAATATTTGTGCCTGTTTTAGTTTAGGGTGCTGTAGTACATACATTAAAGGGTGGTTTGTTAACAGTACTACGTACAAGGGAAGGTTTTAAAAGTCCGAATATACATGTTAAATAAATAGGTAAATATGATGTCACTACTTCGCGGATTTTCACCTATCGCGCCCGCGTCTGGAACCTATCTACCGCGATAAACGAGGGTTCACTGTACACTGACTCCAGCTCTATGTATGAAAGCTATTCCACCCTATATTTTCCTGATAAGGAAACTTTAGAATATTAATATTGAGGGAGGTCACAGCAATTGCCTGGACAGGAAGCACAGATATGTGTCTTTCCTATTTCCTTTTTAGCTTACTATCCTAAGCTATAATTATAATAGTAATGATTACTATTTACTATACTGATAATTACCCCATACTCATTTCACCCTTCCCTTCCTTACAGGAGGAGGGTAAAGTGAAGTGTGCAGACCTTTCCTGCAGCCACAAAAGTAGGACCTTTTATGGCCACAAGATGTGCGGGCCTCATGCTCCCCGCTGCATCGTATTTGGATCCCTGAGGTACTGGAACCCGTATTTTTAGCATATATTATTTCAATAATATAAACAACCTAATACTCATTCACCGTTCTCTCCCTTACATGAGGAGCTGATGGCGAAGTGTACAGGGGTGTTCTGCAACCACAAGAGTAAGAACTTTTGTTGGCATACGATGTACGGGCCTTAGGCCCCTACCGCATCGTATCTGGATCCCTGAGGTTCTGGGACTCGAAAGGTCACCTCAATCGCTTGACCTTCCTGACCGATGGCTTTATAAAGACATCCCTGACACTATAGAGTCAAGGGATATAGCAAGGGAAACCCAACAAAGGTGAGTATGAGGCTTCCAGAAGAACTTTCAGGGACCTTACCTACCTAACAAATTTTGAAGTACCTACTGTTCCCTAAGGCTCAATCGAATACGTTTGTGCCTCAAGCACAGGTCCAGCCCCCCTCTATCCAACGGACGGTGAACAAGGATATCAATAGGCACTATAAGTCATGGACATCCACCATGACCGGATGCCATAGGCGTCCATTGACACCAGACAGGACCTACTGCAAGAAGGCCCTGTATAAGGAGTGGTTCAACCAGCCATGGAGGAAGAAGGATCCGTTTCGACGATAACCGAGGTACCTCACCTCACTGTGCCGGCATATTAACTTATGCCGTCAACCTCTTCAACCCCAACTCCCCAACTGGCTAGACAGTTCGGTAGGAACGAAACGCTCCTAGAGTCGATCCAGCAGATACTGACAGTTCCAAAGGGAACGAGAGGAGAATAAGCAAGATCTCAAAAAGAAAAGAGGTACAGGGAATGAAACGCCCTGGCGCTTCCAGGGGCTCTGCTAAGCCCCTTAAAATATCCGACCTCCCTCACTGTTCCGAACCAACCCCTGGGAGTAGACGGGACAAATGCCCAAATTGAATAAGAAGCTTTATATCTCCTAGAAGTTGGGGCCCAATCCCCTTGAAGAGCTTCAATTCTGGCCCAGCTTCAGCGTACCCAGATTGCTTCGTGAGACTACGAGATGAACCTACATCCCGAGAAGAGGGTACTGTATACCAAAGGAAGTAATTTTCCTCGAACATGACAAGGCTTAAGCCATCCTTACCAAGACCCAGAAAGGGGCTGGATATAACTAAAGTCTCAGCAGTAAACAAGAAGCATCCAACTGTCATTGCTCCTTCCTCATGAGCCTTCCTCTCTTTCAGGGAAGGCCCTAGACTGTGTTAGAAGAACAGGTGAAGAGGCAATCCCTGCCCAATCCTAGAGAAAGGTCTCTAGCTATGCCCACCTGCAAAGAGAAGCGGAAAAAAGTACATCAAACCTTCTCCGTCTCGAAGATGGATCCAGAGATAGCAAGTCAGCAGTTGAACGAGAACCATCCCTTGAGAAGGGAACAGGAGACGAAAGATAAGCTTATCGCCTCCCTGTCTCGTCAGAACCGTTTAAGAAATGTGTGCAGGCCTTTAGTAACGCCCCACCTTTGTGATGGATTTGTAGGTTTTTTCTAGGTCAAAAAAGGACCGGTAGAGACCAGACGATTTGCCTCATCAACGGTGAAACACAAACCCAGAAAATCGATTTCATCATGTATCTGGGGCATAGACCCTTTCCCACAGGAAACGGTCCAAGAGGTCATTACCAAAACCACCACAGAGAAGGGGAACCTGCTCCAAAAGTGGGGCATATCCTCAAAGAGGAAATCATCATTAGAACTGCACAATTTCCGACTGTGACTATGACCAAGGTGCCTCAAATGGTAGCCCAGCCGCAAACCACCTTCCAGATGGTCCCTCAACAGCTGGTAGCCAGTCACCTGCATTTAATCCAGGCTTTGAAAGGCATTCGACCACCTTTTGGCCCTACAAAGGTAAGGGCCCAAAAAGAGGATCCTCCGGAAACCCCACAAGGGGGGAGGAGGAAGCGGTCACGGAAACAAGTCCTCAGGAACCTCTAAATATTGAGAGGTAGGAGATAGACTTTTTCCATATTTGGGATCGTTGGACCTTCAATCTCTGGTCCACAGACAAATTATGAATGGACTTGGTTGGAAATGGAACAAAAATCCGCCCCATTTTCCAAAAGTCTTCCAACACTCCACCCCCTTACTGGAAGAATATACCTCAAAACTCTTGAAGAAGGTAATGAGAAAAGCGAGGTCCATCAAAATTCCAGGGAAGGCTGTTTTGTGTTCCCAAGAAAGAATTGGACAAACACAGAGTCATTCTAGACTTGTCTCCGCTCAATAAGTTCATTGAGAACAAGTTCCGGATGGTTACATTGCAACACGAGGACTTTTCTACCAAAAAGGGGTGTACACAGTCTCAATAGACCTGGCAGATGCTTACTGGCACCTCCCAGTCAGTCGCCCCCTCTCCTCATACCTAGGATTCAGGCTACAGAAGACAAAATTTGTCTTCACAGCCATGCCCTTTGGACTAAATATAGCCCCAAAGGTATTGACAAAACTCATGGACACGATCGTCCAGCACCTGCGCTCAGAAGGAATACAGGTAGTAGCATACTTGGACGATTGGTGGTTGAGGGCAGCATCCAAGACTACTTGTCTACAAGCAACTGGAAAGGTGATCCAGTTCCTGGAACACCTGGGCCTCAAGACCAGTCGCTAGAAGTCTCACTTTTCTCCAGCTCACAAGTTTCAATGGTTGTGAATCCATGGGAACTTGCAGTCACAACACCTCTCCATTCTATTAAAGAAGGGAAGAAAAAAACAGCAGTATCTGTCAGGAGACTAATCCAACACAAGGGGATTCCAAAATGCCAACAGGAAATAGCACTGGGCTCTCTCCGGTTCGCAATAGTGACAAACCCGGTGCTAAGAAGCACAGCCAAGGGATGCACCAGGAGTCTGGAGAAGATACGCATCAAACGCTCGAAGAGATTGACAAGGTTGACACCGACCCAACCGCGCACGCTACTGAGGCCTTGGTCAATGAATAAGAGCCTAAAAGACAATTTTCTTGCAACCACCACATCATCTGTGGCAATTCACACGGAAGCCTCCCGTATGAAAGGAAAAGACAAGAATTTGATCAGTCCAGTTCAAAACTTTCACATCAACATCTTGGAGGCTATGGCAGTCCTCCTGACGTTAAGGAGACTATCCCCTCGCAGAACAGTCCACATCAGATTGGCTCTCAACAAGGAGGTGATAGTAATATGTCTAATCGACAAGGCTCGAGTTCACCTCACATCAAACATGCGATGTTAGCCATCCTCCGCCTGGCAAGGGAGAGTAAATGGCATTATCAAGAAGTTCACCTTCAAGAGTTCCGTGATGTGACGGTGGATGCTCTATCCAGGCTAAAGCCGATAGAGACAGAATGGTCCCTAAACGCACTCATTCTCCCTTTTTTCAATAAAAATCCCAGAACTGCAGATTGACCTCTTCGCAACGAGCGACAACAAGTACTAGTAGCCCTTTACGAGAACCCTAAGCAGAAGTGATTGACGTCATGTCTTTCGACTGGAACGGATGGAATCGAAGGTTTCTACTTCCACCAACCAATCTCCTGCTAAAAGTCCTCGACAAGCTAGTATCCTGCAAAGAAACAGCTCCTGCAGTGGCCCCCAAACGACCCAAAAACAATGGTTTCCTTTAATTCTAGAATTGAAACTGTAGCTGTTTCCTCTGCCGTACCCAGCTTTATCAAATCTGGTACAGAAGTCGGCTAATACATTTCATCCTCGAGACTCAACAACCTGCATTTCAGGAGTTTTTCGCCCTAACAGAGAACAAAAGTTCGGGATCTTGAAGAATGTGACCGACCCCATTGTAGAGTACAAGTCAAGTCCAACCAGGAGACAATCTGAATTGTCTTGGAAGAAAAGGCCACCCTTCGTGAAAAAAAGGTGACCTACAGAAATTTCAAAGGTTTCTGTCTCTCTTTCTTCTTTTACCTACTTGAACGAGGCCTGACTTCCACTAAGATAACTATGTGTAAGTCGGGCTTGAGTAGACCTCTTCTATACGCCTTGAGGGGAACCTCATAAGCGAAACCTTTTTTAAGGTACCAATGCATACACTAGACCCAAGCCGACAACCCTCCAAAGCCCATTACATGGTCGTTGGTCAAAGTCTTACACTATGTTTCGAACCTAAACAATGAGGATTATACTCTAAAGGAGTTAATACAGAAAGTCAATTTTCTGTTCGCAATAGCCTCAGGGGCTAGAGTTCATGAAATATAGGCCATATTCAGTTCACAGAAGAGGGAGAACTGAATCCTTTCCCGATCCTACCTTTCGCGCCAAAAGGGGCTGCCCACCAAAAAGGGGGGTCCTTGGAGAATCTGCCCACTGAAGGAAGATGTCTCCCTATGCCCATTAGGGGTCTTAAGGTCTATCTTCGTAGAACTTCAGACTTCAAGGAAGAACAGCTCTTCCGAGACGATACCTTAGGATAAAAAATCTATCTCGACAGCTCACCCGCAGTTCATGATCCTAAGAAAATTGCTTCGTCACAGAACTTCTTCCAACACTATTCGAAGCAAATACATAAGATAAGACGTGGTGGCGGCGGGTAATTTAAAAGACACCGTCGTCTAAGCCTGCGATGAACAGTGAACTGCTTTGGGACTTTCCAGTGCATCGGGTGCCTGGGTACATTTACCCTCAAGTGCAAATCATAAATACAGATAGTGATCGACTTACGACACATGCGACTTACAACACATGCGACTTACGACGATTTGACTTTACGACGATTTTTTCAGTGATGACGTCACAAGTCTATCGGAAATAGTACGCTAATTGGACAAATATTTCTTTGGAAGTAATCTATTTTTTAGTATAAAAATAAACTGATTTATCTTTGTAAATTATTATTTTCTTTTATTGATAATATATAGTATCTATTTTCAGTAAAAAGTATACTGTATTAAGAACAGTTTTAATTTCTTCCGATTTCATATCAATGTCTGGTGATGTCATATTACTGGCGGAAAGCGACCGGGCAATACAGTGATTTCCTTCCAATAGGCTAATGATTAATATTAGTATTCCCATTATGGAAATATCAAGTAACGATACAAACTATTTTATGGGTCTGAATCGATTGTAATGAGTACTACGTAGCATAACTTTTATTCTACGCTGTTTTATTTAATACTTGGTAATAGATCAATATTTATCTAAATAAAGTAAACTAATAGGACAAATATTTTCCCGTAATAATATTACCTTTTACACTATGAAAATGAAATACATTTGCTTGGTAAGTTAGTATTTTCATTCACTTCTTGCAAGAAAAAAGAAAAGGGATTTACATATTTTGCAAGTCATTCTTTGTAGAGTTTACGTCACGTGTCTTGTGACGTCATATTTCTGGCGGAAGCGCTGGCAAACTAAATGATTTCCTTTCATCATGTTATATAGTAATCTTATTACAGTATTCCCTTCATCGAAACACCGAGTAACGATTAGTGGTCTGTATTAGTAGTTATGAGAATAGTGCTACTTACCAAAAATTTAAGAAAAATAGTCTGATGGTGTCATATTTCTTGCGGAAGGTGAATGGCAAATCAAGTGATTTCCTTTTGATGTGTTACTGATATTCCAATAATCGAAACATCGAGTAATGATACAAAGAATTTACAATAATGTTCAAAGAAATGTGAACATTTAACTGGGAATGAAAAATCAAAATACAGAGAGAGAGAGAGAGAGAGAGAGAGAGAGAGAGAGAGAGAGAGAGAGAGAGAGAGAGAGAGAGAGAGAGATCAATTAATTATGAATATATTTTGAATAAGAAAATTACATAAACAATGAGAGAGATTAATTATGAAGATATTTCGAATAAGAAAATTACATAAACAATGCTATGTGCGATTGATGAGGCAGAAGCGCAGAATAGAACAAGATGGAAACAGCTTATCCGCAAGGGCGACCCCATATAAAAATGGAAACCAGCTGGGAAGAAGAAGAATGCTAGGTGCGCATAATCGCAATACAGTAGCGTGACCTGGAGATCAGCTGATCGCTACCGATAGTAAAACCAAAGTAATTGTTAAATATTGAAATGCTCCCGAAATTAAAAAAAAATAGCACACAAACATGCTTTATTAAACCACTATTAAACACTATAAGTACTAGTGAAGTATGAAGGCTTCGTAATAAAATAAAATTAAATCCTGTATAAAGCTTTAAAAATGAACTAGCCGTACGAACGCACGTACACACACAGAAAAAGAGCGAACATATTTGCATGTTTAAAAATAATGGCTATAAACGAAGGGTATGAAAACTATGATATCAAGTAACATTCTGGTGCTGTATATAATATTCATCATGAAAATATTTCAAATAAATTACGTAATTATATAAACAATACGCCATTTGAATGTCCAATATGGGACCGTCAGATCAACAGCACAGCTGATCACAACCAAAGTTAAACAAAAAAGTTGGTAATTGTTGACTGCAAAAATGTTTCCGAAATTGAAAAATAGAATACAATAGGGATTTATTAGAGCATAAGATATACTATGGAACAAGAAAATTAAATAATGATATACAATAGGAAAATATTGATAAAATATGACTTGGATGATTGCCGTATCAAAACACAGCATAATAAATCTACGGAAACTTCTTTTTTTGTTCGACATACACGAAATCGACTTACGACGAGCCTCACGCTCCTTACTTTCGTCGTAAGTCGGCAACCACCTGTATGATTAACACTGTTCCACATAGGTGCATATCTGACCGATAACACCAGTGCCCAATGAACGTTTGCGTCACGGTGTTCATGCATTTGCAAAATCTGTACAGATCAGTCAGATTTGGTTTCACATCTCTATTGAGTGGCATCATTTCGATGAAATATGTTATTTTCATTAGTAAAATAAATTTTTGAATATACTTACCCGATGATCATGTAGCTGTCAACTCTGTTGCCCGACAGAAATCTACGGTCGGGATACGCCAGCGATCGCTATACAGGTGGGGGTGTACACAACAACGCCATCTGTGAGTAGGTACTCAAGTACTTCTTGTCAACAAGAACTCAATTTTCTCCTCGGTCCACTGGTTCTCTATGGGGAGGAAGGGCTGGTCCTTAAATTCATGATCATCGGGTAAGTATATTCAAAAATTTATTTTACTAATGAAAATAACATTTTTCAATATTAATCTTACCCGATGATCATGTAGCTGATTCATACCCAGGGTGGTGGGTGGAGACCAGCATACATGTTAACAAAGAAGCTAAGTATCCTGTATCTTATTTTAGCCGTTATTCAAAATAACAAACATAAAATAAATAAGTACCTGGTAAGGAAGTCGACTTTAACCATTACTCTGCCTTTTTAAGTACGTCTTCCTTACTGAGCCTAGCGATCCTCTTAGGATGCTGAGCGACTCCTAGGTGCTGAAGTATGAAGGGCTGCAACCCATACTAAAGGACCTCATCACAACCTCTAATCTAGGCGCTTCTCAAGAAAGAATCTGACCACCCGCCAAATCAACCAGGATGCGGAAGGCTTCTTAGCCTTCCGGACAACCCAGAAATATTTCAAGAGAAAGATTAAAAAGGTTCTGGAATTAGGGAATTGTAGTGGTGGAGCCCCCACCACTACTGCACTCGTTGCTACGAATGGTCCCAGAGTGTAGCAGTTCTCGTAAAGAGACTGGACATTCTTAAGATAAAAGACGCGAACACTGATTAGCTTTTCCAAAAGGTTGCGTCGAAAATATTTTGCAGAGATCTATTTTATTAAAAGGTCACGGAAGTTGTGATAGCTCTAACTTCGTGTGTCCTTACCTTCAGCCAAGCTTGGTCTTCCTCATTCAGAAGGGAATGAGCTTCTCGTATTAACAGTCTGAAAATAATAGGATAAAGAATTCTCTGACATAGGCAAAGATGAATTCTTAACTGAACACCAAAAAGCTTCAGACGGGCCTCGTAAAGGTTTTTAAAATAGAACTTAAGAGCTCTTACAGGACATAATACTCTTTCTAGTTCATTTCCAACCATACGATAAGTTTGGAATAACGAACGATATTGATCAAGGCCGAGAAGGCAGCTCGTGTTTGGCTAGAAAACTAAGATGTAGAACATGTAGCCGTTTCGGATGAAAATCCGATGTTCTTGCTGAAGGCATGAATCTCACTGACTCTTTTAGCTGTGGTTAAGCATATCAGGAAAAGAGTCTTAAAGGTGAGATCTTTCAGAGAGGCTGATTGAAGTGGTTCGAACCTGTCTAACATAAGGAATCTTAGAACCACGTCTAAATTCCAACCAGGTGTAACCAAACAACGCTCCTTCGTGGTCTCAAAAGACTTAAGGAGGTCCTGTAGATCTTTATTGTTGGAAAGATCTAAGCCTCTGTGACGGAAGACTGATGCCAACATGCTTCTGTAACCCTTGAAAGTGGGAGCTGAAAGAGATCGCTCTTTCCTCAGATATAAGAGGAAGTCAGCTATTTGAGTTACAGAGGTACTGGTCGAGGATACGGATACTGACTTGCACCAGTTTAGGAAGATTTCCCACTTCGATTGGTAGACTCTAAGGGTGGATGTTCTCCTTGCTCTAACAATCGCTCTGGTTGCCTCCTTCGAAAAAACCTCTAGTTCTCGAGAGTCTTTCGATACTCTGAAGGCAGTGAGACGAAGAGCGTGGAGGCCTTGGAGTACCTTCTTACGCGTGGCAGACGTAGCAGGTCCACCCTTAGGGGAAGATATCTGGGAACGTCTACTAGCCATCGAAGTACCTCGGTAAGTTATTCTCTCGCGGGCCAGAGGGAAGCAACTAGTGTCAACTTTGTCCCATCGTGAGAGGCGAACTTCTGCAGTACCTTGTTGACAATCTAGAACGGAGGGAATGCATATAGATCTAGATGAGACTAATCTAGTAGAAAGGCATCTAAAAGAACCACTGCTGGGTCCGGGATAGGTGAGCAAAGTATTGAGAGCCTCTTGGACATCGAGGTTGCGAAGAGATCTATGGTTGGCTGGCCCCAGGTGACCCAAAGTCTCTTGCATACATCTCTGTGGAGGGTCCAATATGTTGGAATTATTGTCCCTTCCTACTGAGACAAACTGCTAAGACATTCAAGTTGCCTTGGAAGAAATTTGTTACTAGTGAAAAGTCTAGACCTGTTGAACAGGAGAGGAGGTCACTAGCGAACTCGCACCATGTCAGAGAGTAGGTCCCTCCTTGCTAGGAGATGAACATCAAAGCAGGGAGTTGTCCGTGTTGACCTCCATTACTTTGTCTTGAAGGAGAGACCTGAAGCTTTTCCAGGTCAGACGTACTGCCTGAAGCTTCTTGCAGTTAAAATACATTGTCCTTTGACTCGAGTTCCATAATCCCGAGCATTCCCTACCGCCTAAGGTCGCACCCCAGCCTACGTCCGATGCGTCTGAGAAGAAAACGTGGTTGGGAGTCTGAACAGTCAGGGGAAGACCCTATAAAAGGTTGATAAAGTCCTTTCCTCAGGTTAGACCAGACTTATCTTCCGGAAACCGGGATCGAGACCGCTTCTAGCGTCTTGTCCTTTTCCAGTGAAGAGCTAGATGAAACCGAAGAGGACGGAGGTGTAGTCTTCCAAGTGACACCAATTGAACCACGGATGACAGTGTCCTAACCAGACTCATCCACAGCCTGACAGGGCCGTATTCCTTCTTCAGCATCTTCTGGATGGATAGCAGGGCTGGGGATTGATCTTCTTGTTCAGCCATGTCCTCATCAGAGGGTTCCTCATCCGAAACTGATGAGGAAACGGCAACGGAGTGGGCAACGTCTGACTCGCTGAATCCGGTCGCACTGGTGGATGTGTGACGGAGCCGGACACAAGATCATGGTACTGCTGCACAGTCTGTGAACTGTCAACCATGGGGATGCGAGGAAGTACAGCGACAACCCGAAACTGTCTAGACTGTCTGGGTAGTACAGACAACCCCTTATCGGGTTGCTGAGGTTGCCGCACTGCGTCACAACAAGTCACCTCTGCTGGTTGTTGAACGTCTTCCCAGTGACACACTGAACGTCCACAACCACCTCCGAGAGTAGCTTAACGTCAATGTGCGACTGGCAACCCACACTGGGTCGCACCGGTGGAGGAACCATCTTAACTGGCGGACGTGAGTAGGATACCTCAGCGTCAACAGGGCGTACAACCAACCGGTAGGAAGGTCGTTGGCAAGAAGGTTCTTCTCCGTAAAAAATCCTCTATCAAGGACTAAGCTTGGACTGCATGTCTTGCAACAAAGCCCAAGGTCTATGGGAGCAGGTGTGGCAACAGACGGGGTTAGCGACTGAAGCGGAACCATTTACCCTCCCTGGAAGCATGTTATGCTTAAATTAAAGTCCATAGGAGGCTAAGCAGCTTAAGGCTCCTCTCCAAATGACAGAGTCCTCAAGGGAATATCAGAAGGAGGGAGAACAACACTTTCTCATCTACAGGAACCATATCCGAGAAAAGCTAGGTTCTCTCAGTGAGGGTTTCACTGGTGCCAAAGCAGCAGACCAGAAGGCAACGTTATGAAACTGCTTGACAGTCTGTGAACTGTCAAAAACTGAACTGTCAACCACAACAGGAGCGTGAGGACATACAGCACTGGTGTATAAGTAGCAGACCAGAAGGCAAAGTCATGTAACTGTTTGACAGTCTGTGAGTTGGCAACAACCCAAGTTGTGTGGGGAAGCCTCAACTCCTGACTGACTAGTTAGCTGCGGGCGAGTGGCGGTAACCACAGTGTGTTGCGGAGGCTGACACACCGTGTCAAAACACGGCAGCTTGTGGTAGCTCACGCACGGCAACGGAGTGCTCTGTGTGTGGGAGTCATCATACATCTGGCAGGGTTGACTGTGCATGGGTGGAGGAGCTCTCACAACAAGAGTGTGAGAGCAGGAAGCCATGCCGGGCGCACAACCGTGGGAGGTGTAGGCCCACGGGTGCATCGTCAACCTTCTCCGCAGTCGGAGTGTGGGAGCTGGCAACAACAAAAGCAGAGTGCTGGTGCGTGGGAGGGGCTGCGGTGGGTTGCGGAGCATGCTGAATGGTATGCGGAGCATGCTGTATGGTATGCGGAGCATGCCGCATGGGTTGCGGAGAATGCCGCATAGAGCTGGAACCCGGCAGCTCTACAGCACCTTCCCACTGCTGATGCGGTAGCTCACGCATGTCAACGGATGGTGCAGCAAGAACATGCGTCTGGCAAGAACATGCGTCGTTAAAACATATTATTTGTTAAAGGAAAAAAACTGAAAGGTTTCCCAAATAAAAAGTTCCTTTATTAGAATTAAAACCATTTAAGCTAAGAAAGAATGAACGAAACGCTAGAATCGGTTTACTCTTACTGCAACGTGAAACCGTGAAATACTCTCTCTCTATCGTAACGATAGAGCGCATGTTGAACGTTCTGAACGTCAACAACTGCGGAGACTAAACTTAACGTTAGTTCATCTTTGAAAACAGTACGAGACTATCAAAGAAATTCTTTCAAAAATATTAAAATTAAAATAGCATAAATTCTTAACAGGAAATACGATATGACGGGCTCAATGTTAATTAACTTCGGTTCCAAGTAAGGACCGCCTACTATTAGGGAAGGTCGCATATAAACAAACATAAAAATTAAGTTTTATAAGTTTATAATAAATGGAAAGTTAATCGAAGAGGCCTATAAATGGCGGAGAGATATAAACTAAATCTATAACTTTGTTAAGCAAAATTACCAAAAACCTAAACACACTTCCGTCTAAGGGAAGGGTCGGTCATAAAAAGAGAAAGAGAGTCTATACTCTCTTCGACACCAACACTTCCGTCTAAGGGAAGGGTCGGCCATTTAAAAGTGAAAAAGAGTCCATACTCTCTTCGTCACCATAATTAATCTATCCAAAACGAGTTCAAGTTTTGAAATGAAGATAAAACCCCTGCATAGCGAAAGCTCAAAACTGGAATAGTGTACTTCACCAAAAAGTAGTGAAAACAAATCCAGTTAGGGACGGCGTATTAGTAGGTCTTGCCGGTGGCACGACAGAGGAAAAATTGAGTTCTTGTTGACAAGAAGTACTTGAGTACCTACTCACAGATGGCGCTGTTGTGTACACCCCCACCTGTATAGCGATCGCTGGCGTATCCCGACCGTAGATTTCTGTCGGGCAACAAAGTTGACAGCTACATGATCATCGGGTAAGATTAATATTGAAAATACATATTTTCCCAAAAGGAGAAAATATAGACCCTAATGTGTTTTTAATGCCGGATCAGATTCATACCTGATTGTAACTATAATGGATAATTTACCTACAAGGTAAAATACTGAACGTATTCGCGTCTTATTTCTGCTATCTCAGTAACAGACAATTAAACATACTAGAGTTTTAATTAAGCCCTAGAAGGGCCCAACTTGAAATCAGAGTACAGATTCCAAGAGATAAAGGGTAATCTCTAAGATTTACCGTCCGTCCCTATGGAGATACAAACTTTGAATCCTTATAGTCGAAGTCGACACTTTCCCTGCAGGGGGGAGGAAGCCCTAAGCTAGTTCCAAGCTTAGTGGATATGACAGATAACGGTAATGTCATATATAAAGGTCTAGGAGACCATATAAGGAACTCATTCAAAGTGAAGGCACTTATACAAACCCACAGATATAGTACTTTCAAGTAATTCTCTCGTAAACTTCTATCAGGACAACATGGCTGAGCCCAAAAAACGGATTTTAAAGCAAAGCGAAAAACCTATTTTTGGGTGAGATAGCCATGTCGTCCTGATGAACCCGCCCTCCTTTCTAAAAGAGTACAGTATACATATATGTAACAAATCCCCACCCGAAACTACTCTATCTGCGGCTATCCATGCTTAATTGCAACAAGGAATATTTCACCAGGGTGGTACCGGGAGAGGATCCACCACGTAACCTTGATAACGGTTCCCCTTTAAATTCGCCACTCTTCCCCCTCAGAGCGAAAACGCTATTCGGGGTGAAGATTGCCATGTGTCGTACCAAGAAATACGTCCCCTGATATTATGCGATATCCTTAAAAGCTAATTTATGGATACTCGCGCCAGAAGTTAGAATTCTGGAGACCTGTGGATATTCTCTGGGAGTATCACTATTGTCAAATATCCCTTAGATAGCTGCCTAAAGGAACCTTCCATTAGGTTGACATGGCTATCTCACCCAAAAATAGATTTTTCACTTTGCTTCAAAATCCATTTACTACCTTTGTAGAAACTTTTCACTGCTTGCAACAACCTTCCACCAATTCCATATAACCTCATCCCATTCCACATCGCTTCCCTATCAACTCTATCATACAATTTCTCCAGATCCATAAATGCACCATACACCTCCTTACCATTTGCTAAATATTTCTCATATATCTGCCTAACTGTAAAAATCTGATTCATACATCCACTACTTCTAATAAAACCATCCTGTACTTCTAGGATTGCATTCTCTATTTTATCCTTAATCCTATTAATCAGTACTCTACCATACACTTTTCCAACCACACTCAACAAACTAATACCCCTTGAATTACAACACTCATGCACATCTCCCTTACCCTTATATAGTGGTACAATACATGCACAAACCCAATCTACTGGTATCAATGACAACACGAGACACATATTAAACAATCTCACCAACCATTCAAGTACAGTCACACCCCCTTCCTTCAACATCTCAGCTCTCACACCATCCATACCATGTGTTTTTCCTACTCTCGTTTCATCTAGTGCTCTTCTCACTTACCCTCTTGTAATCTCTCACTCATTCTCATCTCCCATCACTGGCACCTCAACACCTGCAACAGCAATTATATCTACCTCCTTATTATCCTGAGCATTCAGTAAACTTTCAAAATATTCCGTCCACCTTTTCCTTACCTCCTCTCCTTTTAACAATCTTCCATTTCCATCTTTCATTGTCTCTTCAATTCTCGAACCAGCCTTCCTTACCCTCTTCACTTCTTTCCAAAACTTCTTCTTATTCTCTTCATATGAACGATCCAATCCCTGACCCCATCTCAGGTCAGCCGCCTTCTTTGTCTCAATTACCTTGCGCTTTACTTCCACATTTTCTCATATTTCTCTACACTATTACTCTGCAGCCATTCTTCAAATGCCCTCTTTTTCTCTTCCACTTTTACCCTCACTCCTTCCTTCCACCATTCACTGCCCTTCCTCATGCTTCTTGCCACACAGATCACTTGCAATCCCAACAAAATTTTCTTTTACTAACTTCCACTCCTGCTCTAAATTACCAGTTTCTCTTATTTTCACTCTGTCATATGCCATTTTCAACCATTCTTGATATTCACTTTTTACCTCCGGTTTTATTAACTCTTCAACCCTCACTAGCTTCCTTTTACATCCCCCACTCTTTTGCTACAACTAATTTTCCTTCCACCAAAAAATTATCAGACATACCATTAGCCATAACCCTAAACACATGCACGTCTTTCAATCTTCCAAACATTCTTTCAGTTATCAACACAATCCATTAACGCCCTTTCTACCACTCTCCTATTTGCCACTCTTACACATATATACTTGTTTTCATCTTTCTTTTTGAAAAAGCTGGAACTTACCACCATCTCTTGCTCAACACATATCAACCAGTCTCTCTTCCCTCTAATTTTCACCTGGTACACCATACTTCCCAATGACACCTTCTACCTCTCCAGCGCCCACTCTAGCATTTACGTCACCCATGACAACTACATAATTCCTTCTACCCAGTCCATCTACACACCTAGTTAATTCATTCCAGAACTCATTCCGCTATTCTTCACTTTTCTCACTACCTGGCCCATACGCACTGACAAACGCCCAACATTCCCTACCCAACCTAACCCTTACCCACATTAACCTAGATGATATCTCCTTCCATTTCACTACTTTACCTGTCATTTATTCACTCAGCAATAAAGCCACACCCTCTCTTGCTCTTCCCCTTTCAATCCCAGACGTTCTACCAGTCACTTCACCCTTCCCTTTTATCTTTGTCTCACACAAAGCCAATATATCCATCTTTCTATTCCTAAACATACTGTACTTCCAATCTCACATCTTTTACTATCTATCGTACTACATCCACGCACATTCAGACACCCAAAAACTAGAGTGTGGGGAACAGTCACTCTCCCCCCAGCTCCACCTCTTTGATGTCTCACAGGAGTATATAATACAGGCGAGGGGGTTCCCAGCCCCCTCATCCCATCCCTTATAGTCTCCTCTTACGACACGCAGGGATACGTTGGCGCTATTCTAATTGTTTTATGCCACCCGCCCCGGCAAAAATATATATATACTCAATTCATTATCTCCTGCTTCACATTACATAGTCCTCAGCCATGTAGGGCTGGGTCTTACAACTCTTCTGGTGCCTTATAGAGTCCTGTTGAAAGTTTGGTGAAATAATGTCTTGGGGAGTGCGAAGAGCATGCCCAAACCATCTCCATCTACCCCTCACCATGATCTCATCCGCATATGGCACTTGAGTAATCTCTCTTAGAGTTTCATTTCTAATCATGTCCTGCCATTTAACTCACAATATTCTTCTGAGGCTTCGTCCTCAAATCTACAAAATCTGTTGGTTATTGTTTCATTGTCATACCCTGACTCATGTCCATACAGTAACACCGATCTCACTAAACTGATATACATCCTGATTTTCATGTGTAATTTCAGGCAATTTGATTTCCAAATTTTACTCAACCTAGCCATTGTCTGATTTGCTTTCTTTAATCTTTCATTAAACTCCAATTTTAAAGACCCTGAATTAGAGATCATAGTTCATAAATATTTAAATAATTCCACCTCATTAATCATTTCTCCTTCCACTGGTATTTCATCTACCATTGCAGATTCTGTTCTCATAATTTCTGTCTTTCTTCTATTTATCTTGAGCCAGACCTCATGTGATATTTCATACATTCTGGTAAGCAAGCTTTGCAAGTCCTGTGGCATTTTCCTAATAAGAACAGCATCATCAGCATACTCTAGTTCTGCTAATTATGTGTTACCAATTCAGTCCAATCCTTCTCCACCGTTCCCAGCTGTTCTAAGCATTACAAAATCCATGAGGAGGGTAAACAACATAGGTGACAATACATTCCCATGGAGTACTCCACTGTTCACTGGAAATTCATTTGATTGGACTCCATTAACAAAAATTTTACACTTGCTATCCTCATGAACAGACTTAATCAAATTTATATATTTAAGAGGAACTCCATAATAATGCAGGGCTCTCCACAAAATTGGCCAGTCCACACTATCAAGGGTTTTTTCATGATCCACAAATGCCGTTATTCTATATTCTGCACATTGCTGTACATCTTGAAAGGAAAATTTGGTCCGTACAACTTTTACCTTTTCGAAAACCTGCTTGTTCATCTGTTTTTCATCAATCTTTCTCTCTAGTCTCTTTAGAATGAGCATACTATATATTTTCACGACAGCTGACATAAGTGTGATGCCTCTATAATTATGGCAATAAGTCACAGATAATTTTTTGCCATTTTCAAAAACACTCTTAGCTCCCATTCATCTGGTTTTGCCTCTTCATGCCACATTCTACAAAACATTCTTGGATTATGGGAGTCACTTAATTTTTTACCAAAATCATCTCGTCGGTTATTCCATCGTATCCAGAGGCTTTCCATCTCTTGATTTTTTTAATGATAGTTTCGATTTCAAACACACTGAATTAATTCATGGGCACATTGAGGTCTTCCTCACCTTCAAGTACATCAATCAAATTATTCCCTTCATACCTCCTATTCATGACTTCACTAAAGTGTTCCATAAAACATTGCCTTTCTTCATCTTCTACTGTTATAAAAGATCTACCTCTCTTTTTGATAGGTATATGCTTCTTCTTGCCCCAGTAGAGATTTCATTAATCATTCTGTGAATAACTCTTACACTATAGCCACTCCCTGAATTCATAGCTTTGTAAGCCTCATCTGATTTCCTGTCTAAATATTCCCTCATCTGATTCCTGGATTTTCTTTTGACCTCACTATCAATACTGGAATACCTAGCATGCTCTAGCCTGTAATTTTCATTACTTCTTTTGAAACTTTCAACAATCAATTTCTGTCTTTGTCTTCTTTTTATAGTATCCCAAGAATCATTTGATATTCATGGTTTTCTCCTTGTAACTGCATGTCCCAAAAATTCACACCACTTGACTGATAAATATTCTACATTTTCACACCATTCTTCATCATTTGTCTGCTCTTCATCTCTTAAAGTCTTCTAGACTGCAAATCAGTTCCAACATTCAATTGAAAATGTTTTTTCTGTTATTCATCTTCTAGAAGCTTAGTTGCATCAACCTGGGTATTCTATCTATTTTCCTGTTGAGTGCTTTGTTTTAATTTCAGTGTAGCAATGAGGAGCTGGTGATCACTACCAATATCTGCACATCTATAGCTTCTTACATTTCTCAGAGTCCCCCTCTCCTTATCAATGACTATGTGATCTATTAGATTTTTTTAATTACCACATGGTGGAGTCTATGTATATTTGTGGATGTTCTTGTTGGAAAAGAGTACCTCCAATTACAAAATTGCTTGTTGAACAAAAACTTATAAGATGTGTTCCATTTTCATTTGCAACTTTGCTAAAACTCTCAACACCCATCACATTCTCTATACCTTGATTATTCCTTCCAACTTCCACATTGAGATCACCAATCACAATGTTCCTATCTCTGGGATCTCATCTATTACACTCTGCAGTTCTTCATGGTATTCATCTTTCCTTTCTTCAGGGGAATTATTTGTTGGTGCATACCAAACTATAATACTCATAATGCACTGCTTTGATTTAAACTTAGCAAATAACAATATACTATTTACATCTCACCATTCCATTGATGCCTTTTCTGCTCTCTGTGTCATTATCATTCCTACCCCTTCTTTTCCAGCTCCATCTGTTCTTCCTGAGTAGATATATATATTGCCTTGGTCTAAGATTTCATTACCAATACCCTTACAACGTGTTTCACTTAGGGCCAAGATATCCAACCTATATTTCATAAATACACTCTCCACTTGCTGTAACTTCCCAATCTGATTCACGGTTCTAACATTCCAATGACCAATTTTCAATATTTCTTTAGTATTTATAATGCGGGAGATTCTTAGCAACCTGCTATGCCCAGGACTGGGGGCTATTCTGTCATTTTCTCTTTCCAAAGACTGACTAAATCCATAGAGGATTCATAGGATGAATTCCTCAAATTAGCCAGTTCTTTGTGATGCACAGTGCCTCTCTAAGTAAGGTAAGTGACCCCTGCCGGTCCATACTGATTCCAGTAAGATCATTCGCCAGGCCTCGAGAGTAGAAGCTCAAGCAGCATCTTGTCTATCTCCTTAAACCCAATCTGTCACCCTGAAGCCAGTGACTTCATTGAGATTTGAGGGAGGGGGGGGGGATTTCATCCACACCCAAAGCTTGTTACTACACCAGCTTGCTTATCCACTTATACTCGTATAACGTTGGTAAACATGGATTACTAAGATATACCTTTTCTTATTGGGGATTACCCTTATTCCTTTTTTTTTCCTCAGTATTTCCGACAATATTCTATGTGTTAATTCTATTCAATGCAGGTTTTGCATAGACGAATTTACTGCATTTAACAAGGATATTCTTTCCCGTATCTGAGAGATATAGTATTTAAAGTATACCAAGCCTATTCTATATTTAGCTATGCTCCCCTCGAAGCTTACATCAATTTTTTTTTGTTTTATAAAAAAGTGTTTTATCTCCGTCTCTCTTATTTCTTTATGGAAATCTCTTCAAACATAGCAAAAACTTAGAACATGAAATATGTTCCGCTATACTTTTCGTTCCTTTTTTATTTGTGAAAAAAAACATTGTGGTATGAATCACTGGTCAGAAAAAAAGGCTTGACAGCTTTGACAGATTAATGAGCTAACTGAACTGACTACCAATTTGAACCATACGCAGTGTTTCATGTTAAAAACTAAAAATCTGAGTTTAGTATAACTGAACACATTTCATATCACAATGTGATGTTAATTCTAAAATGCTCTCTTTTAAAAAAGTGCAAATTTTTTGTTAACAAATAAGGAAATTGCTGATTATTGTAAATTCTATAAAAATTATAATTTCCTTATTTTTCTTCATTGAAATAACAATTCTTTTAATAGGGAATCATTCAAGAATGAGATAACCAATGCTGTAAAGAAAGTCCCATTTAAAAAAAAGTTTTACCATTTTTCATAGTGGGAAAGAGAGAAGCTTTTCTTATAGCTAAGGCAAATTTACATTTCTAATCACACATTTCATATTACATAAACGCACAGTGTGTCTGTACCTCTTTAAATCATTTTTATTATTAGAATTCCTATGCAAAGGGTTTATCAATGAATATTTTACATGCGTTAGCTATAATGTTGTCATTTATATTTGTTTGTTTTTCATTACTGCGTTCTGCAGGGAGGGAAACAGTGCAAAGGCCGGTCACCCGGACTTTGAGTCTTAGCAATGAACTCAGGGATGTAGCTATGGACTACTTCTCCCTATCTCCTAGTGGGAGGCATCATATGATAGACCATGCAGTTTGCTAACTCTCTTGGATGAGGCCAGAGCAAGTAGGAACACCGTCTTCCACGTGCAGTGGTGATCTGTTGCCTGAAGTGATGGTTTGTAGGGAGGACCCTTCAGGGACTGAAGGACCCGAACCCCGTTCTAAGATGGAGGACTAAATTCCGATTGGGGACAAGTAATCTCGTAACTTCGTATTAGTAAGGAAAGTTCCAACAAGTTGGAGATATGAACTACTTTCAGTTTAAAGACTAGACTCAAGGCTGAGCGGTAGCCTTTGACTGCCGAAACTGAGAGTAGCATATCTTTCCGAAGGTATACAAGAAACTTTGCTATCGTTGGGATAGTGACATCAAGGGGAGAGATACCCCTTCCGAGACACCAACAACAGAAAGCTGACCACTTCTCCTGGTAGACTGAAGCTGTGGAGCATCTAAGGTGTCCAACCATCCTCTTCGCAACTTGCTGCGAAAAGCCTCTCTGTGTGAGAAGGTGCTGGACAGTCTCAAGGTGTGGAGTTAAAGCAAGGTTATGGCTTTATGGTAGATTTTGGCATGCGGCTGTTTGATTTAGTGAATCTGGACGTCCATGCGTTCCCCCGTTTTGTATGATGAGAAGTCCTCAACCTAATAAGTAAGAACTTACAAATGACTCTCATGGCTCTTCTATGGCATCATGGAGAATGGTTGCTAGGCTTTCTGCAACTCCTCACAGAGATCCCAAGAAAACTCCCTCCGTGATGCCATAGAAGAGCCATGAGAGTCATTTGTAAGTTCTTACTTACTAGGTTGAGGACTTTTCTCATCATACAAAACAGGGGGAACACATGGACGTCCAGATTCACCCACCGATTTCAGAATGAGTCCTGCCAAAGAGCTTGCGAATCCGGGACTGAGAAGCAGTACAACGGGAGCCTGAGGTTCAGGGCTGTTACGAACAGATCCACAATCGGGGAACCCCACAAACTCACGACCACTCGCAGCCCACCATCTGAGTAGCTCTGCTCAGACTGTCAGCTAGCACATTCCCGTTGCCTGGAATGAAGCGAGCCGATAGGGTTGTAGTGGTTTGTGGACTGTGGCCAGAGGTAGCACCAGAACTGCCTAGTGTCCGAATGCCGACCACACCCCAACGTTCACTACAAAAAAAATATACAACAGTGGAATACTCAAAAACCTATGTAACAGGTCAAGAGAACGGAGCTTTGGGCACCACCTCTTGATTTATACTGGGCAAGGGGACCCAGCTAGAACCTTGATTCTCTTTTTTATTTATCCGGCCTTGATCTTGCTGAATATAAGTAAATTATAGAATATTAGGTGAAAGGAAACATTATAATTTTTCAAAATCTGACAATAGGATACAGTGTGGGAGAAAAAAATTATGATAAATGACTTATTAGAAAAGATTCAAAAACTAAGAAAAAAAACAGTGGCTGAGAAGGGGACACGGTGATGTAAGGAACTGGAATGAATTTCAGTCTTCATAAAAACAAAAAATACTTACAGTATTTGTAAATGAAACAAAAAAAAATATGTTAGGAATACATTAACATTGTTTTGTCAATTCAAATAATTGAAGGCAAAATTAGCATCCATTTACACTCCAGCCTTTAAGATAACAAGATAAACAAATTTTGAATAATAAAAAAAGAACAATTCACATGCTGGCCACCCACAAGTTTTCCTTTAAAAATATCAAATCAACATGTTTTAGTACATGATAAACACAACCGTGTGTATTGCCTTTGTCGTCCGACTATCTCCACAACAACTCTAATTAACCAACTAACAGAAAATATAACACTGAAAATACTGTACAGCAATAATTTTCCCGCAAAGCAACACTGTCCTTTTCAATATTTAGTCTACCATTTGGCTGCAAAGTTACTTAAAAATTCTCAGCCGTTGAACAATATGGCCGCACACGACGCTGTGCAGGTCACTGTGGGCCCACAATAGCAATGTCTAGAAAATCTCCAATTGTATATCTGCACTGTGGTAAGATTCCGTTGTCATCAAAAATTTTCTGTCCAACCACAGTAGTGCCTAAATTTCTCATTCTTGGAAGGAGTTTTGATAATTTTGGAACAATTCAGATTAAACTCGAACACTGTCCCATTCCATTTCAATAGCTCCTGTGAACCATTAATGTTTATGACACAATCTCATATAACAACACAGTAGCATACTTCTAGTTAAAAGGCAAGGTAATATGAATACAGAGCAGCATCACAGACCACTACACACTGGTAACAGGCAATGATCAACATTCATTTTTCTATTTACTTAGCAGAATGGTCTCAGCTTCTTTCCTATATACATACAGTACTCTGAAGTCTAAATTTCCCTCCCTACTGAGTGTAGGGGGCTGCTGTCAATACCTGAAAAAAAAAATAATAATAATGGATTAAGGCAGTTTTTGGAGGGCACAGAGGGGTATTCAAAAAAAAAAAAAATAATAGTGTGTTTCATAACATACAACCAACAAAGCTTTCTTAGACACAAACCACTTTTTTAATTCCAGGGTCACTGAGTTGTCTTCTGCGAATCTGAGTATCTCTACTGCTAGATGGCACTGCCGTGTTTGTTCAGGTAAGCAAAGACTGTGGTATTGTCGCTCATCAATACCACGGAGTGTCCCGCCCGAAACCTGTTAAACTGTTGGAGGGCAAGGAAGGCTGCCCATTGGCCGGAAATTATGTGGGGCAGCATGTGGGCCACCACCCTTCTTTTGACGCATCTGAAAAGAGCATCAATTCCAGGGGAGGAACGAGAAGATCAACCCACTTGCAGAGGTTTAGGTCTGCTAGCTACCATCTTAGGTCCATCCATTCCTCTTGTCCTATGTGGACAAGACAACCCCTGGAGTCGGTGTACTGATTCCATAGGGATTTTAGGTACAACTGGATGGATCTCATCCTGAGGTGACTTTTGGGAACTAGACCGGCAAGAGATGAGAGGTGACCGAGCAGGCACAGCCACCTCTGTGCTAGGAGCTCTTCTCACCTGTGGAAGGGCTGTGCTACTTTCCTCAGCCTCTAAATCCTTTCATCTGATGGAAATGCTTTGTGCCTTAAAGTGTCTAATTGCATGCCCAGAAATACCAGATTCTGAGAGGGAATCATATGAGACTTCTCAGGGTTACCATGATCCCCAGATCCTTGCAAAACCTTAGAAGCTCGTCTCGGTGGCGAAGAAGGGTAGCCTCGTAGTCTGCTAGAATCAGCCAGTCGTCCAGGTATCTTACAAGACGGATGCCGACTCTGTGGGCCCAAGAGGACACGAGTGAACACTTTGAAGGGCTGTGGAAAGACTGAAAAACATAGCATCTTGAACTGGTAATGTCTCTGGTCCACCATGAATCTTAGATACTTCCTGGAAGATAGATAGATTGGGATCTGGAAGTATGCATCTTTCAAGTCTAGAGTGCACATAAAATCCTAAGTCTAGAGTGCACATAAAATCCTGAGGTCTTATTGCTTGTCTGAAAGGTTCATTCAACAAACCTGTTCAGGGCAGAGAGGTTGATGTTTAGTCTCCAGCCTCCAGACGCCTTTCTCACAAGAAAGTCGACTGTAAAAGCCTTGGGACCTGTCGAGGACCTCTTGGAGAGCACTCTTCTTCAACATGGTGTGGACTTCTGCCCGAAGGACTAACTCTTGTGCGGATCCCTTGGCATAGAAGTTTGATGGAATTGGCACTTAAATTCGACTGTCCAGTGTTCGGCCCCGTGAAGAAGTCACCTCTGCCAGTGGCTCTGCAGGCATCCCCTTACAGGTGGTCGTATGGGAGGATTGCCCGTCCTAGTGTTGTCGGCCAGAGCCAGAACCCCTCTTCAATCTGCTTCCACAGAAGGACTTTTTGCCTCGAAAGAACTGTTTGGACACCTTAGGAACCTGCTGTTTTGGGTCTCTAGCTCTCTTCGTCAGCAGTTTAGCTGCTGGTCTGTGCTGTGGCTGAGTAGGATAAGGTCTAGAAGTTACCGCTTTCTGAATAAGAGTCGTAATTGGACGTTCTCCGTTTCTCAGCCACCCGCTCGACGTCTTCAGGGTTGAACAGGGAGCTCCCCTTGAAAGGAGAGTTCCTGAGCCTTGCTACTTCGGCCTGAGGGAGTCTATGGAATCTTTCTATGACAGCGTCCCTTCTTTTCAAAATGGTGTTGGCCCAAAGGTTCACCACATGATGAGAGAGGAACTCAATTGCTCGTACACCACACAATAGGAAAGTCTCCATAGACTTCCTAGTGGACTTCCGAGACCAGTCCTGAGACCGGACCAGTTGTCCAACAGACCCCAACCAAGTCAAACCACAAAATAGCCTGCATGGAATACTTGGCAACTTTCTCTTGATTAAGGATTTCGGAGGCTGAAAACGAGACTGGCAATCCCATCAAATTCTCAAAGGTCGTGCCTTTTGAGAGTGGTCAAGAGGCAGCGTTGGGAGAGGCTCACTGAGGATTTTGTAGTACCTCCTCTGCATCAACTAAGGAGGAGTGAGGAGTTTGGATGAGTTATTTGAATGTAAAGAAGAACCCATAGCCTGAGACATCAGCTTTTGCTTGACAACCTTCAACCCCATTGACTAGGGCAGAGCTGCACTGGCCCTCAAGGGTTTCCGAGTACCATAGAATTGGCCAAGGACCATATCCTTACCTTCATGGATCTGGCAGCTCATTGATGGTACAGATGAAGGCTAGAACCTGCCAGAAGGCGTGTTCAGACTCTCTGCGTTATCTTCCATCATCTTAGGGCTAGCACCAGTGGGCAAAATGTCATCCTCAAAGTTTTGCTCATCCACTTCTGAGCTCTCATCCATAGGAGCCCGGAGTGGGTCAAAATCGTCATCGGGAAAGACCGAGGACAGGACAATCTGGACTCCCTTCGCCTCTTGGGTTGAGGTAAGAGAGGTCTGGCAGAGGATTTGAGATTGGTAAACAAATCCTTCGGCTCTCTGCGCTGAGGCAGAAGTTCCTCCATCAGTGTAGGCCTGACGGTCTTTACTGATCTTCGGGGAGATGGGACTCTGCAGGAGGAGGAACCACATCGCACCGTCTGGAAGGCATGCCTCCCTTGGCACTACCACAACAGCAGTAAGGCGAAACGAGTCCGAATAGGAGATTGACCTGTCCTATTTGGGAGGAGATGGACATATCCTCTTCCTCCTCCCTTTGGGTCTGGCCTGTGGTAGCTTGAACTGCAGGGGACTCCCCTTGCGCGGCTCCGCCGGAGCGGAGTATGCTGAACTCCCCCTAGGATCAGTAAGAGGAGGGGAGTCTGTGATGAGAGGCAACAGTGGAACCATAGGAATGCCACCCAAGGACTGGGAACAAGGAATGATCCCTGTCACAGCTTGTCGCACTACTGTACGTTAGTGCCCGCAGCCATGGGGGGTCGCTGATTCGCTGTGCTGGGAAGGAGGCCCTTGGGGCAGCATGGATCCCTGTGCTTCGTAACCTCTGGAGGATTCTTAGCCTCTTACCTGGAGGTAAGATCAGCACAGGCCTTCCTTTAGGGGGGAGGATCTGGGCGTTGTCGTATGGGCGACAATTTTTTGGGGGCTGTTGGAAGGCCACGAGACTGGCGAGACTGATGGGAATCTTTCCTGGCGTGAGGTTTGCCCGAGGAGGGAATACCTCCTACAGCAAAAAAGGGAGATAGAATCTCGTCCGAGGACAAAGATACCACTGATGGATGAGACAAGTCTTGCAAGGATGGAATGTGAGACTTATCTCTGCTACGAGACACTGCTATGTCATGCAACACTGCTATGTCAAGCAACACTGCCATGTCACGCGACATTGCTTTGTTGCACGACGCTGTTATGTCATGCGACGCTGTTGTATCACGCGATGCTGTTTTGCCATGCGACGCAGCAAGAGACTGAGCTTGGGCAATAGAACGAAAACCCAGGGGAGGAACTAACTTGGATCGTGAATTCAGGTTGCACGACCGCAGGGAAACGTCATGACGAGAACTTGAAGGATCTACGTCAGAGATACCCGAAGGAACATGGGATCATCCAGGCATCGTTTCGCGTAACACCACAGGTTTCACGCAACAAGGAGCATGACGAGAACCCAAAGGAACTATGTCAATGCTGCCTGGAGGGAGATGGAATCTCTCAGGCAACCTGTCGTGCTGCGGGTTCACGTGATGCGACAGATGACAAGAACATGAAGGAACTACAGTACGTCATCATTACCTGGAGGGAGATGTAATCTCTCAGGCAACATGTCTAGTAAACCCATAGTATTCGTGCGACGAGAAGGATGACTAGAGCATGAAGGAACTACATCATCGTTAGCTGAAGGGAGATAGAATCCCTCAGGCAACAAGTCTCGTGAACCCATAGGATTCATGCGACGAGAAGGGTGACGAGAACCCAAAGGGACTACATCATTGTTACCTGAAGGGAGATGGAATCCCTAAGGCAATATGTCTCGTGAATGTGGGTTCCCTCGACAGGAAGGATTAGAACCCGAAGGAACTACGTCATCGTTACCTGAAGGGAGATGGAATCCCGCATGCAACAAGTCGTGAAAATCCACAGGGTTCCCTCAACGTGAATCCAGAGATTCTCTGTTAAGTGAGCCAGCAGATTCAGCATAACGGAGGTCACGAGAGTCCACGGGCTCAACATAACCACAGTCACAAGAACCCAAAGGTTCTACGTGACGGGAGACCAAGGACTCCCTGACACGAGAGCCTGAAGGCTTAACATGACAAAGGTCTCGAGAACCCAAAGGCTCAGCGTAACCCTTGTTGCGAGATCCCAATGGATCAATGCAACCGGAGACCAGGATTTCCCTGTCACGAGAATGAATGAATGAATGAATGATTTGAAGTTCTCTGGCATCCTGACATCAAAGGTCATTGACGCCGATATCGTTCATTATAAATAAAGATTAAAAGAATATTCAAGTAAAACCAGAAAAGTAAATATGTTATAAAAGTTAAATAGCATTAAGACCTGCTTCTAATATAAATTTCAAAATGCCATTAGCATAGCATTGTACAACACGTCAGGTCCAAGGATCTTGGCAAGGATAAATCTGCCATCCTCACCCCGGGCCTCAAACAGATATCTATTTTTTTCTGTGCTATAAGTGGGGCATTCAGTCAAAAAATGCCTCACTTTCAAGAGTAACAAACAGTCGTCGCAATATGGTTGGTGTTGGCTGGCCAGTAGAAACTCGTGCGCCATCCAAGTGTGACCAATGCGGAGACGACAAAGAGTACTGTAGTCTCCCCTTTTTGGGGTATCCCATTATACCTCCAAGGGGATATAACAATTGCAATTTCTCTCATCTTATTTTCAGTTAAACTATCCCAATGCTGTTGCCAATTGTTATAAATAGAATTCTTAATTGAGGGTAAAAAAATCATTACAGAGAATGGGGTACCTTCTTGGTAGCAACTCAGATGTATCACTCTTCGCCAGTGAACCTGCCTCTTCATTTCCAGACACACTTACGTGTGCCGGAACCAAGCAAAATCGAACTGTTATATCTTTAAGGCCAATGATTTACAGCCACTCCAAAATATTTAAAACTAAAGGGTTACTATAATTAAAACTTTCTAAAGCTTGAACAACACTTCTTGAATCACTATCAATGGTAAAATTTCCGCCATATAATTCAGCAGTAAATATGGTTTATATTAGAGGAAGTGCACCTCTACAGTTACAAGAACTATTATGTACTCCAAATCCAACGCCAGCATCAGATTTGGAGCCATTGGTATATATAAAAGTTGATTCCCTATGTTCTTCAACATGTTCCATAAAAAGAGACCTACCTTCTAATTCAGTCATTAACACCAATAAAATATTTACAAAAAGATATCTCTGGTAATTTCCACAGATGCGTTGATGATATCTTAAATGGAAGCACCTTACCTCTAATTACATAAAGACTTTTTAATAATTGTTTTGCCCGAAAACCATAAGGTTGAGGAGATTTTGTGTGCAACTCAAAGGATGTTGAGTGCCTTAAAAGGCTAGCAGTCTGAAAGGCTAAAGAGTTAGGGAGTCTGTAATCTAAACCAGTATCGAATAATGGAAGACATTCGGTAATGGTCTAGAGGTAACTCTCCAGCATCAACAAGGAGACTTGGGATAGATGAGGTTCTAAATGCTCCTGTGTACAATCTAATACCAGCATTATGTAATGAATCTAATATCTTTAATCTTTTATGTGGCTGAGGAGTATATTTCACACCCATAACTAATTTTGGAAAAAATCAAGGCCTTGTATACAGTAGTTTTAAAATAGTTTTACGGTCTGCACCCATGATGTATGGGACAATACTTTTAAAAGATTCAGAGCCTCAAGACATATAGCTTTCAACACCTTTAAGTGAGAAACCCATGTAAGCCTAGAATCGAAAATCAATCCTAAAAATTTAGCTTCACCTACACATGGGATCCGTTGACCTTTCATGTATATATCCGGATCAGTACGTACTCCCCAGATACGACAGAAATGGACAATAGTAGTTTTGCTTATTGAGAACTTGAACCCATTCATATCAGCCCACTGAATAATTTTGTTAATTGCGAGTTTTAGTTTTCTCTCAACCATTGCCCTTCTAGCTCTAGCAAATGATATGGAGAGATCATCCACAAATAGCATTGAGAGAATATTTTGGAGAATGACTGAGGATAGCCCATTAATTGCTAGTGCAAACAGGGTTACACTCAGCATACTACCCTGGGGAACTCCTTCTTGACATTTCATCTCTGATAGAGTTTCCTCCACTCTCACTTGAAAAACTCTACGTGAAAGAAATGATTGGATAAACAGTGGTAGCAAAGGCTTCACAAATAGAGGACTCAAGTCGTATCAACACATCAGTTGTTGAGTGCATTTTTCTGAATCCACACTGGATAGGGGATAAAATACCTTTCTTTTCCAGGTACTACATCAGTCTTGCACTGACCATCTTCTCCAGGATCTTACATAAGCAAGATGTCAGTGCAATTGGTCGATAGTTTGCTGCTAAAAAACTAATCCGTACACGGCTTTAAAAAGGCTAAAACAACGGCTAGTTCCCAAATACTTGGATAACTATGATCCTGCCATATTCTATTAGTAATACTTATAATAAATTACTTTGTATTAACTGGTACGTTTCATCATTGCATATGGAATTCCATCGGAGGTCCATGGCTGTATCATTACAAGTGGAAAATGCAGAATCAAATTCTCTTTCAGTAAAAGGAGAATTGTATGACTCCTCCCTTCCTGTTGCAAAAATTTAAAACTTTTTTTTTCTTCAATGTTCCTATGCTGGTGACCAGTGGCTGCTACACACTTGCATGATACATTTGAGAAATGATCAGCCAGGGCATTGCTAACCTCAGTTGCTCCAGTCACATAATGACCATTCACTTTCAACACTAGTGATGGGTTGGGGGTGAATTTTCCAGCTATCTTTTTCACTTTCCTCCACACAGAAGATGAAGGTGTTCTACTATTAAGGGAGGAAACAAAAGACAACCATGACTGGTGCCTAGCTTCTTTCATGGCGAGACAGAATTGTGCTCTACATTTCTTGTATATAATTAAATTCTCATCAGTACAGCGTCTGCGCAATCGTGTTAGAGATCTTCTTGTGGCTCTGTGCAGGGCAGTTAGTTCTGAAGACCATGCAGGTTGGTACAAGAGCCCAAAGGTTCAGCATAACCAACATAGTGAGAACTCGACAGCTCAACACAACTAAACTCGAAACCTGGTCATGAGATCCCGAAGGGTCAACACGACTGTCATGAAACCCCAAAGGGACATCGTGACTAGAATCAGTACGTTCAAAAAGACGTCTCCTAACAGCCTGAGGAGGAGCACATCACGGATGGAGAGGGGTCATAAACTCTTCCACCCAATGGACCCCCAAAGGGGGATGTCCTGCAGAGACCGCCCGAAGGGGAGGTTCATTCACCCGGAGGAGAACTACGTTTACGGCAACACTCTGCCCTTGGAGGAGAAGCGTCATAACGTTTCCGCTACCTGCTAGAGATTTTCTATTGAGAACGAGAGACTGTTACCCTGAAGGAGAACCCTGCCTTGGACTCCGTTCCTCCACCGCTCCTGAGGAATCAACAAAGTCTTCGGCGTCAATCTCAGGAGACCAGAATTTAGATCGACGGGCTGCAGCACCTGTGCCCACAGAAGGAGGATCAACCTCCGCGGAGGATGGAGATGACCGTCTCCTCTCCGCTCCCAATTGAAGGAGATCAAAAAGAACGTCCTTCAAAAGTGGACCATCAACGTCCAGTGATGGCCAAAAAGACAATGCCAGAAATAGAGCAAGTGCTCCCTGGGGGAAGGGGCAGAGCCAACTCACTAGGGTAGATAGCGCCGTCACCTTGCCCAAAAGGTTGACTTGGAGTAACACGGTCTGCACTGCTACTCAGACGATCCCCGGAAGGGATCGGTGGAGCAGAGGAGCAGCTCCTGAAAGAGATCGAGATCGAGGGGCAGAAGATTAAACCGTGGTTTTTTCGACTTCGGGGAAGACCCAGAAGGAGAAGAATCACGTTTGGCTTTCTTCCATCTCCCAAACCACTCCCATTGGGAGGCAAACCACTCCCTACACTTATCACAAGTGTCGTCCCTGAAACACCGGCCTTCGGGACCAGGACAAGTATGTATGGGACTACCAAATGCGCACACAATCTGAAAAGGAAAAAAAAAGAATTATATCAAAGCAAGTTAAAGCGGGAGAGACTGACAGTGTGTCCGTTCTCTACCAAGCCAGAAAGTAAAGTGGTTGCACTACCCCCACCCTCACCCGCTAACTAGCGGTTGGGGTAGTTACCCCTCAATAAAATCATCATGACTCGTCTTTCAGCTTCACTGAAAGTAATACCCCTATAAATAGCGAAGGGTTTGTATTTGTGTAAGAACAAACATACAGTAAGTAAAAACTTAAGAAAAGTCAAAGGCCAGTAAAAAAAAGTTGGGCGGAGAGAAAGACAAACGTATACTCTCACTGAGCCAAAAGTAAAAAGTGACGAGACAAGTTAAACAGTAGCGTGTGTAAGTGGGGTAGCCAGTTATCCCCCCTACAACCCCCCCCCCTCTTAACTAGCGGTAGGGTAGTTACAGAGTTTAAATTAGCTTGTTACTTTTAACAACGTTTTAAGTTAAGTCCAGTAACAGTTGTAGTATCAAAAAAAATGTTGATAGGGCATCCTTTTTCATTTGTATGTGTTGCTTGCTGCATGTGCATTACAATACAGTACTCCTATTAAAGAACGAGGGTTTGTATTTGTGTAGAAACAAACAGATAAAAGAAAAATTATCAACTTCATGAGGCCATCTCACCACAAGCAGTTACCAACATGTCCCGAGACATCTATTGGGGGTACCATAAAGAATGGGCACACTTTCTTCTTTTTCTTTAATTTTTATATTGTCAGTAATGCTACACTTTCAAAAAGATAAAACACTATGAATTCTGGGTAAGATTCATGGAAAAACTTCGCAGTAACAAAGTAAGGTAGCAAAGTTAGTTTAATCCCTCAAAACTGAATACAGTATCACACTCACTGGATTGTTCATGAGTTTTTGTAGTTTTAATCGTTGCAGATCTGTCGCATTCTTCACCACAGTTACTTCTTTTTCTTCTTGCTTTGCATCACCACTGTCACTGTCTGACATTATTACAGCTTCAGAATATTCAAACCCTCAAATCTGGCCAAGTTTTAGTGATGTTTACTGTAACTGAATGATGATGGCTGTGGATAAAATTTTGAAATATGTTATTTTCATTAGTAAAATAAATTTTTGAATATACTTACCCGATGATCATGTAGCTGCCAACTCTGTTGCCCGACAGAAATCTACGGTCGGGATACGCCAGCGATCGCTATACAGGTGGGGGTGTACACAACAGCGCCATCTGTGGTCAGGTACTCCAGTACTTCTTGTCAACACCACCTCAATTTTTTCCTCGGTCCACTGGTTCTCTATGGGGAGGAAGGGTGGGTCAATTAAATTATGATCATCGGGTAAGTATATTCAAAAATTTATTTTACTAATGAAAATAACATTTTTCAATATTAATCTTACCCGATGATCATGTAGCTGATTCACACCCAGGGTGGTGGGTGGAGACCAGCATACATGTTAACAAAGAAGCTAAGTATCCCGTATTTCATTTTATTAGTTATTCAAAAATAACATAAAATAAATAAGTACCTGGTAAGGAAGACGACTTGAACCATTACTCTGCCTTTATTAAGTACGTCTTCCTTACTGAGCGTAGCGGTCCTCTTAGGAAGCTGAACGACTCTTAGGTGCTGAAGTATAAAGGGCTGCAACCCATACTAAAGGACCTCATCACAACCTTTAACCTTGGCGCTTCTCAAGAAAGAATTGACCACCCGCCAAATCAACAAGGATGTGGAAGGCTTCTTAGCCGACCGTACAACCCATAAAAAGTATTCAAGAGAAAGGTTAAAAAGGTTATGGGATTATGGGAATGTAGTGGCTGAGCCCCCGCCTACTACTGCATTCGTTGCTACGAATGGTCCCAGGGTGTAGCAGTTCTCGTAAAGAGACTGGACATCTTTGAGATAGAATGATGCGAACACTGACTTGCTTCTCCAATAGGTTGCATCCATAACACTCTGCAGAGAACGGTTCTGTTTGAAGGCCACTGAAGTAGCCACAGCTCTCACTTCATGTGTCCTTACCTTCAGCAAAGCAAGGTCTTCTTCCTTCAGATGAGAATGTGCTTCCCTAATCAGAAGCCTGATTTAGTAAGAAACTGAGTTCTTAGACCTTGGAAGAGAAGGCTTCTTGATAGCACACCATAAGGCTTCTGATTGTCCTCGTAAAGGTTATGACCTTTTTAGATAGTACCTAAGAGCTCTAACTGGGCAAAGTACTCTCTCCAGTTCGTTCCCCACCAAGTTGGACAGGCTTGGGATCTCGAACGACTTAGGCCAAGGACGTGAAGGAAGCTCGTTTTAGCAAAAAACCGAGCTGCAAGGAACATGTAGCCGTTTCAGATGTGAAAACTATGTTCCTGCTGAAGGCGTGGATCTCACTTACTCTTTTAGCTGTTGCCAAGCACACGAGGAAAAGAGTTTTTAATGTGAGGTCCTTAAAAGAGGCTGATTGGAGAGGTTCAAATCTTGATGACATAAGGAACCTTAGGACCACGTCTAGATTCCAGCCTGGAGTGGACAACCGACGTTCCTTTGAGGTCTCAAAAGACCTAAGGAGGTCCTGTAGATCTTTGTTGGTGGAAAGATCCAAGCCTCTGTGGCGGAAAACCGCTGCCAACATACTTCTGTAACCCTTGATCGTAGGAGCTGAAAGGGATCTTACGTTCCTTAGATGTAACAGGAAGTCAGCAACCTGGGTTACAGTGGTACTGGTTGAGGAAACTGCATTGGCCTTGTACCAGCTTCGGAAGACTTCCCCTTTAGACTGATAGACTCTGAGAGTGGATGTCCTCCTTGCTCTGGCAATCGCTCTGGCTGCCTCCTTCGAAAAGCCCCTAGCTCTTGAGAGTCTTTCGATAGTCTGAAGGCAGTCAGACGAAGAGCGTGGAGGTTTGGGTGTACCTTCTTTACGTGAGGTTGACGTAGAAGGTCCACTCCTAGAGGAAGAGTCCTGGGAATGTCGACCAGCCATTGCAGTACCTCTATGAACCATTCTCTCGCGGGCCAGAGGGGAGCCAACCAACGTCAGCCGTGTCCCTTTGCGAGAGGCGAACTTCTGAAGTACCCTGTTGACAATCTTGAACGGCGGGAATGCATACAGGTCGAGATGGGACCAATCCAGCAGAAAAGCATCCACGTGAACTGCTGCTGGGTCTGGAATCGGAGAACAATACAACGGGAGCCTCTAGGTTATCGAGGTAGCGAACAGATCTATGGTTGGCTGACCCCACAGGGCCCAAAGTCTGCTGCAAACATTCTTGTGAAGGGTCCACTCTGTGGGGATGACCTGACCCTTCCGGCTGAGGCGATCTGCCATGACATTCATATCGCCCTGAATGAACCTCGTTACCAGCGTGAGCTTTCGATCTTTTGACCAGATGAGGAGGTCCCTTGCGATCTAGAACAACTTCCACGAATGAGTCCCTCCCTGCTTGGAGATGTAAGCCAAGGCTGTGGTGTTGTCAGAGTCCACCTCCACCACCTTGTTAAGCTGGAGGGACTTGAAGTTTATCAAGGCCAGATGAACCGCCAACAGCTCCTTGCAATTGATGTGAAGTGTCCTTTGCTCCTGATTCCATGTTCCCGAGCATTCCTGTCCGTCCAAAGTCGCACCCCAGCCCGTGTCTGATGCGTCCGAGAAGAGACGGCGGTCGGGTTTCTGAACAGCCAAAGGTAGACCTTCCTTGAGAAGAAAGCTGTTCTTTCACCACGTTAGAGTAGACCTCCTCTCTTCGGAAACAGGAACTGAGACCGTCTCTAGCGTCATGTCCTTTATCCAGTGAGCAGCTAGATGATACTGAAGGGGGCGGAGGTGGAGTCTCCCTAACTCCATGAACAGGGCCAGCGATGAAACTGTCCCTGTTAGACTCATCCACTACCTGACTGAGCATCGGTTCCTTCTCAGCATGCTCTGGATGCATTCTAGGGCTTGGTAGATCCTTGGGGCCGACGGAAAAGCCCGAAAAGCTCGACTCTGAAGCTCCATACCCAGGTAGACAATGGTCTGGGATGGGACGAGCTGGGACTCCTCTAAATTGACCAGGAGGCCCAGTTCCTTGGTCAGATCCATAGTCCATCTGAGATTCTCCAGACAGCGACGACTTGTGGGAGCTCTTAAAAGCCAGTCGTCTGACGGAGCCGGACACAAGATCATGGTACTGCTGCACAGTCTGTGAACTGTCAACCATGGGGAAGCGAGGAAGTACAGCGACAACCCGAAACTGTCTAGACTGTCTGGGTAGTACAGACAACTCCTTATCGGGTTGCTGAGGTTGCCGCACTGCGTCACAACAAGTCACCTCTGCTGGTTGTTGAACGTCTTCCCAGTGACACACTGACTCCGTAAACAAAAAATCCTCTAACAAGGACTAAGCTTGGACTGCATGTCTTGCAACAAAGCTCAAGGTCTATGGGAGCAGGTGTGGCAACAGACGGGGTTAGCGACTGAAGCGGAACCATTACCCTCCCTGGAAGCATGTTATGCTTAAATAAAAGTCCATAGGAGGCTAAGCAGCTTAAGGCTCCTCTCCAAATGACAGAGTCCTCAAGGGAATATCAGAAGGAGGGAGAATAGCACTTTCTCATCTACAGGAACCATATACGAGAAAAGCTAAGTTCTCTCAGTGAGGGTTTCACTGGTGCAAAAGCAGCAGACCAGAAGGCAACGTTATGAAACTGCTTGACAGTCTTGTGAGTTGGCAACAACCAAAGATGTGTGACTGAGGAGCATGCGGTAAGGTATGCAGAGCATGCTATAAGGTATGCAGAGCATGCTGTATGCAGAGCATGCTGTAAGGAATGCAGAGCATGTTGTAAGGTATGCAGAGCATGCTGTAAGGTATGCAGAGCATGCTGTAAGGAATGCAGAGCATGCTGTATGCAGAGCATGCTGTAAGGTATGCAGAGCATGTTGCATGGCATGCGGCTTATGCTGCATGGGATGAGGCTCATGCTGCATGGGATGAGGCTCATGCTGCATGGTATGAGGCTCATGCTGCATGGGATGAGGCTCATGCTGCAAGGTATGAGGCTCATGCCGCATGGGTTGAGGAGGATGCCGCATAGTATGAGGCTCCTGCCTCATGGGTTGAGGAGGTTGCCGCATAGCATGAGGCTCCTGCCTCATGGGTTGAGGAGGATGCCGCATAGCATGAGGCTCCTCATAGCATGAGGCTCCCGCCTCATGGGTTGAGGAGGATGCCGCATAGCATGAGGCTCCTGCCTCATGGGTTGAGGAGGATGCCGCATAGCATGAGGCTCCTGCCTCATGGGTAGAGGAGGTTGCCGCATAGCATGAGGCTCCTGCCTCATGGGTTGAGGAGGATGCCGCATAGCATGAGGCTCCTCATAGCATGAGGCTCCTGCCTCATGGGTTGAGGAGGATGCCACATAGCATGAGGCTCCTGCCTCATGGGTTGAGGAGGATGCCGCATAGTATGAGGCTCCTGCCTCATGGGTAGAGGAGGTTGCCGCATAGCATGAGGCTCCTGCCTCATGGGTTGAGGAGGATGCCGCATAGCATGAGGCTCCTGCTTCATGGGTTGAGGAGGTTGCCTCATAGTGCTGGAACCCGGCAACTCCCGATGCGGCAACTCACGCATGAAAGCAGGAGGCGCAGCAAGAACATGCGCCTGGCAGGGTGGACTGCGCATCGGAGGTGGAGCTCTCACAGGTGGAGGGTGGGAGCAGGCAGCCGCAGTATCTGCTGAGCGCACAACCTCGGCGGGTTGTAAGTTAACAGGCTGCATTGTCAACCTTCCAGCATGATACTCCTGTATGAAGGAGCAAGCTGAGACTGTATAGTCTGCAGCATGGACCACTAGGGTCTATGAAAGACAACAACAAACGGAGCTACTGTCCGTTGAGACTGAGGGTCTAAAACAGCTGGTGCGGCAACAGACGGAGTTACTGCCTGTTGCGGTACCACCTTGCCTCTCTGGGAGGTGTGCAGTTGTCGTACTGCAGCAAGTCCGAACTGACCCAGTGGCAGTGGCTACACCTAGGCCGTTGGACTTGCGCGGAAGGGACCGACTTGCACTTAAAAGCTGCAAGATTTGGTCCATGGTTTCTGCGAGAAACCTCTTCCGCAGACGAGGAATAAATGGGCTCTCTCGTCTTTGTGTGGGTGGGGTGATCACGTCGACTACGTGAGTGGGTACATCCGAAACCACGGAGGGAAACGTCTGTTCGTCGATCAAGGCCTGATGAACCCATAAGTCCTTCGACATTACTTCTCCCCTGGGCTTGGGAGCTTGTAAGAGGTCCCAGACTAGGCGAACAACTGGCACGAACAGACGAACCCTCGAACGCAACACTGTAACACTTTGCGCTTATCACTTTATCACTTTTGATTTTCTGTTTGCACTTATTTCACTGAACTCGAAACTTTAAGTGGTTTGTACCTGAAACACGCAATTCTATCCTTCATTAAAAGTTAGTAATTGCGAAAACAGTATTACAATGTAACAGAAAAACATAATGAAAGATAAAGAATTCAGTGGCTGGAAAAGAGACTAAACACTAGATCAAATAAACTACGTTTAAAATCTCTCACCGCATAAAGCCTGGGAACAAGAATAAAACTCTAGAAACGTTTACCTTCTTCCCCTAAAGAGACTAGGGAGAAGAGCAAAAAACGATAACAACGTTACCCGCTTGAACGAAATGTTTATCCTCCTCTCTCTCCCTCCGTCTCTATCTCTCTCTCTCTCTCTCTTGACTTAGAACCTGAGAGATGAGCCCAATTATATATATCGTTAAAACATATTATTGTTAAAGGAAAAAAACTGAAAGATTTCCCAAATAAAAAGTTCCTTTATTAGAATTAAAACCATTTAAGCTAAGAAAGAATGAACAAAACGCTAGAATCGGTTTACTCTTACTGCAACGTGAAACCGTGAATACTCTCTCTCTATCGTAACGATAGAGCGCAAGTTGAACGTTCTGAACGTCAACAACTGCGGAGACAAAACAAAACGTTAGTTCAACTTTGAAAACAGTACGAGACTATCAAAGAAATTCTTTCAAAAACATTAAAATTAAAATAGCATAAAATCTTAACAGGCAAAAACGATATGACGGGCTCAATGTTAATTAACTTCGGTTCCAAGAAAAGACCGCCTACTATTAGGAAAGGTCGCATATAAACAAACATAAAAATTAATTTTAATAAGTTTATAATAAAAGGAAGTTAATCGAAGAGGCCTATAAAAGGCGGAGAGATATAAAATAAATCTATAACTTTGTTAAGCAAAATTAAGAAAGAGAGTCTAAACTCTCTTCGACACCAACACTTCCGTCTAAGGGAAGGGTCGGCCATTTAAAAGTGAAAGAGAGTTCATACTCTCTTCGTCACCAAAATTAAATCAAATTAATTCCAAAAACTTGCTAAGCTAATGTTAAAGCTTCCTGAATAGCGAAGGCTAAACTCTAGAGCAAATACATCACCAAATCGTGAACAATAACTCCAGAATCAACAGCGTATCCAAGTAGGTCTAGCCGGTGGCACGACAGAGGAAAAATTGAGGTGGTGTTGACAAGAAGTACTGGAGTACCTGACCACAGATGGCGCTGTTGTGTACACCCCCACCTGTATAGCGATCGCTGGCGTATCCCGACCGTAGATTTCTGTCGGGCAACAGAGTTGACAGCTACATGATCATCGGGTAAGATTAATATTGAAAAATGACAAATATGGAAGTAATTAGTATTTTTTCCTAACTATACAAACCTGAGTTCTTTACTATGGATATAGATGTTAGCGCAAGCTGGGAAACAGCTTTAAAACTTTAAAAGAGGTGTTAACAACTACATTGGCTGTTACCAGCGGTAGCAAGAGGAAATACCACCACACCCCTGGCTCACTCATACCTTCTTCCCTTTGATCACAAATGCGACTTTCTCTGGGGGGTAGGTGATGGCGGGTAATAAAGAGCTTAGGTTTATATAGTTAGGAAAAATGATATTTTGATTATAAAATGAATTTTTGAATATACTTACCCGGTGAATATATAATAGCTGACGTCTCCGACGGCTCGACAGATTCCAAAAAACTCGCTAGCGATCGCCATGAAGGTTGCGGGTGTGCCCACCAGTGCCGACTATCGGCCAGATACCGTATATACTTGTCAATCTCTCCAGTTCTTCTCTGTCCGCTGGGTCTCTATCGGGGAGGAAGGGAGGGCCTTTAATTTATATATTCACCGGGTAAGTATATTCAAAAATTTATTTTATAATCAAAATATCATTTTTAAATATTAAACTTAGCCGGTGAATATATAATAGCTGATTCACACCCATGGTGGTGGGTAGAGACCAGTATTAATACAATAAAGGCGTATATGCTTAAGAGTTTTTTGACAATTATTTCATAAAAAACCAACTTAAGTATAGGTACCTGGCAAGGAAGCTGACTCTGACGATTACTCTGCCTCATTAGTCCGCTTTCCTCACGAAGCCCAGCCATCCTCTCTAAGGTGCTGAAAGACTCCCAGGAGCTGTTATATCCAGGGCGAACACCCCTATAACAGGACCTCATCAATACCCTTAATCTGGCGCTCTCAAGAAACAACATTTGACCACCCGCCAAATCAAAAAGGATGCGAAAGACTTCCTAGTCTTCCGTACAACCCAAGACAAGATTAAAAACATTTCAAGAGAAGATTAAAAGGATATTGGGATTAAGGGAATGTAATGGTAGAACCCTCACCCACTACTGCACTCGCTGCAACGAATGGACCCAGGGTGTAGCAGTCCTCATAAAGAGTCTGGACGTCTTTTAAGTAAAATGAAGCGAACACCGACTTGCTCCTCCAAAAGGTCGCGTCCATAATACTTCGAAGAGACCTGTTTTGCTTAAAAGCCACCGAAGTTGCTATCGCTCTCACTTCATGCGTCTTGACCTTAAGCAAACAACGATCTTTCTCATTTAAATAAGAATGTGCCTCCCGGATTAAAAGTCTAATAAAGTGCGATAACGCATTTTTAGACATGGGCAATGAGGGCTTTTTAACGGAGCACCATAAGGCCTCAGAACCACCTCGTAATGGTTTAGTTCGAGCTAAGTAAAACTTAAGAGCTCTAACGGGGCACAGCACTCTTTCAACTTCGTTACCTACGATTTCTGACAGACTAGGTATTTCAAAAGACTTAGGCCAAGGACGAGAAGGCAGTTCATTCTTGGCCAAAAAACCAAGTTGAAGCGAACATGTAGCTTTATTTGTAGAGAAGCCGATGTTCTTACTAAAAGCATGGATCTCACCGACCCTTTCAGCCGAAGCCAAGCACATCAAAGAAAGCGTCTTGAGGGTGAGATCCTTCAGGGAGGCTGAATGCAGTGGCTCAAACCTATCTGACATTAGGAACCTTAGGACCACGTCTAAGTTCCAAGCGGGAGTTGACATACGACGCTCCTTAGAGGTCTCGAAGGACTTAAGGAGATCTTGGAGATCTTTGTTATTTGACAGATCCAAGCCTCTATGTCTGAAAACAGATGCCAACATGCTCCTGTAGCCTTTAATAGTGGGAGCAGAGAGGGAGCGAACATTTCTCAGATGCAGGAGAAAGTCCGCAATTTGGGCTACAGAGGTACTGGAAGAGGAAATAGAGGAGGACTTGCACCACTCTCTAAAGACCTCCCACTTCGACTGGTAGACCTTGATAGTAAATGATCTCCTAGCCCTCGCGATCGCTCTGGCTGCCTCCTTCGAAAATCCTCGAGCTCTTGAGAGTCTTTCGATAGTCTGAAGGCAGTCAGACGAAGCGCGGGGAGGCTTTGATGAAGACTCCTTACGTGGGGCAGCCGTAAGAGATCCATCCGTAAAGGCAGACTCCTTGGGACGTCTACCAGCCATTGAAGTACCTCTGTGAACCACTCTCTCGCGGGCCAGAGGGGAGCAACCAACGTCAACCTTGTCCCTTCGTGAGAGGCGAACTTCTGCAAAACCTTGTTGATGATCTTGAACGGCAGAAATGCGTAAGCGTCCATGTGAGACCAGTCCAACAGAAAGGCATCTATGTGGGCCGCCTCTGGATCTGGGACTGGAGAGCAATAGGTCGGGAGCCTTTTGGTCAGTGAGGTCGCAAAGAGGTCTATGGTGGGCTGACCCCAAGTCATCCAAAGACTCTTGCACACGTCCTTGTGGAGGGTCCATTCTGTAGGGATCACCTGACCTCTCCGACTGAGACAGTCCGCCAAGACGTTCAATTTCCCCAGGACGAACCTCGTCAACAGTGAGATGCCTCGATCTTTTGACCAGATGAGGAGGTCCCTTGCGATGACGAACAGAGTGTGGGAGTGAGTGCCTCCTTGCTTGGAGATGTACGCCAAGGCTGTGGTGTTGTCCGCATTCACTTCTACCACCTTGTTTCGAAGAAGACTCTCGAAACTCGTCAAGGCCAAGTGAACAGCCAACAGCTCCTTGCAGTTGATGTGAAGGCTCCTCTGATCTGTCGTCCAAAGACCCGAACATTCCAGACCGTCCAGAGTCGCTCCCCAACCCAAATTCGACGCGTCTGAAAATAACACGTGGTTTGGGTTCTTGACTGCCAGGGACAGACCCTCTCGAAGACCTATGTTGCTGTTCCACCAGTTCAGGCACGTCTTTACTGGTTCGGAGATCGGGATCGAGACCGCCTCCAAAGTCTTGTTCTTGTTCCAATGGGAGTCTAGATGGAACTGGAGAGGGCGAAGGTGAAGTCTCCCTAGAGAGATAAATTGTTCCAGGGATGACAGCGTCCCTAGGAGGCTCATCCAACTTCTCACAGAGCAATGGTCTTTCCTCAGCATGAGGCAGACTTTGAGCAAGGCTTGCTCTATCCTGGTGGCAGACGGAAAAGCCCGAAAAGCTAGACTGTGAATCTCCATCCCCAAATAGAGAATTGTTTGGGAGGGAGTCAGCTGAGACTTCTCTATGTTCACCAACAGTCCCAACTCCTTTGCAAGATCCAACGTCCATTGAAGGTCCTGCAGACAGCGATGATGGGACGACGCTCTGAGCAGCCAGTCGTCCAGGTACAGGGAGGCTCGAATCCCCGATAACTGTAGAAATTTTGCCACATTTTTCATGAGCCTCTTAAAAACAAGAGGAGCAGGGCTGAGGCCGAAGCACAGTGCTCGGAATTGGTACACCACATTCCTGTATACAAACCTCAGATACGGTTGAGAATCCGGGTGTATAGGAATGTGGAAGTACGTATCCTGCAGGTCGAGAGAGACCATCCAGTCTCCCTCTCTGACCGCTGCTAGAACGGATTTGGTGGTCTCCATCGTAAATTTTGTTTTGACAACAAAAACGTTGAGCGCACTGACATCCAGCACCGGCCTCCAACCTCCTGTATGCTTTGGTACTAGGAAGAGACGGTTGTAAAATCCCGGTGATTGAAGGTCCGAGACTTTCACCACCGCTCCCTTCTCTAGCAACTGAGACACCTGCAGCTGTAGAGCCTGTCTCCTTGACTCCTCTCGATACCTGGGAGAGAGGTCTATAGGGACTTTTACCAGAGGAGGTCTCCGTACAAAAGGTATTTTGTACCCCTCCTTTAGCAACAAAACAGACTCCCGGTCTGCACCCCTCTTCTCCCAGGCCTGCCAGAAGTTGTTCAGTCTGGCCCCTACCGCTGTCTGAGGACGTGGGCAGTCAGACTCTACCACGGGAGGACTTAGATCCTCTCCTCTTGCCTCTCATACTATCGGCACGAGCGCCTCCCTTACTGGGGGCTCTGCCACGAAAGGGCGGGATAAACCTCGTTGCTGGAGTATCGAGCTTAGGTCTAACGACATAAGATGACGAAGGAGCAGCCTTACGCGCTGAAGTAGCCATCAAGTCGTGGGTATCCTTCTGCACCAGAGAAGCTGCGATATCCTTAATCAACTGCTGAGGGAACAAGGCAGATGACAACGGAGCAAAGAGAAGCTCTGACCTTTGACAGGGAGTTACTCCTGCCGAAAGGAACGAATAAAGTGTCTCCCTCTTCTTAAGGACTCCTGCCGTAAAGGCAGCAGCGAGCTCATTAGAGCAATCACGGATAGCTTTGTCCATGCAGGACATAATTAGCACGGATACATCACGGTCGGCCGAAGAGATCTTCCTGCTCAAGGCTCCCAGCGACCAATCCAAGAAGTTAAAAACTTCGAAGGCCCTATAAACCCCTTAGAGGAGATGATCAAGGTCCGAAGAGGACCAGCAAACTTTTGAGCGTCTCATGGCCAAGCGACGGGGAGAGTCTACGAGGCTTGAGAAGTCTCCCTGGGCAGAGGCAGGAACTCCCTAGCCGAGAACTTCTCCCGTGTCATACCAGACGCTCGCTCTAGAAGCCAGTTTAAAAGGGGGGAAAGCAAAGGCTGTCTTCCCCAAACTCCTCCTGGTGATCAACCAGTCGCCTAGTAAACGCAAAGCTCTCTTAAAAGAGCGAGAGAGCACTATCTTAGTAAACGACGGCGTCGAAGTAGCTAGGCCTAGCGTAAACTCTGATGGAGGCGAACGAGGAGCAGCAGTCACAAAATGGTCAGGAAACAGTTCCTTAAAAATCAGCATGATCTTTTTAAAATCAAGAGAGGGCTGAGCAACTCTAGGCTCCTCTCCATCTGACAAAGTCCCCAAAGGCATATCAGTTGGAAGGGGATCAGCGACTTCCTCATCCGACGGAACTTCGTCCGACAACTGCCGAGTCTCATGATACAGAGAGACATGCCGAGGAGGCAACGCTTGACAGGCAATGTCAACAAGCAACGGAGCAGCAGCAGCAGAAGAGGAAACGACGTCACGTCGCTGCTGAAAGGACTGAAAGTCTTGTGACTGACCAACAACAACAGCTGAAGTTGATTGTCGCTCGACATCACGTCGGACCTGCATTGACTGCAGAGTCTGAGCAGGCAAAACAACTTCCGACTGCGGTGACCGACGCTCAACGTCACGTCGAGGCAACGGAGCCGGTCGGCGAACGTCAGTGCGGGGCTGCGGCGGCAGCAGGTGAACGTCAGTCTGAGACTGTAGCAAAGGGGGATCCATGTCACGTGACTGACGTGAATGACTAGGCACACGACTAGCATCGCGTTTCAAAGCACTAGAGACGTTAGCACTAACGTCAAACGGACAAGAAAAAACTCGTTTAGGCGGCTGAAGGCCAGAGTCACGTTCAGCGCACTGGTGACCCGCAAGCAAAGGATCATCGTGAACCTGATCAAAGTCATACTCTTCCATAAGGGAGGCAAGCTTAGACTGCATGTCCCGCAGGACAACCCACTTCGGATCAACGGGAGTCGGAACGGGCCGTGACGTCGGTAACGTCTGCGTTGGCAAAACATTGCCTCTACCGAGACCCTCGGACCCCGTGTTACGCTTTCGCTTAACAGGCGAACAGTCATCCGACGACTGCAAATGGTCAGAGCTGCCCCAATGGCTACAGCCAGGACGCTGGACCTGTCCTGAAGGGACTGACTTTCGCTTTAAGGGTCTAGATACCTTGCGCCAAGGTTTCTTGTGCGATAAGTCTTCGGAGGACGAGGAGAACTTAGTCTCACCCGTCTTATGGTAAGGACGATCTTGACGAGAAACGTCCGATACCAAAGAGGGACCGTCTGTACGTTGGTTTACGCCTCTCGCCCCCTTAAGTCCTACGACATTACTTCTCCCTGGTGCAGGGGAGCCTGAAAGAGGTCTCAGACTAGGGGAGCGACAAGCACGAACAGACGAACCCTCGGTCGCAACACTAAACACATTTTGCGCACTTATCACTTTATCACTTAGATTTTCTGTTTTACCACTCTGACACTTCAACAACTTAACATCTGACATAAGTTGGTTTCTGTCCAATGCTAAGGACTCAACTTTTTCACCTAAAACTTGAATCGCTAAAAACATATCCCGCATGGACGGTTCATGAGTGCTAGTAGGGGGTTCAGGAACAACTACTACAGGGGAAGGATTAGGTTCAGGGGCATGGGAGGAGGAAAATTCCAAAGATCTAGAGGAGCTTCTCCTCACCCTATCTCTCTCAAGCTTACGAGTATATTTTTCATACTCAAGCCATTCGAATTCCGACAAGACCATGCACTCCTCACACCGATCTCCTAATTGGCAGGATTTACCCCAGCAATTAGAACAAACAGTATGAGGGTCGATAGAGGCCTTGGGAAGACGTTTGTTACAATCCCTCGCACACTTGCGATATACAGGAGAAGGGTCAGCCATTTTGAACAATCAGAGAAAATTCAAGTCAAAACCAAATTCATCAACAATAAACACCAGCCAAAAAAAGGGTTTCAAGAGTTTAATTGAAGAAACACACCAACACAGCGAAGGCAAATAAACAACCAAAGTAAAGTACTTCACCAATTCGGTCGAAAACTCGAGGTCATAAAGCGAGCGGAACCAACTTGTCGACAAGACCGACAGAGAAGAACTGGAGAGATTGACAAGAATATGCAGTATCTGGCCAATAGTCGGCGCTGGTGGGCACACCCGCAACCTTCATGGCGATTGCTCGCGAGTTTTTTGGAATCTGTCGAGCCGTCGGAGACGTCAGCTATTATATATTCACCGGCTAAGTTTAATATTTAAAAATACAAATTATTTTCGAATTTGCAATTGGTTCCTACACGAATACAAACTATTTGCTCTTTACTATGGAGACTCCCCTCTTAGGTGGGTGGAAGTCCCTACACCTGGCTGAAACTTTTGACCCAGGATCGCTGCATCCGAATATGATGATGCGATGGATAAGCATCCTGACACCACATAAACTGATGGCCTGACAATACCAGTAGGTTAACAGCCCGTGCGGAAGTGATTATGAACGTAGGAACGTAACTGAGACTGCCATGGTCTATGTATAATTCAAAAGTTTGTGAATCTATACAAATGGGACTAGATGTCTCGCAAGGAGATTGGGGACATTACAGGGAATAGTGTATAAAAACATATTCTAGCAACCAGCAATATGAACCATACCTGAACTCAAAGAGATCCAGCTGACAGGGTCTTTAGATGCTGTGCTCCAAGAGAGGGGAAGATTGAAGAAAACAAAAGGACCAGTCAATTCCTTTTCATTTTCCTAAACTAGCACCATGACCTCTCTACTCAAACGACTGCTAATAATCATGAGAGAAGCTAAGGTAACTATCCACTTGCTGTACAAGTACCACAAGGCCTATCGAAATGAGGTCATGTGTGTACTTCTTGCAGGTAGTGGGTAGTGAAGGTAGAGGGACCGTTCCATCAGAATTACAGTACTTGCAACACAGAAAAGCTCTTTTCAAATCTGCCCATGCTGACAAGCAAGTGCTTGATTCGTGGGCAAGATTCTTGAGTTTTTCTAAGTATTGACACAGCACTCTTGCTGTAGACAAAAGCAGATGACAAGGATAGTCGGTTCTGAATATGAGTCTAGAAACGAACTCAAGAATGAAGCTGACCATGACTTCTCCCCCATACCCAAGAATGGGCAATATTATAGGGGAAACCATGCGAACTTGCTAATCCCTTAACGGAGGTTAAATCGAGAACTGTTTCCTGAGTTAGATCATGTTTTGAAGCCCCAACAACTTGTCAGCCACAGAGGAAGGTCAGGGTACCATTCTGTATGTAGTTATAACAGTACTATCCACGTCATGGATAGGTTAGTTGTGGATCTTACCCTGATGAGGAATTCCTCATTGGGTAGAACATTGGGAATGCAAAAACTTTTCGGTTGTCCCACGGAAGTTGGAAGGCAACCTAAAGTGCTACCTATGGGTCCAGTATGGGTGAGCAGTAAACAGAAACTTCCGGTTGAGGGACGTCGAGAACAAGTCCATGTCGGCGAACCCCACAAAGTCAACACATTGCCTGCTATCCGAGGGTCCAAGGACCCCTCAGAGCCAGCTACCTGAGACTTCCTGTCCAGTTTGTCGGTTAAGATCTGTCCAACGCAGCATTTCGATAGATAGTTGCAAAGATGGCATGATATAAAATCTCCTTTGCTTGTTTTGATGTAATGTAACCCATATGGGGTTGTTAAAAAGCAAAGTCGGTTGCTTTCAACTCCAAGAGGTTTATGTGGCATTGCCGATTGACTCTGCACAGCTCGGAGGCTATGTGCTACAGCAGGTGTGCACCACCCGCCTCCCACCTTCTTTTGATGCATCTATGATTGATTGATTGATTTGAAGTTTTCTGACATCCTAACATCGAAGGTCATTGACACCGATATCGTTTATCATAAATAAAGAGTAAAATAAAACTTAATTAAATCCATAAAAACAAATATCATTATAAAAGCTAAATAGGTTTCAGAAGACCTGCTTCTGAAATAAATCTAAAAATGCTGCTAGTATTGTATTACAGAACATGTAAAAGAATCTTGGCAAGGATGAACCTGCCATTCTCACCTCGAGCCTAAAAGATATCTATCTTTCAGTGCTATAAATGGGGCATTCAGTTAACAGATGCCTTACTGTTAAGGGTATCAAACAATCGTCGCAATATGGTTGGTGTTGGCCAGTTAGCAGAAACTCATGTGTCATCTAAGCGTCACCAATGCAGAGACGACAAAGAGTAGTCTCCCACTTGCGGGGCATCACGTTATACTTCCATGGGGATATAACATTTGTTATTTCTCTAATCTTATTTTCAACTAAACTATCCCAATGCTGTTGCCAGTAATCATATATAAGATTCTTAATTATAGGTAAAAAATCATTACAGGGAAAGGGCTACCTTCTTGATAGTAAATCAACTGCAGCATTCTTTACCAGTAAATCAGCCTCCACATTTCCAAACACACCTATATGAGCCGGAACCCAGCAAAATCGAATGAGCAGAATTGAAAAATTCTAAAGCTTGTAGGACACTTCTTACATCAGTAAAAATTGTAAAACTGCCCTTGTCTTTTAACGCTATTTTCTCAACAGCAGTTAGTATGCCATATAATTCAGCAGTAAATATGGAAGATACTAGAGGAAACACACCTCTACATTTAAAAGACTTACTATATACTCCAAATCCAACATCAGATTTGGAGGCACCAGTATACAGCATATAAAAGTCGATTCCCTATTTTCTTTAACATGTTCCATAAAAAGAGACCTGGCTTCTAATTCAGTCATGTTCTTTTTCATACCAATAAATTATTTACAAAAAATTATCTGGTAATTTCCATGGAATGGTTGGTGATATCCTAAATGGAAGCATTCTATTTCTTGCTATATCAAGACTGTTTACCGTTTTACTCGAAAACCATAAGATTGTGGAGATTTTGAGTGTACATACCTCAAAATATCAGCAATGCTTTACAAAGTTTGCACTCTGACAGGCTAAAGAATTAGGAAGTCTTTGCGACCTAAACCAATACTGAGCAGTAAAAGATTTTTGGTAAGGTCTAAAGGTAATTCTCCAGCATCAACAAGGAGACTTGGGATAGGCAAAGTTCTAAATGCTCCTGTGGATATTCTTAATACCAGCAAGGTTTATAGAATCTAATACCTTTAATCAGCTTGGGGTGGCTGAGGAGTAATATTTCACACCCATAACTAATTTTTGAAAAAAATGTTTTTTCAATATTAAACTTAGCCGGCGATCATATAGCTGAAACTCTGTTGCTCGACAGAAAAACCTACGGTCAAAATACGCCAGCGATCGCTATGCAGGTGGGGGTGTACATCAACAGCGCCATCTGTCGAGCAGGTACTTAGTACTCCAAGCAAACAAAGAACCAATTTTCTCTCTGTCGGGCTACCGGCAAGACCTACTAATACGCTGTTACTAACTGGATTTGTTTTCACAACTATTTGGTGAAGTACACTATTCTAGTTTTGAGCTTTCGCTATGCAGGGGTTTTATCTTCATCTCAAAACTTGAACTCGTTTTGGATAGATTTAATTATGGTGACAAAGAGAGTATGGACTCTCTTTCACTTTTAAATGGCCGACCCTTCCCTTAGACGGAAGTGTGTTTAGGTTTTTAGTAATTTTGCTTAACACGTTATAGATCTATATCTTTTATATCTCTCCACCTTTATTAGGCCTCTTCGATTAACTTTCCATTTATTATAAACATATAAAAATAAATTTTTATGTTTTGTTTATATGCGACCTTTCCTGATAGTAGGCGGTCCTAACTTGGAACCGAAGTTAATCAACGTTGAGCCCGTTATATTGTATTTAGCCTTTAAAGAATTTAAAACTTTTTAAATTTAATGTTTTATGAAAGAATTTCTTTGATAGTCTTCGTACTGTTTTCAAAGATGAACTAATGTTTAGTTTTTTAGACTACGCAGTTGTTGACGTTCAGGACGTTCAACATGCGCTCTATCGTTACGATAGAGAGAGAGTGTATCACGGTTTCACTTTGCAGTAAGAGTAAATCGATTCTGACGTTTCGTTCATTCTTTCTTAGCTTAAATGGTTTAAATTCTAAATTAAAGGAACTTTTTATTTGGAAAACCTTTCAGTTTTTTCCTTTAGCCAAATAACATGTTTTTTTGACGATATATAATTGGGCTCTTCTCTCGGGTGCGAAATCAAGAGAGAAAGAGAGAGAGAGATAGAGACAGAGGGAGAGAGAGGAGAAAAAACGTTCCGTTCAAGCGGGTAACGTTGTTCTCGTGTTACTCTCCTCCCTAGTCGCTGTACGGGGAAGAAGGTAAAACGTTTCTAGGCTTTTATTCTTGTCCCCAGGCTATGTGCGGTGAGAGATTGTAAACGTAGTTTATTTGAACTAGTGTTTAGTCTCTTTCCCAGCCACTGAATTCTTTATCTTTATATATGTTTTCTGTTTTTGCTAGTATTAATGAGCTGCATTATACGACTGTTTTCGCAATTACTACCTTTTAATGAAGGGTAGAATTGCGTGTTTCAGGTAGAAATCAGTAAAAGTTTCGATTTCAGTGAAATAAGTGCAAAACAGAAAATCGAAGTGATAAAGTGATATGCGCAAAGTGTTACAGTGTTGCGTCCGAGGGTTCGTCTGTTCATGCCTGTCGTTCACCTAGTCCGGGACCTCTTGCAAGCTCCCAAGCCCAGGGGAGAAGTAATGTCGAACGACTTATGGGTTCGTCAGGCCTTGATCAACGAACAGACGTTTCCCTCCGTGGTTTCGGGCGTATCTACCCAAGATCGCCCCACCCACACAAAGACGAGAGAGCCCATTTACTTCTCGTCAGCGGAAGAGGTTTCTCGTAAGAAACCATGGACCAAGGTCTCGCAGCTTATTAAGCGCAAGTCGGTCCCTTCCGCGCAAGTCCAACGGCCCAGTTGTAGCCACTGGGTCAGTTCGGACTCGCTGCAGTCTTCCGACGACTGCTCACCTCCTAAGAGAGGCAAAGCGGTACCGCAACAGGCAGTAACACCGTCTGTTGCCGCACCTGCTACTGTAGACCCTAAGTGGTCTTTGCTGCAGACCATGCAGACACAGTTAACATCTTTAATGCAGGACTTTCGTGCGGAGAAGGTTGACGCTGCACCCGTTAGCCTACAACCAACCACGGTTGTGCGTTCAGTTGACGCTGAGGCTACCTTCTCCCGCACTCCAGCTGTGAGAGTCCCGCCACCCATGCGCAGTGTACCCTGCCAGCCGCATGTTGACGTTCAGCGACGCACGGAACCCTCCGTTGACGTTCGCGAGTTACAACAACAACCTAAGTTGTTTTATTTTGACGCGGTGCGTCAACCTCCGCATTCTAGAGTTGTTTTGACTGCTCAGTATAGACAGTCAAAGCAGTCTCGAGTGAACACTGTATGTCCTCACGCACCTGTTGTGGTTGACAGTTCAGTTGTTGACAGTTCACAGACTGTCACGCAGTTACATGACGTTGCCTTCTGGTCTGCTACTAATGCACCAGTGCTGTATGTCCTCACGCACCTGTTGTGGTTGACAGTTCAGTTGTTGACAGTTCACAGACTGTCAAGCAGTTAGATGACGTTGCCTTCTGGTCTGCTACTAATGCACCAGTGAGAGACTCACTGACATAACCTAGCTTTTATCGGACAAGGTTCCTGTAGATGAGAAAGTGCTGTTCTCCCTCCTACTGATATTCCTTTGAGGACTCTGTCATTTGGAGAGGAGCCTTAAGCTGCTTAGCCTCCTATGGACTTTAATTAAATCATGATGATTTTTTAAGGATCTTCGTCTGGATCTTGTAACTGCTGCTCCTCGTTCGCCTAAACGTCAGAACTTACACTAGGCCTAGCTACTTCGAAGCCATTGTTGTTAAGCTAGTGCTCTCTCGCTCTCCTAGAGAACGTTACGTTGGCTAGGCGACTGGTTTTTGCACCAGGAGGAGTTTTAGGGATACAGCCTTTGATTTCCCTTCTTTTAAACTGGCTTATAGAGCGGGAGTCTGATAGGACACGAGAGAAGTTCTCGGCTTGGGAGTTCATGCCTCTGCCCAGATAGACTTCTCAATTCTGGTAGACTCGCCCTGGCGCCTAGCCAGGAGACGCTCCAAGTTGTTTACAGGTTAACTTCTCAACTTTTGTCGAGCCTTTGAAGTTTTGCTGTACTATTATGTCACACATAACAAGGCTTCCAGGGATGGTAAATGGTTCCGCCTCAGTCGCTAACCCCGTCTGTTGCCACACCTGCTCCCGTAGACCCTAATGGGCTTTGCTGCAAGACATGCAGTCCAAGCTTGTGTCCTTGATAGAGGACTTAAATGCGGAGAAGAACCTTCTGGCCAACAACCTTCCAACCGGTTGGTTGTGCGCCCTGTTGACGCTGAGGTATCCTACTCGCGTCTGCCAGTTGAGGTGGTTCCTCCACCGATGCGACCCAGTGTGGGTTGCCAGTCACACGTTGACGTTAAGCGACGCTCGGAGGTGGTTGTTGACGTTCAGTGTGTCACTAGGAAGACGTTCAACAACCAGCAGAGGTGACTTGTTGTGACGCAGTGCGTCAACCTCAGCAACCCGGTAGGGTGTTGACTGCACAACCCAGACAGTCTAAACAGTTCGGGTTGACGCTGTACTTCCTCGCGCACCCATGGTTGTTGACAGTTCACAGACTGTGCAGCAGTGCCATGATATTGCGTCCGGCTCCGTCACGCATCCACCAGTGCGACCGGATTCAGCGAGTCAGACGTTGCCCACTCCGTTGGCGTTTCCTCATCAGTTTCGGATGAGGAACCCTCTGATGAGGACGTTGCTGAACAAGACGATCAACCCCCAGCCCTGCTATCCATCCAGAAGATGCTGAAGAAGGAACGCTGCCCAGTCAGGCTGTGGATGAGTCTGGTAGGGACACTGTCCTCCGTGGATCAATTTGTGTCACTAGGAAGACTACACCTCCGTCCTCTTCTATACCATCTAGCTTTTCACTGGAAAAAAGGACAAGACGCTAGAAGCGGTCTCGATCCAGGTTTCCGGAAAGATAAAGTCTTGTCTGACTTGGTGAAAGGACTATATCAACCTTAGAGAGGGTCTTCCCCTGACTGTTCAGACTCCCAACCACGTTCTCTTCTCGGACGCATCGGACGTAGGCTGGGGTGCAACATTAGACGGTAGGGAATGCTCGGGATTATGGAACTCGAGTCAAAGGACAATGCATTTCAACTGCAAGGAGCTACTGGCAGTACGTCTGACCTGGAAAAGCTTCAGGTCTCTCCTTCAAGGCAAAGTGGTGGAGGTGAACTCGGACAACACCACGGCTTTGGCGTACATCTCCAAGCAAGGAGGGACCTACTCTCTGACATTGTACGAGATCGCAAGGGACCTCCTCACCTGGTCAAAAGGTCTAGACATTTCACTAGTAACGAGGTTCATCCAAGGCAACTTGAATGTCATGGCAGATTGTCCCAGTCGGAAGGGACAAATAATTCCAACAGAATGGACCCTCCACAAGGATGTATGCAAGAGACTTTGGGCCACCTGGGGCCAGCCAACCATAGATCTCTTCGCAACCTCGATGACCAAGAGGCTCCCAATATTTTGCTCACCAATCCCGGACCCAGCAGCAGTTCATATAGATGCCTTTCTACTAGATTGGTCACATCTAGATCTATATGCATTCCCTCCGTTCAAGATTGTCAACAAGGTACTGCAGAAGTTCGCCTCTCACGAAGGGACAAGGTTGACGCTAGTTGCTTCCCTCTGGCCCGCGAGAGAATGGCTCACCGAGGTACTTCGATGGCTAGTAGACGTTCCCAGAACACTTCCCCTAAGGGTGGACCTTCTACGTCAGCCACGCGTAAAGAAGGTACACCAAGGCCTCCACGCTCTTCGTCTGACTGCCTTCAGACTATCGAAAGACTCTCGAGAGCTAGAGGCTTTTCGAAGGAGGCAACCAGAGCGATTGCTAGAGCAAGGAGAACATCCACCCTTAGAGTCTACCAATCGAAGTGGGAAATCTTCCGAAACTGGTGCAAGTCAGTATCCGTATCCTCGACCAGTACCTCTGTAACTCAAATAGCTGACTTTCTCTTATATCTGAGGAAAGAACGATCTCTTTCAGCTCCCACTATCAAGGGTTACAGAAGCATGTTGGCATCAGTCTTCCGTCACAGAGGCTTAGATCTTTCCAACAATAAAGATCTACAGGACCTCCTTAAGTCTTTTGAGACCACGAAGGAGCGTCGTTTGGTTACACCTGGTTGGAATTTAGACGTGGTACTAAGATTCCTTATGTCAGACAGGTTCGAACCGCTACAATCAGCCTCCCTGAAAGATCTCACCTTTAAGACTCTTTTCCTGATATGCTTAGCCACAGCTAAAAGAGTCAGTGAGATTCATGCCTTTAGCAAGAACATCGGATTCTCATCCGAAACGGCTACATGTTCTACAACTTGGTTTTCTAGCCAAACACGAGCTGCCTTCTCGGCCTTGACCAATATCGTTCGATATTCCAAACTTATCGTATGGTTGGAAATGAACTAGAAAGAGTCTTATGTCCTGTAAGAGCTCTTAAGTTCTATTTAAAAACCTTTATGAGGCCCGTCTGAAGCTTTATGGTGTTCAGTTAAGAATCCATCTTTGCCTATGTCAAAGAATGCTTTATCCTTTTTTATCAGACTGTTAATACGAGAAGCTCATTCCCATCTGAATGAGGAAGACCAAGCTTTGCTGAAGGTAAGGACACACGAAGTTAGAGCTGTCGCAACTTCCGTGGCCTTTAAACAAAATAGATCTCTGCAAAGTATAATCGACGCAACCTATTGGAAAAGCAAATCAGTGTTCGCGTCTTTTTATCTTAAGAATGTCCAGTCTCTTTACGAGAACTGCTACACTCTGGGACCATTCGTAGCAACGAGTGCAGTAGTGGGCGAGGGCTCAACCACTTCAATTCCCTAATTCCATAACCTTTTTAATCTTTCTCTTGAAATGTTTTATTATTGTTTTTGGGTTGTCAGGAAGGCTAAGAAGCCTTTCGCATCCTACTTGATTTGGCGGGTGGTCAAAGTCATTTCTTGAGAAGCGCCTAGATTAGAGGTTTTGATGAGGTCCTGTTGTATGGGTTGCAACCCTTGATACTTCAGATCCTAGGGGTCGCTCAGCATCCTAAGAGGATCGCGAGGCTCCGTAAGGAAGACGTACTTAAAAAGGCAGAGTAATTGTTCAAGTCTACTTCCTTACCAGGTACTTATTTATTTTATGTTTGTTATTTTGAATAACTGCTAAAATGAAATACAAAATACTTAGCTCATAATAATGTAAACATGTAATGCTGGTCTCTACCCACCCCCCTGGGTGTGAATCAGCTATATGATCACCGGCTAAGTTTAATATTGAAAAATGTTATTTTTATTAATAAAATAAATTTTTGAATATACTTACCCGGTGATCATATATTAAAGGACCCTCCCTTCCTCCCCAATAGAGACCCAGTGGACCGAGGAGAAAATTGGTTCTTTGTTTGCTTGGAGTACTAAGTACCTGCTCGACAGATGGCGCTGTTGATGTACACCCCCACCTGCATGGCGATCGCTGGCGTATTTTGACCGTAGGTTTTTCTGTCGAGCAACAGAGTTGCAGCTATATGATCACCGGGTAAGTATATTCAAAAATTTATTTTATTAATAAAAATAACATATTTTGATAATAAAATAAATTTTTGAATATACTTACCCGGTGATTATAATAGCTGCAACTCTGTTGCTCGACAGAAAAACTCTAAAGGAAAAATTTGCCAGATACCCAGTACTCATTGTAAACAAAGAACTCAACTTTCTCCTCGGTCCACTGTGTCTCTATTGGGGAGGAAGGGAGGGACCTTTAATTTATAATCACCGGGTAAGTATATTCAAAAATTTATTTTATTATCAAAATAACATTTTTCAATATTTAACTTAGCCGGTGATTATAATAGCTGATTCATACCCAGGGGGGTGGGTAGAGACCAGCAAAATATGTTTACATCATATGAGCTAAGAATTTTTATTTCATTTTAGAAGTTATCAAAATAACAAAAACAAAATAAATAGGTACCTGGTAAGGAAGTCGACTTGAACAATTACTCTGCCTTTTTAAGTACGTCTTCCTTACGGAGCCTCGCGATCCTCTTAGGATGCTGAGCGACCCCTAGGATCTGAAGTATCAAGGGTTGCAACCCATACAACAGGACCTCATCAAAACCTCTAATCTAGGTGCTTCTCAAGAAATGACTTTGACCACCCGCCAAATCAACCAGGATGCGAAAGGCTTCTTAGCCTTCCGGACAACCCAAAAACAACAATAAAAACATTTCAAGAGAAAGATTAAAAAGGTTATGGAATTAGGGAATTGTAGTGGTTGAGCCCTCACCCACTACTGCACTCGCTGCTACGAATGGTCCCAGAGTGTAGCAGTTCTCGTAAAGAGACTGGACATCCTTAAGATAAAAAGACGCGAACACTGACTTGCTTCTCCAATAGGTTGCGTCCATTATACTTCGCAGAGATCTATTTTGTTTAAAGGCCACGGAAGTTGTGACAGCTCTAACTTCGTGTGTCCTTACCTTCAGCAAAGCTTGGTCTTCCTCATTCAGATGGGAATGAGCTTCTCGTATTAACAGTCTGATAAAATAGGATAAAGCATTCTTTGACATAGGCAAAGATGGTTTCTTAACTGAACACCATAAAGCTTCAGACGGGCCTCGTAAAGGTTTAGTTCGTTTTAAATAGAACTTAAGAGCTCTTACAGGGCATAAGACTCTTTCTAGTTCATTTCCAACCATATACGATAAGCTTGGAATATCGAACGATTTTGGCCAAGGTCGAGAAGGCAGCTCGTTTTTGTCTAGAAACCAAGTTGTAGAGAACATGTAGCCGTTTCAGATGAGAATCCGATGTTCTTGCTGAAGGCATGAATCTCACTGACTCTTTTAGCTGTGGCTAAGCATACCAGGAAAAGAGTCTTTAAGGTGAGATCTTTCAGGGAGGCTGATTGTAGCGGCTCGAACCTGTCTGACATAAGGAATCTTAGTACCACGTCTAAATTCCAACCAGGTGTAACCAAACGACGCTCCTTCGTGGTCACAAAAGACTTAAGGAGGTCCTGTAGATCTTTATTGTTGGAAAGATCTAAGCCTCTGTGACGGAAGACTGATGCCAACATGCTTCTGTAACCCTTGATAGTGGGAGCTGAAAGAGATCGCTCTTTCCTCAGATATAAGAGGAAGTCAGCTATTTGAGTTACAGAGGTACTGGTCGAGGATACGGATACTGACTTGCACCAGTTTCGGAAGATTTCCCACTTCGATTGGTAGACTCTAAGGGTGGATGTTCTCCTTGCTCTAGCAATCGCTCTGGCTGCCTCCTTCAAAAAGCCTCTAGCTCTCGAGAGTCTTTCGATAGTCTGAAGGCAGTCAGACGAAGAGCGTGGAGGCCTTGGTGTACCTTCTTTACGTGTGGCTGACGTAGAAGGTCCACCCTTAGGGAAAGTGTTCTGGGAACGTCTACTAGCCATCGAAGTACCTCGGTGAGCCATTCTCTCGCGGGCCAGAGGGGAGCAACTAGCGTCAACCTTGTCCCTTCGTGAGAGGCGAACTTCTGCAGTACCTTGTTGACAATCTTGAACGGAGGGAATGCATACAGATCTAGATGTGACCAATCTAGGAGAAAGGCATCTATATGAACTGCTGCTGGGTCCGGGATTGGTGAGCAAAATATTGGGAGCCTCTTGGTCATCGAGGTTGCGAAGAGATCTATGGTTGGCTGGCCCCAGGTGGCCCAAAGTCTCTTGCATACATCCTTGTGGAGGGTCCATTCTGTTGGAATTATTTGTCCCTTCCGACTGAGACAATCTGCCATGACATTCAAGTTGCCTTGGATGAACCTCGTTACTAGTGATATGTTTAGACCTTTTGACCAGGTGAGGAGGTCCCTTGCGATCTCGTACAACGTCAGAGAGTAGGTCCCTCCTTGCTTGGAGATGTACGCCAAAGCCGTGGTGTTGTCCGAGTTCACCTCCACCACTTTGCCTTGAAGGAGAGACCTGAAGCTTTTCAAGGCCAGATGTACTGCCAGTAGCCCCTTGCAGTTGATATGCATTGTCCTTTGACTCGAGTTCCATATTCCCGAGCATTCCCGACCGTCTAATGTCGCACCCCAGCCTACGTCCGATGCCTCCGAGAAGAGAACGTGGTTGGGAGTCTGAACAGCCAGGGGAAGACCCTCTCTTAGGTTGATATTGTCCTTTCACCAAGTCAGACAAGATTTTATCTTTTCGGAAACCGGGATCGAGACCGCTTCTAGCGTCTTGTCCTTTTTCCAGTGAAAAGCTAGATGGTATTGAAGAGGACGGAGGTGTAGTCTTCCTAGTGACACAAATTGTTCCACGGATGACAGCGTCCCTACCAGACTCATCCACAGCCTGACTGAGCAGCGTTCCTTCTTCAGCATCTTCTGGATGGATAGCAGGGCTTGATCTATTCTGGGGGCTGATCGTCTTGTTGTTCAGCAACGTCCTCATCAGAGGGTTCCTCATCCGAAAACTGATGAGGAAACGGCAACGGAGTGGGCAACGTCTGGCTCGCTGAGTCCGGTCGCACTGGTGTACGCGTGACGGAGCCGGACGCAATATCATGGAACTGCTGCACAGTCTGTGAACTGTCAACAACCATGGGTGCGCGAGGAAGCACAGCGTCAACCCAAGACTGTCTAGACCGTCTGGGTTGTGCAATCAACACCCTACCGGGTTGCTGAGGTTGACGCACTGCGTCAAAACAAGTCACCTCTGCTGGTTGTTGAACGTCCTGAACGTCAACAACCACCTCCGAGCGTCGCTTAACGTCAACGTGCGGCTGGCAACCCACACTGGGTCGCATCGGTGGAGGAACCACCTCAACTGGCAGACGCGAGTAGGTTACCTCAGCGTCAACAGGGCGCACAACCGACCGGTTGGAAGGTTGTTGGCCAGAAGGTTCGGTAGCAACCTTCTCCGCATTAAAGTCCTCTATCAAGGACGCAAGCTTGGACTGCATGTCTTGCAGAAAAGCCCATTTAGGGTCTACGGGAGCAGGTGTGGCAACAGACGGGGTTAGCGACTGAGGCGGTACCGTTTACCATCCCTGAAAGCCTTGTTATGCGTGACATAATTGTACAGCAAAACTTCAAAGGCTCGAAAACAGCTGTGAAGTTGACCTGTAAACAACTTGGAGCGTCTCCTGGCTAGGCACCAGGGAGAGTCTACAAGAATTGAGAAGTCTATCTGGGCAGAGGCATGAACTCCCAAGCCGAGAACTTCTCTCGTGTCATATCAGACTCTCGCTCTATAAACCAGTTTAAAAGAAGGGAAAGCAAAGGCTGTATCCCCCAAACTCCTCCTGGTGAAAAACCAGTCGCCTAGCCAACGTAACGCTCTCTAGGAGAGCGAGAGAGCACTAGCTTAAAAACAACGGCTTCGAAGTAGCTAGGCCTAGTGTAAGCTCTGACGTTTAGGCGAACGAGTAGCAGCAGTTACAAAAAGATCCGGACAAAGATCCTTAAAAAATCATCATGATTTAATTAAAGTCCATAGGAGGCTAAGCAGCTTTAGGCTCCTCTCCATCTGACAGAGTCCTCAAGGGAATATCAGTAGGAGGGAGAACAGCAACTTCCTCATCTACAGGAACCTTGTCCGATAAAAGCTGAGTCTCAAGCAAGGGAGAGACCTACCGTGGTGGCAATGCTTTACAAGCAGAGTCCACACTCACTGGTGCATTAGTAGCGGACCAGAACGCAACGTCATGTAACTGCTTGACAGTCTGTGAACTGTCAACAACTGAACTGTCAACCACAACAGGTGCGTGAGGACGCACAGCGTCCACTCGAGACTGCTTTGACTGCCTAGACTGAGCAGTCAAAACAACTCTAGAATGCGGAGGTTGACGCACAGCGTCAAAACAAGTCAACTCCGATTGTTAGTGAACGTCTTGAACGTCAACAGGAGCATCAGCAAGTGGCCTAACGTCCAAATGCGGCTGAAAAACCACACGAGACCGCATCGAGTGTGGTTCTAAACAACCTGACTGACGTGACTAAGCTACGCCAACGTCAACAGTAAGCACAAAGGAACGTTAGGTTGGCTGAAAGCCAGGATATCGATGAGATAAACGGCTAGACTCAACAGACTAATCGGTAGAATAGTCTAAATGGTTGTGGTAAGAGACGAGGGTAACGTCTGTGACCGCAACACTTTGCCTACAAAAAAAAAACTCTCGGAGTTTGTGTTACTTTTGTTAGGCGGCGAGCAGTTATCCGATGACTGCATAGGGTCAGAGCTGTCCTAATGGTTGTAACCAGGACGCTGGACCTGTCCTGAAAGGACTGACTTTCGCTTAAGGGCTTTGAAACCTTGTGACAGGTTTCTTATGCGAAAAGCCTTCGGATGACGAGGAGAAACAACGTCTCTCTCGTCTTATGGTAGGGGAGATCTTGGTAAGATACACCCGATACCATAGAGGAAAAAACGTCTGTTCGTTGGTCAAGGCCTCTCGAACCCATAAGTCGTTTGACATTACTTCTCCCCTGGGCTTGGGAGCATGTAAGAGGTCCCGGACTAGGTGAACGACAGGCACGAACAGACGAACCCTCGGACGCAACACTGTAACACTTTGCGCCTCGGACGCAACACTGTAACACTTTGCGCATATCACTTTATCACTTCGATTTTCTGTTTTGCACTTATTTCTACCTGAAACACGCAATTCTACCCTTCATTAAAAGGTAGTAATGCGAAATCAGTCGTATAATGCAAGCTCATTAATACCAGCAAAAAACAGAAAACATATTTTAAGATAAAAAAATCAGTGGCTGGGAAAGAGACTAAACACTAGTTCATATAACTACGTTTTCAATCTCTCACCGCACATAGCCTGGGGACGAGAATAAAAACCTAAAAACGTTTTATCCTTCCTCCCCGTACAGCGACTAGGGACGCGAGTAACACGAGAACAACGTTACCCGCTTGAACGGAACGTTTTCTCTCCTCTCTCTCCCTCCGTCTCTATCTCTCTCTCTCTTTCTCTCTTGATTTCGCACCTAAGAGAAGAGCCCAATTATATTTCGTCAAAAAAAAAAACATGTTATTTGACTAAAGGAAAAAAACTGAAAGGTTTTTCAAATAAAAAGTTCCTTTAAATTATAATTTAAAACATTTAAGCTAAGAAAGAATGAACAAAACGTCAGAATCGATTTACTTTTACTGCAAAGTGAAACCGTGATACACTCTCTCTCTATCGTAACGATAGAGCGCATGTTGAACGTCCTGAACGTCAACAACTGCGTAGCATAAAAAAACTTAACGTTAGTTCATCTTTGAAAACAGTACGAAGACTATCAAAGAAATTCTTTCATAAAATATTACATTTAAAAAGTTTTAAATCCTTAGCTCTTTAAAAGCTAATTACGATATAAAGGGCTCAACGTTGATTAACTTCGGTTTCCAAGTTAGGACCGCCTACTCTCAGGAAAGGTCTATATAAACAAAACATTAAAATTTATTTTTATATGTTTATAATAAATGGAAAGTTAATCGAAGAGGCCTAATAAAGGCGGAGAGATATAAAATATATAGAGGAAAATCTATAACGTGATAAGATAATTACTAAAAGCCTAAACACACTTCCGTCTAAGGGAAGGGTCGGCCATTTTAAAAGTGAAAGAAAGTCCATACTCTCTTTGTCACCATAATTAAATCTATCCAAAACGAGTTCAAGATTTAAGATGAAGATAAAACACCTGCATAGCAAAAGCTCAAAACTAGAATAAAGTACTTCACCAATTAGTTGTGAAAAAACTCCAGTTTAGCAACAGCGAGTAAGAGCGTCTTGTCAATAGCTCGACAGAGAGAAAAAGGGATTTTGACGTAGGAAAAATCTATTTCTGGGCGAAGGACCTGTGCCGCCCAGTGAATAAGCTCCATTTAGCACTTATTCTTAGGTAATTTACTGCAAAATATACCAGAGAAAAAATGTAAAGGAGTGCTAGGTTAACTAGCTCGCTCACCTATTGGTGTCGGTATAAAATTGGGCGTATAATCCAGAGGTCCCGCACTATTTAGATTCATCCACGACAGAAACCCCAATAGAGGAGAGCCGTTCAACCTCACTCGGTACTACTAACAATGCATCCGCTCAGAACCCAACTCCTTAGCACCCAAAGTTTGGGGACTCCAAGGGAGAGGAGCTGGGAGGGTTCACTGGGCGGCACAGGTCCTTCGCCCAGAAATAGATTTTTCCTACGTCAAAATCCCTTTTCTGGGCTCGAACCTGTGCCGCCCAGTGAATCTATACAAGAGAAAATGTCACCAAACTTGCAAAATAAAGGAAAAAACATAAGCGTAAGGGAAATACAGGATGCTTTTAATCAGAGATGAGTACCAAAAAACAATTTTTGGGCTCAAGCCATGGCGTCCTGATGGAAGGTTCCTGTTTGGTAGCTTCCTTGGGTATAAGACTACTAAGATATTCCCAGAGAATTTAACCACAGGTTATCACAGAATTCTAACTTCTGGAGCGAGTATCTCAAAGGTTTCCCTTTAAGACATCGTAATACAACAGGGGACACGCATGTCTGAACGTGCCACATAGCTATCTTCACCCCGAACAGAGTTAATGCTTCGGTGTGTAAGGACTGAGAATAGCTGGGAGCCGTTCCACAGCTAATCTCACTCGTGGCTACTACTGATACTCGAGACGTAAACAAACGGACGCCATTGCTCTGATGACGTCACGCCCGTCTTCATCCTTTGTTTAGTAGCTGCCCTACTTAGACGGATTTTCCCTGTGTTACCTTTATCGCTTTGCATCTTCGCTATGTCGTTACCTTCAGCCTCGCCTTCTTCTGGAAAGTTGAGTACAAGGTTCCAGTATTGTTTAATTAAGCTCTGGCCGTAAAGTAAATATTACTTTTCGAAATAATTGATGTTTTGTGGCAGAGCTGTGCCTCTACCGGACCCGCCATTTTATGGCGTCGTTGTTGTTATGCATGTCTTATTTAGTTAGCCACAACAACGTTTCCGGCATTATATACTAATCGAATACATTAGTTTATTTAGTCTTCATAGCTAGGAACTTTTATATCGTGTTTAGACGCTTTTTATCGGTCATCGATTGACCTCATACCAGTCGGCTACTATAGCCCCCAGGCCAGGAGCCTACATACAAGTGTTCATGCATGATTTATTAGTGATCCTAGACTAAGTTATGAAGATAGTGGCATTATTATTTTACAATACTTTTGACAGTGATGCAAATGTTTTCGCCTTCAGGGACCATATAGGGGATAGGCTAGTCAGTGATTCTTTCTAGCCTAACCTAATATTAGGACCCCTATATGCTTCCTTCATCCCCTGCCTTGGCATTCCCTCTATTTAGCCTTGATCCCTTTTCTGAGTAAAGGGATTAATTGTCTAATAGAGTATATATCGCCTCTCTGTCCTCCCTAAAGGAATGAACCCCCTTTAGGGCTGCGTCTGAGAGTGAGGTTAGGCTAGCCTACCTCTATGGCTAGGATAGTCTACGACTTTCCTGCGATAGCGATATGTCTTCTTCCTTGCCTAGTTCAGGACTTTTAGCCCTGTTCTAGGTCGGGTTAGGAAGGTTTCTCTGTTCCATGCTGAAACTGTACTCTTGCACCGTTTTAGCCGATCAGCCTGATCTTAGGTTAGGGAGTGTCCTCCCTTCCCTTAGTGGCCGCTCTGGTACAGAAACCCTTCCTGGGAAGACTTCTCTCTTCTCCCTCCCCACCTATCTCTTGTATAGCCTAGCCTATGCTTAGGTTAGTTTATACTCATCTGTCCCCTGTCCTACAACTCCTCCTTAGGGTGGAAGAGTAGGGCTACCCGAGCTTCCTTGTGCAGTCCACTCTGGTACATATACCTTCATAGTGTCCTATAAGGTTAGTTACTAGTATAGTTCTGCATATGGGAGTCTCCCCCCCCCCCTCTTGGGTGTTCCCTAGCCCTCCCTTGGGCTACCTAGCTCCCGGTCCCTAGTGACCCCTGCTCATGGATGTTAGAGCCTGCCTCTATCATGGGTACACCCCCTCAGGGAGGGGGAGGGATGTCTGGAACCCTGACGGTACTTCCTGCATCCCTTTCCCCCCTCCCCCTGTCTCTCTATCTATCCGGGTGCCGGTCTCTTGCCGCCTCTACTGTCGGCAATACCTGCCTCCTACTTGGTGACTTCCCTACCCTTGCCGCCAGCCCCCCGTGTACCGAGGGACTGCCGGCTGCCGCCGGCTACTACCGGCGGCTCTCCTACTCCTATCTAATCGTCCGCTTGCCGGTCGATCACCGGAGTGCCGGCATATACTGCCGGCAACCCGATACTACCTTTACCATCCTTATCCCAGTCACCAACCTGGCATCCTCCGACTGCCGGAGCCGCCACTTCCTGCCGGCGTGCCGCCGTTGTGCCGGCGGCCGCCATCCTGGTATTTAACTGACTTTTGAAAATTGTCTGTTCTAATGCCAGAATCTATGCTGGAGCGAGCTCCGGCATGCCGGCGGCTTGCCGGATGCCCCGGAGGCGTCAAGAATACTTGCACCCCCTTACTGTAGCTATCATAAGACTAGGATAGCCCTATATCGCAAACAGATAAGCTGCTTCTGCTATTAAGATCAGTACCTAGTACTGCTCTATTAGTGATCATGCTGTCTCTTTGCATTCCTCTAATTCCAGCATGCTATGTGCATCTTAGCACGGCTGGTTGCCGGAAGCAGTTACCCTTTAATGAGGCCTTCTGGCTCTTAACTGGGAACCGAATGAATTCGATCCCAATCTTGTCCTTGGTTTTCCATGGAGTTCCAAAATACTGGGAATTCTAGGAAACTATATCCAATGATCTCAGTCATTTGGATTATCCAAGGACCAAGCTTATGGTAACCAGCCGGGCGAGATGCATGGAGCATGTTCTCCTTTACTGTTTTCATTCTCTATGCATCACACCTTCTTTAAGTTAAAATTAATGATTAATATTAACTTAGTTTAAGAGCCATTCTTATGACTCCCCCATACTCATTTTCTCTTTCTTCCACAGGAGGAGCAGATGAAGTGTGACTTCGCCTTCTGCGCTGTGAAACGCCCGCAGTTTTACGGGCATACGGCTTGCAGGACTCACGCCCCTTGTACAGACAAGAAAGGGGATTTGAAGTTTTGGAATCCACTGGATTGTACGGTCTGCCAGGCCCACCTAGTTGAGGCCTTCCATAACCCTCCCTCAGCGGAGGTTAGAGACATTTCTCGTGAAAAGCTGCGCAAGTGGGTGCGTGGCTTTCAGAAAAATGCTACTGGACCGTACCTGGCCACCGAAGAACTGAGGTCCCTGTTGTTCCCTAAGGCCTCCCCTGACTCAGTGGTACCAAAAGATGCGATCCCCACTGTCCAAATTACGGTGGAACCTGATGTGGTCATGGCTCAGTCCATGCACGAGTGTCGTTTAGATTCCGAGGATGATGAACAGATCTCAGACGTCTCGGAAGACACGGAGAAGACGCTTATGGCTCAAGGAGCCGAAGAGGACGAAGACAAGGTGGAGTACACCGAGTCGGAGCTTGGAGCTGCTCCCTCGTCCATCCCTCCTCCTACTCCTACACCGACGGAAATGTCCATTCCGTCTACCTCCTCGACTCCGGATCCTTCTTCTTCTACCCAAGAACTGATCCGGCTGATTAGAGCCGTCATGGACGACAGGCTGAAGGAGAACCAGGAGTCCATCAGGTCGATGATTGGATCCAGAGAACCGAAGAAGATTTCGGTCAAGGATCTCCCCGCTTGCTCTCATGCCAACCCGTGGAGGTATGCAGAGCATATGGTTATTGCGACCGGCAGGATCTTTGTTAGTGACAAGATCGGCACGGTCCCGTTGGAAGATGTGGAGTTCTTCCCAAGCTTTGAGGCCTACCCGGACTGTTACGTCCGGCTTCGTTCCGAACCTGCCTCGAAGGAAGAGACCGAACCTAAAGAAGAGATAGTGTTCGATCTCACAAAGGCCCAGGCTATGCTAGCCTCCGCATTTAAGAGTAGGGGCTTTACCTGCTCTAAGCTTCCGGCTTTGAGCAAGAAGCATCCTACGTACGTTGCACCTGACACTGCGGTTCTTCCTTTCTTGGAAAAGGCCTTAGCTGCATGCCTTAAAGCAGCGGAAGAAGGGAAACCCTGCCCTGCACTGGAGGAGTGCAGACCCTTCTCCATCGTGACCCCCCCTGACGCTCGACACTGGAAAGATGTTCAGCATACTTTCGTCGTGGGAAGGCTCGATCCTGACGTCGCCGGACGTCAGTTTAATGAAGACCTCCCTAAGCTCAACGATCACCTCCTTCGCCGGGAACAAGACACGAAGGAGAGGCTTGCGGCATCTCTTTCTCATCAAGTCCAACTGGAAGTGATGGCCTGTGACACTAGAGTACCAGATCACTACATGGTACTCTCCAAATCCCACTTACTGACAGTAATGAAGGACTTGTACCACTTCATAAAGGCTCGAAGAGCCTGTCGTGAATTCGTGTTTGCCGGTGCCACCGTGAAACACGAACCCCGGAGGCTGATTTCCTCCAACATCTGGGGAAAGCACCTGTTTCCTTCTGACCTTGTCAAGGAAATAACTGACAGAGCCGCCACGGAGAATAGGAACCTTCTCCACAAGTGGGGCATGTCCAGAAAAAGGAAACCCTCTCAGGACGATGGACCTCAGCCTAAGAGGAAACCTCAAAAGCCAAAACCCCAGCAACGTCAGCAACGACGTCAGTTTCCGGGACCCGCTACCTCCCAAGTGGTTGCCCAACCACAACAGACCTTTCAATTGGTCCCCCAACCGGTGTTGTCACAGTCACCGGTCTTCACCCCTGCCTTTGAGCAACCATCCACTACCTTTCATGCCAAAGGTAGAGGCTCGTTCAGGGGTGCAAGCAGAGACGCATCTCGCCGTCCCTCCAGAGGTAGAGGAGGAAAGGGAGCTAGCGGCCGAGGCAACAAGTCCTCGGGACAACAGAAGCAATGAAGTGCTTCCGGTGGGAGGAAGACTCCGCCAATTCCAGGATCGTTGGACCTTCGATCCCTGGGCACGCAGCATCATCAAGAACGGTCTAGGCTGGAGTTGGACGCAACCACCCCCAATCTTCCAGCAGTTCTTCCAGCAATCGACCCCCCTTCTGGAAGAATATGTTCTAGACCTCTTGAACAAGAAGGTGATAAGGAAGGTAAAGTCCACCAGGTTCCAAAGGAGACTGTTTTGCGTTCCCAAGAAGGACTCAGACAAACTCAGAGTCATTCTGGACTTATCCCCCCTCAACAAGTTCATAGAGAACAACAAATTCAAGATGCTGACGCTTCAACAAATAAGGACCCTTCTGCCTCAAGGTTCCTACACGGTCTCTATAGACCTGGCGGATGCCTATTGGCACATTCCAATGAACCATCACGCTTCCTCCTACCTAGGATTTCGACTCCAAAGGAAAAGCTACGCCTTCCGGGCCATGCCATTCGGCCTCAATGTGGCCCCTCGGATCTTCACAAAACTGGCGGATGCCATAGTACAACAGCTCCGCCTAAGAAACGTCCAGGTGATGGCCTACCTCAACGATTGGCTAGTCTGGGCTCCATCGCCCGAAGAGTGTGCAAAGTCTTGCAACGAAGTTACCCAGTACCTAGAACACCTGGGATTCAAGATCAACGAGAAGAAATCTCGCCTCTCTCCAGCTCAGAAGTTTCAGTGGTTGGGAATCCACTGGAATCTTCAGTCACACCGCCTTTCCATCCCCCAGAAGAAAAGGAAGGAAATAGCAGGGTCTGTCAAGCGACTACTGAAATCCAAACGCATTTCAAGACGACAGCAGGAACGAGTTCTAGGCTCTCTACAATTCGCCTCAGTGACAAACCCAGTGCTTCGTGCACAGCTAAAGGATGCCGCGGGAGTCTGGAGACGCTCGGCATCCATCGCTCGAAGAGACCTCAAGAGACGGCTTCCAAACAGACTACGACGCCTCCTAAAGCCGTGGTCGGAAGCAAAGGCCCTGAAAAGGTCCATTCCTCTCCAACACCCTCCTCCATCACTCAACATCCACACGGATGCCTCACTGGAAGGCTGGGGAGGTCACTCCCACCTGAAACAGGCTCAAGGTACCTGGTCTCCACTATTCAAGACGTTCCACATCAACATCTTGGAGGCCATGGCGGTCCTTCTAACTCTGAAGAAGTTATCCCCGCCGCCCTCGATCCACATCCGTCTAACCCTAGACAACTCGGTGGTAGTTCGTTGTCTCAATCGCCACGGCTCAAGATCGCCCCAGATAAATCAGGTGCTTCTCCCAATCTTCCGTCTGGCGGAGAAGAAGAAGTGGCACCTGTCTGCAGTTCACCTACAAGGATTCCGCAATGTGACAGCGGATGCTCTATCTCGGACAAACCCGATAGAGTCGGAATGGTCTCTAGACGCAAGATCGTTCTCCTTCATCTCTCACCAAGTCCCAGAACTTCAGATAGATCTCTTTGCAACGAGCGACAACAATCAACTTCCTCTGTACGTAGCCCCGTACGAGGACCCCAAAGCAGAAGCGGTGGACGCTATGTCACTGGACTGGAACAGGTGGTCCAGGATATACCTGTTCCCTCCCACCAACCTTCTGTTGAAAGTCCTCTCCAAACTGAGAACCTTCAAAGGGACAGCGGCCCTAGTGGCTCCCAAGTGGCCCCGGAGCAACTGGTACCCCCTGGTCCTGGAGCTGCAGCCCAAGCTGATCCCTCTCCCGGGCCCAGTTCTCTCTCAACAAGTACAGAAGTCGACTGTCTTCGCTTCATCATCGAAAATCAAGGACCTTCATCTCATGATTTTCTCTCCCTTGCCGCAAAGAAGAGGTTTGGGATCTCGAAGAAAAGTCTAGACTTCCTAGAGGAATACAAGACCGAATCCACGAGACGGCAATATGAATCATCCTGGAGGAAATGGGTCTCCTTTGTCAAGGCAAAAAATCCTAAAGAAATCACCATTGATTTCTGTATGTCCTTCTTCATTCACCTTCATGGACAAGGATTAGCAGCCAATACGATTTCAACCTGCAAATCGGCCTTGGCTAGACCAATTCTATATGCTTTCCAAATTGATCTGTCCAACGACATCTTTAACAAATTACCAAAAGCATGTGCTCGCCTACGTCCAGCACCCCCTCCGAAACCGATCTCCTGGTCACTAGACAAGGTACTCCATTTCGCCTCCAACTTGGACAACGATTCATGCCCCCTCAAGGATCTGACTCAGAAAGTTATATTTTTATTTGCTCTCGCTTCGGGAGCTCGAGTCAGCGAAATAGTGGCATTATCAAGAGAAGAGGGACACATCCTGTTTACCGATTCAGGAGAAGTGACCCTCTCCCCTGATCCGACGTTTCTCGCTAAAAACGAATTACCCACCAAAAGATGGGGCCCTTGGAGAATATGCCCCCTGAAGGAGGATGTCTCTCTATGTCCAGTAGAGAGTCTCAAGGTCTATCTTCGCAGAACTTCGAACTTTGGTGGAGGCCAACTCTTCAAAGGAGAAACATCGGGCAGCGACCTGTCACTGAAACAATTAAGAGCGAAAATCACCTACTTCATTCGCAGAGCGGATCCGAACAGTACACCCGCTGGTCATGATCCTAGAAAAGTGGCATCTTCTCTGAACTTCTTTCAGAGCATGGACTTTGAAAGCCTTAAAAACTTTACGGGCTGGAAGTCCTCGCGAGTTTTCTTTAAACATTATGCGAAACAAGTGCACGAAGTCAAACATTTTGTGGTAGCCGCAGGTAGTGTTATGAAACCTGCACCTAACTCTGCGTAGAACAGTGAGTTACTTGGGACTCTAACTCTTCGGGTGCCTATGTTGACCCTCGAGCGATTCATAGTGATGTCTAAAAACACTTAGTGCTTTTATAACTGTTCTTATCCCAGGTGAAATGTCATAGTGTCACACAAGTGCCGCATGCCTTGAGCATGATGTGTTGTTTAAAGACTTGCGTTCCTCGAGAACGAGTACCTACTAATCCTGAAATTCCTTTTCAGATTCAAGAGCAAGCCTTTATTTCTATGTACATTATTATTACTGTAAATGAACTTTACTTTTGCTGTAAATTATTTAATTTCTGCATTGTGAAATAAAATTTCTATTTTATTACTTATGCGTCTCTTTCAGCTCCTACCTACTATGAAATACATACTGTCATAGTTTTATTTATTCCTCCTTTCTTATGGTCATGAAGAATTTAAGATGTCTAATCCTAAATTATATTCACCCTGTCTCAGTAAGGTTCCTACACGAAAACTTACTTCTGATAACCAAGAGATGAACTCTTTACACAGTGCCCAACCACCACTGGTCTAATTCAGAATGTTCCTATACAAATATCAAACATTCTGCTTCATCTCTAAGTTCTTCAAGTTCTTCTGTCAGGATGAATAGCCCTTCAATACCACTTTGACGTCGGCATAGCCCATGGGAACTTCCTACCAAAGGGGGGCAGGATACTTCGTTCCTATGGTTCTTTACATAAGATTACTTTGCTGTTTTGTCAATGCCTAGGCACTTAACACTGGGGGAAAATCTACCACGATACATTGATTCTCTGGTACTCTTCCATCAGGACGCCATGGCTTGAGCCCAAAAAACGGATTTTGAGCGAAGCGACAAATCTATTTTTGGGTGAGATAGCCATGGCGTCCTGATGGACCCTCCCTACTACTTCGTCCAGTTTTGTTCCCACCCTACACAATTGTATCATGGTGATGGGCAGCAACTGGCTTCAGGATGAAGACGGGCGTGACGTCATCAGAGCAATGGCGTCCGTTTGTTTACGTCTCGAGTATCAGTAGTAGCCACGAGTGAGATTAGCTGTGGAACGGCTCCCAGCTATTCTCAGTCCTTACACACCGAAGCATTAACTCTGTTCGGGGTGAAGATAGCTATGTGGCACGTTCAGACATGCGTGTCCCCTGTTGTATTACGATGTCTTAAAGGGAAACCTTTGAGATACTCGCTCCAGAAGTTAGAATTCTGTGATAACCTGTGGTTAAATTCTCTGGGAATATCTTAGTAGTCTTATACCCAAGGAAGCTACCAAACAGGAACCTTCCATCAGGACGCCATGGCTATCTCACCCAAAAATAGATTTTTCGCTTCGCTCAAAATCCGTTTATAAGGGTATCTTAAATATGAACATAAATCCAAGAAGGTAGGTATAATAATGCCGTGAGTGATAATATATACAGATACTCAGGAGCATAAAATTTACAAATATAATAACAGTATTCAGGTGCGAGACCAACGAATACAATAGGGTATAAATGAGGCAGGTAAGAGGGAGAGATAAAGAGTCAAGGCATTAACCTGTGAGTTACTTGGGAGTAACTACGCTCCCTGCGGCTACTGTAGAAAATTTTAGGGCTTCCAAATGTTTAAGGTAGTGTTTCTTGAACACTGACGGTGATTTCCACCCTGTATACCTGGAAAGGTCTGTAAAATTCATGTGGTGAAAGAAGTTCACCGAGGTAGCAACCGCCCTGATATCATGTGCAAGAGGAAAAGAGTCAGGGTTAGCTTGTTTAATAAAATACAAGATTTGTTGCCTGATCCCTTTAATAGTAATGGTACCGCCTTGTTCTCTAACGAATAGAGGCCCCGAGGAGTTAGAGGAGGTCCGGGATAAATAAGACCTAAGAGTAGTAACAGGGCACAGAGACGGATCTTGCGTGAGGGGAACAATTTTCCAGGAAGACCATCTGTTTTGAGGGTCTTCGTTCTTAGCCAAAAAGAATTTGTTAGGAGAAAGAAGGACCTCTCCCGAAGGCAGGAAGTCAATATGACCCGGGTCTCTCGACAAGGCTGCCAATTCAGAAATTCTTGCCCCGGAAGCCAAGCTCACCAGGAAAAGTGTTTTCCTGAGAAGGGGAATGTAATCACAAGAACTGTTAATGGTATCAGAAGCCAATCTGAGTACGTCATTAAGGAACCAGGTCACCGGAGTAGGACGAGTAACCGGTTTCAGTCTGGCACAAGCTTTCGGAATTGAAGCTAACAAAGAGTCGGTTAAGTCTATGTTAAAACCCACTAGGAAGATCTTTTTCAGAGCCGATTTAATAGTGGTGATAGTATTGGCTGCCAGACCTGATTCTAATAAAGATCTAAAGAAAGTGACTGTAAGGTTCAAGTTCATACAGTTCACGTCTGAGTCTATTAAAAATTTTGCCAACTTTTTAACTGCAGAGTCATACTGGCGGATGGTGGAATCCCGTTTATCCGATTCTAGGAACAAGGTGTTTTGAGGATCAATATTGGCACCATGCATAGCCGCAAACTTCATAAAGTTCATAAAGTTAGGGCGCTCTGAATGTTTGAGAAAGCGTACACAACGCGTGTTTGTACTATCTGAGACAGAACCGGATTGGGTATCGGGTGAGGGTATAGTCTCAACTCTCGCAGGAGAGGATACCAGTTGCTCTTGGGCCAGTTGGGTGCGACCAAGGCTACTTGTCCCTTGAAGGATCTCAGTTTGTCTAGAACTTTCAGCAAAAGATTCACCGGGGGAAAGAGATAAATCTTTTCCCAGGTGTCCCAATTCTGTGACATGGCGTCTGTGGCGTAAGCCTGAGGGTCTAGATTGGGAGCCACATATACTCTCAATTTGTGGTTGGATTCCGTGGCGAAGAGGTCCACTTGGAGACCGGGAACCTGAGAGAGAATCCACCGAAATTACTTTAGATCGAGTGACCATTCCGATTCTAGAGGGGAGGTCCGGGACAGGGCGTCTGCCACTACATTCCGGACTCCCGCCAGGTGGACAGCTGAAAGATGCCAACGGTTCAAGGCTGCTAGGGAGAATATGGCTACTAGAACATGGTTCAGAGGCCCTGACTTTGACCCGCCTCTGTTGAGGCAGCGGACCACCACTTCGCTGTCGAGGACCAGACGAAGGTGTTGTTTCTTGGGAAGAGCAAGACGTTTCAGGGTTAGAAGAACTGCCATGGCCTCTAGCACATTGATGTGAAATTGGCGGAACAAGGGAGTCCAAAGACCTTGAACTTTCTTGAGCTGAGAATAACCGCCCCAACCTGACAAGGATGCGTCCGTGTGAATAATTAATTTCGGAGGCGGAAATCGAAGGGGAACTGACTTTGACAGACTGTTTGCTCTTGTCCAAGGAAGAAGTCTTTCCCGTAGAATGGGAGGAAGGCGGACTTTCCTGTCCCGGAGCTTCCGGTTCGCCCTCGAACGCCAGACACGATTGATATCTTTCAATTTTGCCTTCAGAAGAAGATCCGTCACTGAGGCAAACTGAAGGGACCCCAGAATCCTCTCTTGGAGTCGTCTGGAACTTACTTTGTCTTTGAGAAAGCGTTTGGTGTTCCTTGCAATCTCTAACCTCTTGGGTCTGGGAAGACACAGAGTATGAGATATAAGATCCCATTGCAGGCCGAGCCATTGGAACTTCGATTTTGGAAGAAGACGGGACTTCTTGAAGTTGATCTGGAAGCCTAGAGATTGAAGATAATGGATGACTTTGTGAGTGGCTTTTAGGCAATTTTGGGAGGTGTCTGACCAAATGAGCCAGTCGTCCAGATAGGCTACTACTTGAATCCCTTGATTCCTGAGTTCCTGAACAGCAACTTCTGCTAACTTTGTGAAGATCCTTGGGGCGATTTTGAGCCCGAAAGGCATCACCTTGAAGGAGTAACTTTTGTCCCCTAAGCGAAAGCCTAGGTACGGACGGAAGTGTCTCGCTATCGGGACGTGATAATAGGCGTCTGTAAGATCGATAGAGGTGGTGACGGCCCCACGGGGAAGTAAGGTCCGCACCTGCGAGACGGTAAGCATTCGAAACTTGTCGCATTGAATGGACAAGTTGAGAAGGGATAGGTCTAGAATCACTCTTCTCTTGTCTGAATCCTTCTTCGGGACACTGAACAGCCGACCTTGAAACTTCAGGTGTTTTGTTTCTTGTACGGCGTTCTTTTGTAAAAGATCCTGGACAAACTCGACCAGGTCCGGAGTGGAATGTTGACGAAATTTGTTCGGAGGAGGAGGTCCTTGAATCCAACTCCACCCCAGTCCCTTGGAGATGATACTGAACGCCCAGGGACTGAACCTCCATATGTTGCGGAAGGCATAGAGCCTCCCCCCTACCTGCTGCCTCCACGTCCGCCTCGGAAGTTCTTTCCTCTGCGAAAAGCTCTTCCCCTGCCTTTGTTCTGGTTAGAACCACGGTGGTAGCCTCATACGACTGGTTAAAGGCAGGAGAAGTGGCGGAGGCACCAGAAAGCTGGCTCTTAGGAAGCAGAACGGTGACATAGTCGTCCGAAGGAGCCTGAGAGGTGGAAGGCTGTGCCGGGGCAACAGGAGATGGGGGAAGAGGCAGCTGGAAAATGGGCGAACCAGTCTGCTGTTGCCTGAACTGGGTGGAAGTATATGGACGGAGCTTCTTCCTACCCCGGGCTTGGTAATTTGCAGGGTCAGATTTACGTTTAGGAGTCAAACCCCAACGGGCTTTAAGGCTCTGGTTGACTCTAGTGGCCTCCGCCAAGACTTCCTCTACAAGGTCCTCAGGGAAGAGGTTTGAACCCCAACAGGAGGACCGGATCAGCTTATTAGGTTCATGCCTAATAGTCGCCTCTGCCAGGACATGTTTGCGACACTTGCGTTTAGCAGTAGCGAAGTCATACAGGTCGTAGTATAATGACTGCAACGTAGCCTTGTTGAGAGATTTAAAAATACTCTCAGTATCGTAAGTCAAGGCTATCGACTCCGTGGAAGTGGCCAGGTTCAGAGTACGGCCAACGCGTAGGCGAGAATCATACTCCTGTTTAATGAGGGATTCCGGGAGACGGGGAAGCCGCTCACTAAACATTACCGAAGCACAGTCTGCTGCTAGCTTTCCTGAGGTAAATGTGGTACAGTGAACCCTCGTTTATCGCGGTAGATAGGTTCCAGACGCGGCCGCGATAGGTGAAAATCCGCGAAGTAGTAACACCATATTTACCTATTTATTTAACATGTATATTCAGACTTTTAAAACCTTCCCTTGTACGTAGTACTGTTAACAAACTACCCTTTAATGTACAGAACACTTAATGCATGTAATACAGTACCCTAAACTAAAACAGGCACAAATATTAAAGGCGACTTTATATCATGCGTTTCCTAAACACGCCAAAAAGCACGATAAAAAATGGCAACCAATGTTTTGTTTACGTTTATCTCTGATCCTAGTGAAGAAACAAACGCATTTACACATCTGTTTATAGGTTAGTTTTTGCATCAATTATATTGATTATTCAGTACAGTATGTTGATTTGGTTATTACTAATGTTTTACTTAATTTTTCTTAGGACTTCCAAATGAATTTTTTTTCTTTATGACGCCGCCTGAAACGACGGCGTCATAAAGTACGCTCAGTAAACAAACTAAGGAATTTAACCCGCATGATGAAAGTGATAAATAATGATATTACAGTAAAAGCTTTTATAAAATATGTTATTACAAATATTATTTACCGTATCTATATAAAATCATACATACGTAGCAAAGCAGGAAAACAATCTACGAGAGAGAGAGAGAGAGAGAGAGAGAGAGAGAGAGAGAGAGAGAGAGAGAGAGAGAGAGAGAGAGAGAGAGAGTTGTTTTACATACGTAAATGTAAATTTTAAACAAAACAAAAATAGCCCCATTTCATATAAAATAGATTACAAATATTTTACTTTATCATATTACAGTAGTCTGTATAATACTGTAAAGTTCAGTACAGTATGTTGTTGTTAAAGTCGTGGCGATGAAATTCTCACGAAACAAAAACACGCCATTTGATTACAACAGCTGATTCATTCTCTCTCTCTCTCTCTCTCTCTCTCTCTCTCTCTCTCTCTCTCTCTCTCTCTCTCTCTCTCTCTCTCTCTCTCTCTCTCTCTCTCTCTTCGTGTTATACAATACTTACATTTAGATGAAGAAACTAAAATTAGTTTTCTTAGTGTCAATTAAATACGAAATGAAATAATTAGGCCGAGTCTACATCCATTTCAATCATAGCCAAAAATAGGGCATCCGATTTCATCAGCAAACCACTATTTTTTGGGAAATATCATTTTATTCTAGAAAATTGCCACTCTTTAAATAGTTAATTGCACATTAAGAAAGCGTGTACTTTTGTTTTTAAATTTCGGGTGTGTTTTAAAAATCGAGTATTGTTGACTTTTTTTTTTTTTTACTTTTGGCTGTGATTAGATCAGCTGTCATCTAGCTGCCGCTCTTGAGTGTGTACGAATACACTAACAAAGTATCATTTATACCATTTCTTAACTTATTCAAACCGTCTACAGTATACAGTTGATATTACATAAGCACCAATGTGTTATAACCTATCAAATTTTTTTGTTTATTACATTTAAACCCCCCTCTATCTCTCTCTCTCTCTCTCTCTCTCTCTCTCTCTCTCTCTCTCTCTCTCTCTCTCTCTCTCTCTCTGTGTGGGCTACTTTTCACTACCTCCCATTCCTTACCTCTCTCTATCTCTCTAACAAATGATATCTTTGTTGCTCCTCAAAGTTTCATTTATATTGAAAATCAATCATGATTCAATTTTCCTTACTTTCTCCAATCTCGCACCATCGGTCACATCGCGGTATTTTCGATATTTCCGGAAAATCCGCAATATATGTATAGACATGGGTTATGAAAAAAATCCGCGAAGTGGTGAATCCGCGATGGTCGAACCGCGAAGTAGCGAGGGTTCACTGTATGGACGTTGTCCCAACACTCAATGCCTGAAGGAAGAAGGAGGGAGATTGGATCCACCTCTCGGATGGGAGGCAAGAGCTTCTCCTCCAGAGCATATTGGAAGGCAAGCTCTGCTACCTTATTGACACATGGAGTCACGGTGTTTTTGTCCATTAGGAACATTGTAAAAGAGCTCTTATAAGGCGTCAACATAGTGTTGGTGCAGCCGATGTCATTCAGGAATCTGGCCCACACAGATTGGGCCTGCTCTTTTGGAAAGATGACTGTCTCCTTGGGGACCTTGTCTAACCGAACCAAAGCTTCCTCGGTAAGCCTGGCATAACCATGAAATGGAAATGCCAGACCAGGAGGAAAGAATTCAAAGTCCTCTAGGGGACGAGTGCCAAGACCCTCCAAAGTTAACATTCCGTCTGAGAACGGGGAATGAAGAGCCATACGCCAAGGGTTGTTTTAGGCAAACTGCGGGAGCTTAGAGGCATCCGGGATTAGAGAGCTTTGGACCCGCTCCGGAGCACCTTGCTCTAATGCCCCAAGTCTCTGACCGATGTTAGAGAACATCGTGTCCATCTTAGACTGTATCTCTGATACAAACTTAGCCTGCATCTCCGACACGATGCGAAGCATGGCTGATTCGGAAAGGCCCGGGCTAGCAGCAGGTGTGGCGGAATGAACTCCCGGGTCGCGAGACTTAGAGGAGGAGCCAGAAGCCTTAGATGACAGGTTTGTATTCTGTTTAGAACCATGAGAAGCCTTATGAGGCTTATGAACTTTAGGTAAGGTTCTAGACTTATTCTTGGGGGGAACCGGGTGTGATCGTTGGGACGAATCACGGTCCCCAGAAAAACCATGGAAGGAAGAGCGATCAGAAGAAGAAGAAAGAGAGGGGCTAAGGATAGGAATCTCAGTGCCAGAAACACCTGCCTCACTTACCACCCTACCTGTATCTGGATCATCCAATAACATGGGTTCCACGTCAAGGTTCATGGAGGCAACATTGTCTTCTAGATCTCCGGGGGCGTCCGACGGATCCTGCTCTGGATCAATAAACCCCGCTATGGTGGTATCAATGTGGGCAATGATGGGAGCTGCAACATGCCTAGCCACAGCGGCTGAAGACTTGGCGTTGGGGTAAATCAGGGAACAGTAGTCCTCGGAGAGGACGTACGGCCGCTTGGACTTCACGTTCCGGGCAAAACCACCAACCCACACTTTCAGTGTGGCCCGAGCCGCAGACTTTTGCTCCGGGGATGCCTGAAATAATAGTGGGAATTATAAAAGCGCAGACTCCCAGTGGTCCTTCAAGACCATAGATATCTTACTAAAATAGTGTATGTATGCCAAAAAAGGTAAAATAAGAAGGCAACATAGCCAACGGGACTCACCGAGTCAGATCCAAGGGTGGTAACGAGGTCAAAACAGACCACACAGTTATCCGGGTGCCATACCACGACGTCCTCCAGCTGCACACCGCAGAGGGCGTGAGACCGACAGACGGTATGGCCGCAGGGCTGATGTAGAACAGCTGCACAGGCTGTCGTCTGACAATGCACCATCTATAAAAAGAATAGTATATGAGAAACTGTAATTCTCTTAAGTAGGGGCGGGTCCGGAGGACCCGGCCTGAGAAACTGTAATTCTCTTAAGTAGGGGCGGGTCCGGAGGACCCGGCCTAAACCTAAGTCTAGCTTAAGACTAAAGTAAATAGTATATGAGAAACTGTAATTCTCTTAAGTAGGGGCGGGTCCGGAGGACCCGGCCTAAACCTAAGTCTAGCTTAAGACTAAAGTAAATAGTATATGAGAAACTGTAATTCTCTTAAGTAGGGGCGGGTCCGGAGGACCCGGGCCTAACATAAGCCTAACACAAGATTAGGGCTTAACTGTAATATTCTTAAGTAGGGGCGGGTCCGGAGGACCCGGCCTAAACAAAAGTCTAGCTTAAGACTAAAGTATAGCCATCCATTCCGGTCGAGCAGGGAGTATAAAAAAGGATGCAACAACAAAAATTTAAGACACAGGGTGTTTGATTTCCCGGGGCGAGGCTAAGCCCCGGGCCGGGAAATAAAAGTATCCAAAACCAATTCGTATAGGAACTCCGGGGTAGTGATCTGTCATATAATCATCATAGGAACTGTTATAAATTAAATAGGGGGGCGGAACTGTAGATAAGAACCGCCAACGGAACCCAGAGGGTTTCATATAACATAAACCAGTGTGATAAGTGAATATAAAATAGGGTGCACCGGGATCCAACTCTGTTGACCGGTGGCCAACCAGACTAGACAGAGCCGAACCCGCCGGGACACCCGGAGGACAAAGTCCATAAACACTGAACTACCCCCTCTACAAGGAGGGAAGGCAACGGTCCCCTAGGGGAGAGGGGGAGAGAAGCCTAGCCACCCACCTAGCGAGAGGGGGAGCATGGGGGAGAATCACGTGATACGGAGCAGCTGGGCTACCAACTGACGATCCCCAACCAGACAGATCAAACGGAGTAATAGCACAATATTCATTATAATAGTAATAGCGTTGATATTATAAAATAAACACATAAAAATTTTTGGGCAAGGCATGCAACATAATAATTAAATCACAAAAGACACACCTGATGGCTTAAAAAATAACATTGCCGCCTAGCACGAAGGTCGGCAGCCATAACGATACGTAAATGATATCGGCCCAAAATTTGAACCACGAGGGTTCTAAACGCTAAATAATGAATATCCATAATAACAAATAAAATTTAATAATAAAAATAATACATATAGTAACACCGCGAGTGAAACTAAAAGCTCTCAAAACAGGAGTACCAACTGTAAATGGAATCAAGCAAGATCGGTATGAACGAAGAGAATACACTCCTATAATTCAAATATTAGACGATCTAGGTTGCTCAAAACACAGCAAAACACAGCTTGGTACTTAACTTAGACGGTGTCTCCAGGGAAACCGACGAAGAAGCCATAATCCAAAGAAAATAAGCGAAAAAACGAGAGCACAACAAAAAAAGCGGGTTACACACAAGACGTGCTAAAAGGAGTTGGGTTCTGAGCGGATGCATTGTTAGTAGTACCGAGTGAGGTTGAACGGCTCTCCTCTATTGGGGTTTCTGTCGTGGATGAATCTGAATAGTGCGGGACCTCTGGATTATACGCCCAATTTTATACCGACACCAATAGGTGAGCGAGCTAGTTAACCTAGCACTCCTTTACATTTTTTCTCTGGTATATTTAGCAGTAAATTACCTAAGAATAAGTACTAAATGGAGCTTATTCACTGGGCGGCACAGGTTCGAGCCCAGAAATTGAGTTCTTTGTTTACAATGAGTACTGGGTATCTGGACGACAGATGGCGCTGTTGAGTACACCCCCTACCTGTGTAGCGATCGCTGGCGAATTTTTCCTTAGAGTTTTTCTGTCGAGCAACAGAGTTGCAGCTATTATAATCACCGGCTAAGTTAAATATTGAAAAATTAAGACCTTGTATAAATTTAGGATAGTGTTGCCCCTCATGATGTATGGGACAATACTTTTAAAAGATTCAGAGCCTCAAGACACTTTACTTTTAATGCCTTTAAGTGAGGAACCCATGTAAGCCTGCAATCAAATATCAATCCTAAAAACTTAGCTTCACTTACACATGGGATCCGTTGACCTTTCATGTATATATCTGGGTCTGGATGTACTCCCCGAATACGACAGAAATGGACAACAGTAGTTTTGCTTGTTGAAAACTTAAATCCATTCATAGCCCACTGAATAGTTCTGTCAATTGAGAGTGGTAGTTTTCTCTCAATCATCAACACTCTAGATCTAGCAAATGATATGGAGAGATCATCTACAAATAATGTTAAGAGAATATCTTTGGGGAATGACAAAGAATATCCCAATAATGGCTATCTCCTGTCCAAGCTACGCCTAGCATATCCCAACCTGTACAAGGAAGCCAACTGCACGGCAGAGATCTTCAGCAGTTCGCCCTCCTCATATGTGGCACTGCTGAAACAGGCTTTCCTACCTGCATCAAGCCTCTCTTGGGCTTCTCGGCACCAGTCAAGAAGGCGTTCCTTCATGACGGGGTATGAGATCTCAGAACCCCCTATTGCCAAAAAAGCCTCTTTAATTTCCCCCTTCAGGAATCTTCCAAGCTCAGCGGTCCACCTGCCAGAGCTTCATGCAGTTTATCTACATGCCCAGTAAGCCTCGAAATCCCTCAAGAATCAGGCAAAACTCTGGCCAGTTTCTAGATGGAAAATCCCAGGCTTGGGGCTCTTCCTGGAATCAAGAGCCTTAAACAGGTCAGACAGACGGCGATCTGACTGGAAGGACTGGTTGTTGTTGATTGAGACAGTGTCAGATGAAACACTGAAACAGGAGCTGAAACTGTCACCATAAAACTCACTGCCAGAATCTTCACTGATCAACTCAGTGACAAAATCATTTTGGGTATAGCTGGTCTGGTTGTGTCCTTGACCTAGGGTCCATGCTTTGGGATGTCTTGGCATGATCTGTCTCAGCTGTAACTGCTGAAGCCTTTTCTGGCCTACTGGCTATCGCTTGGTCACCCAAGAACTGCTCCCCTAGTCTACTTTCTGAAGTCCATGGCGGACTAAAAGGGTTTAGGTTGCCGGAATAGGCAAGGAGGCAAGATGTCTACTCCAAACAGTTGAATCCCAGAAGCTTGGCACAGGTGGGAGTACTGGTGAGAACCCTGGAGGGGACTGGAGACCTCCAATTACTCACCCCTCTCCAGTAACATTAATTGCCAGACCACTGACATTTGGCCAAGCCGGGGAAGTAGAAGGAGCACTGGTGGTCACTGTGGTTGTGACCCCAGTGGTAACGTGGCCTGTTGGTGACGGCTCACCGCTCTTTAGCACCGACACCTGAAGTGAGAGGGACTTTACCTGAGTTGCCAGGACAATGACAATCGAGATATAGCCCTCCACATCTCGACTTAGGCTCTTCTTAGCCTTTCGACCCTTGGCCAATGACGAAGACATGACTAAAGGTTGGTGTTTCCCGGGTCTGGGCACGAAAAATTATGTAGTGGTTTACGAACTGTGGCCAGATGTAGCACGCAGACTGCCTAGTGTCTGAATGCCAACCATACTCCAACATTCACTGCACAAAAAGATAAAACGGTGGAATACCCAGAAATCTGGGCAAAAGGTAAACAGTCAAGAGAACTGGGAACTGGGCACCAACCCTCAATTTTTTATACTGGGCAAGTAGACCAATTAAAACCTCAAATTTCCTTATTATCTTTTCTTGGGTTCCCTGTGTCTCTCCCCAGTGCTATGCACGGAGTCTTAAATAGAGGGGAGCTGTATACTTTCTAGGTAAGATATTTTCTTATTTAAACATAATTGAACATTAAGAGAGGAAAAGAAATAATATTAACGAGGAAAAAACTTTTAAGATGGAACAGGAAAAACCCTCTAGTAGGAAGTGCATTGAAAGAGGCTTAATAAAATAAGATTTAACAAAAAATTAAACAAATAACTAGGTTGACAATAACAATAAGAAAAATTTTAATAACTAAATTTATATTGTAAAAAAAACCTAGTATCCCTTTACAATTCACCCTCACAATAACTGGATTAGAAAATGATTTGACAAAAAAATAAACTGTTCACCTGTTTGCAAATTCCCATAATAAAAACAAATCATCAGGAACAGATTATTTAGTAAGCCACACATTTAGTGAAAACATCAATCACAAGAGTTCAACCAATTTTACTATATTTCTAAAGTTAGACACAGTACATATGTGTGTGCAGCATAAAATTGTCCTCCTCCTCTTGAAACATTACTAGAAGAATAAACATGACAAATTTGGGGATAATTTGTATTATTCCTAAGGATACAAACCTTTAGCTATTTATTAGGGGTACTACTTTCGGCGAAGCTGAAGGGACAAGCCATTAAAATTTAGCGAGGGTTAACTATCCATCCCGCAAGTTAGCAGGAAGTAAAGGGGGGTAGCTTGCTACCCCTCCCACTCACACACCTGAGATTGAGCTCACTTTGCTTGGAGGTAGGACTTCAAGGGGGATAGGACTGGTGGGTAAGTTTCTATAAATAGCTAAAGGCTTGTATCATTAGGAATAAATCATCTCCAAATTTGTCATTTATTCCGTAACTGGAATACAAACCTACGCTATTTATTAAAGGTGACTCACCCGTTAGGAAGGTGGACGTCCCTGCCAATATGACAAATTCGTAGATAATTTGTATTTATCCTAAGTATACAAACTTTAGCTATTTAATATGGGTATTACTTTCGGCGTAGCTGAAATGACGAGCCATTAAATCCGGGGGGAGGACGAGAAGATCCACTCCTTTTCGTAGGTTCTCGTCTGCCACCCACCACTGGATATCCGTCAGTTCCGGAGGTCCCACGGTGATCTGGATGTCCGGGGAATCGTACCCTTGATTCCACTGTGACTTGATTCGCCACTGGAGGGATCTCATCCTGAGGCAACCATTGAGAACTAGACGGGCCAGCAATGAAAGATGACAGAGGAGACGTAACCAAAATTGGGCTGGAAGTTCTTCTCGTCTGAGATAAGGTTCTGCGACCTTCCACAGCCTTGCTATCCTGTCGTCTGATGGGAAGGCTTTGTGGAGATTGGTGTCTATAATCATGCCTAGGTATACCAGTCTACGCCTAGGTATACCAGTCTTTGAGTGGGAAGCAGTGAGGACTTCTCGAGATTTACCATGATCCCCAGATCTTGGCAAAGTCGCAGAAGTTTGTCTCGGTGTTGAAGAAGGGATGACACTGAGTCTGCTAGGATTAACCAGTCGTCCAGATAACGGAGGAGACGGATGCCAATACTGTGTGCCCAAGATGATATTAGGGTGAACACTCTGGTGAAAACTTGTGGTGCTATGGAGAGATCGAAGCACAGCACCTTGAACTGGTACTTTCTGTTGTCTAGGCTGAATCTTAAGTATTTCCTTGAAGACGGGTGGACTGGGATCTGGAATTACGGGTCCTTTAGGTCCAGTGTGCACATGAAGTCTTGCAGTCTTACTGCTAGTCTGACCGTGTCCGCCATCTCCATGCTGAACGGAGTTTGTTTGACAAACTTGTTTGGAGCTGAGAGGTCGATGACTGGTCTCCAGCATCCAGACGCCTTCTTTACATGAAAGAGTCGACTGAAGAAGCCTGGAGATTCGTCGAGGACCTCTTGGAGAGCGCCCTTCTTCAACAGGGTCTGGACTTCTGCCCGAAGAGCTTGCGCCCTTGCCGATCCCATGGCAAGGGAGCTCAATGACACTGGATTCATCATTAGGGGAGGTAGAGATGTTATGAATGGGATGCGATATCCTAGACTGATCACGGAGATTGTCCAGGAATCAGCCCCGAGTTGCTTCCACCTGTTTGAGCAACTTTGTAGGCATCCCCCCACTGGTGGACACGCAGGGGGACTGCCTATCCTAGCATTTGCGGCCTCAGCTGCTCCCTCTAGGATTCTTGCCTCCCCTGGAGGACTTTTTGTCTTTCCTTCCTTTGACAGAAAAGAGCTTAGACACCACGGTCTTCGCTGCTGTCGTCGTTTTAGCGGTCTTGATTGGACGGGACTGCTGTGGTGCTGGAGGCTTATAGGGCTTAGATGTTAAAGCCCTATGAAGGAGGGAGTCTTGATGAAACTTCCTCCACCTCTCAGCGACATGTTCCACATCCTTAGGCTCAAACAAGATGAAACCCTCTAGAGAAGAATGTCTGAGCCTATTGATCTCGGTGCTAGGGACCTTCTGATGGAATCTCTCAGCTACTGCATCCCGCGTTTAAGATTGGTATTTGCCCACAAGTTCGAGACTTGGTGGGCCAGAAACTCGATCGTGCAAGTACCTGAGAGAAGAAAAGTCTCCATAGCTTTCCTGGTACGTTCTTTGGAGAAATCCTCAGAATGTATCAGGATACCTAAGGTCCCCAACCAGATGTCGAGCCACGAAGTGGCTTGCATAGCACACTTCGCAACTTTCTCCTGGTTAAGGATCTCGGTTGCCAAGAATGAGACCTGCCGGTTGGAGAGTCTCTCAAGAGGGACTCCCCTGGTAAGCTCTTCCAGCGAGAAGTGAAGAGGAAGAGCTAAACAAGGCTCCTTAAGGATCTCAAAGTACCTCCTCTACTGTATGCGAGGAGGTGGAAGGAGCTTGTTGGTGGCACTGGAACGGTTGGAGGAGGACATCTCGGAGAGCTGTAAAGAGATCTTATCCCTGGTACTTTTATCCCCCTCAGACCAGGGCAGTGCTGCACTGGTCTTGGAGGGTTTCTGGGTACCAAAGACACAGTCCAAGACCGTGTCCTTGCCCTCTCGAGGAGGGATCTCTGGGTCAGAAAACCCGTTGAGAGCCCTCATTAGAGTCAGAACTTGCCAAAACGCATTTTCTGACTCTTGCTGGTCTCCTCCTGATGTAGGACTTACAGCGAAGTCTCCTGTCCCCAAAGGCTCTTCTTGGGGAGAGTCGCGGATGTTCTCCGAGTGGCTAGCTGGCTCCATCCTAGTCCTAGTAGAGGACTTTGGTAATGTTTTAGAGTCCTCAGATTCCTTCCTGGGAAGGATGTAGGACTCCAACATTGACGAGGATGGCATGTTCCTTTCACTCTCCACCTGAGAAGACATCTCGGTGCGAGGAGAGGTTTCCCTCATTGGTGCGATGGGGGAAAGTCTCTCCTTGCGTGATTCCCCTAAGGATGGGAAATCTTCATTCGAAGGGGAAGGAGAGACAGTCTAGGAGAAAGAAGGAACCTGCCTCGAAGGCTTGCGTGGAGTCAGTTTTGCCCTTGGAGAAGTTACAGCGTCCGGAACTCCTCTTTTTCTCTTCAAAGGGGTAGAAGCAGCCAAGGATCTGTGCCCCAATTCAGAGAAGACAGGCTTGAACGCCTGCGTTACGGCTCTGATCAGTGCACCGAACCAGGGCTGTTGGCTGACAGACGCGCTGTCAGACATACCCCTTGAAGGGACAGGAATTGAAGGATCCCTGGGAGGAGTTCTCATCATTGGTGGGTTCGCCTGAAAAGGCTTTGGGATCCTTGACCCTTCTAGATGTTTCCCTTCTCCCACAATGCGCGCTGGTATGCGCTTGCGGGGAGGGGAATGAGGCGATGGCGACCTTGCCGTTCGCAGTTCAGCAGTCTCGCGCGCGGGAGGATATTGACGCTCGCGCGCGAGAGACTGCTGGCGCGCGGGAGACTGATGGCCCACAGGAGCGCGTGCGGGAGACTGTTGGCACACACGCGCGCAAGATCAAGGCGTCGAGTGCATGCCTGTACCAGTCGTGGGGTGCGCGCGCGTAGGAGATAGACCCCTAGCACACGGGCGCGCAGTTGAAGTCTGTGCTGCTCGTAGGCGTGCGACAGAATGTGGGCACGAATCCATAGGAGAGGATGGGCGAGTGCGCGCGCGTATCCTCGCGGATGCGTGCGGACGATGGAGAGCGCTGGCGCGATGGCGAGAGCTAGAACGTGGGAGAAGTCACTCTAGTTGACTTCCCAGTAGCGCCCAGATCAGTAGATCGTGGGTGCGCAGGAGAAATAACTGCTGGGAGTGAGCGCTGGCACGCGGGAGAGCGCTGGCACGCGGGAGAGCGCTGGCACGCAGGAGATTGCTGGTGAGTAGGAGAGCGCTGGGGCGCAAGAGAGCGCTGGCGCGTAGGAGAGCGCTGACGCGTGGGAGAGCGCTGGCACGTGGGAGAGCGCTGGTGCGCAGGAGGTTGACAGCGCGCAGGTGAGGGTTGGCGCGCAGCTGGGTGTGGGCGCTTATGCTTAGGCTCAGGTAAGGCCTGGCGCGCAGGAGAACGTGTAAGAGTGGGCTCCTGTTGGGATGTATGTGCATGTTGGCACATACGCCCTTGATGTCCTGTGTTAGGGTTTGTTGACGGGGCCTGACGAGCTACTATAGCGCGTTCGTCAGGTTTCGTTGGCGCGCTTTAACGTGATCAGATGAAACCTTATTAGGTTTATATAGGAACAGTGAGGCAGGTCGGCAGGTCTGTCAGGTGGAAGGTCGGCGTGTCCTTTAAAAGGATGACCTTCCACCGAAGGAGATTGCAAACGATCTGCAGAAAGGTCCAGGACCAATGCAGGAACCGTGATCGGTGATTGATGTCGAGGCTCCTCTGCGGGGGACTGCATCGAAGATGTTGAACCGAAGAGGCGCCTCCTCACTGCAGGTGAAGGAAGGCCTCTCTGGTGAAGAGGAAGGCGAGCCTTGCGACGAATGCGCCCTCTGGGGGCAATAGGGTCAGCGAGCTGACCTTCTGCAGTCCTCCGAAGAGAAGTCTCTGTAAGTGAACTCCCCCGAGGGGAAGAAACACTAGCCGGAGAGACTGTTGGACTTGGTTTCTCCCTCGTTGGTTGAACAGGAAAGGGAGAAACTAAGCCGTCAGCTACTGTAGGGTTTGAAGAGGCAAAGGTGATGGGTGATACCGCATTGGATACCTCTGCCACCACAACGTCGACAAGAGACAGAGGATCAACCTCTGTCGGTGACGGCGATTGCTTGACAGCGGCACCCAATCGGATGTAGTCAAGTAAAACCTCCTTGGAGGGCGAACCCTCAAGCCCCAAGGAGGACCAGAGCTGAAAAAGGGGGATTAGTGACATATCCTCCCCAGGGGGGAGAGGTGGAGCTGCTTCGCTAGGGGAAGCAACGTCATCTCTCGAGCCCCGAGTTTGGTAAACAGTACATCGGTCTACGCTACCACTCGACGGTCTCTCGAAAGAGACCGATCGAGTGGGAGCCTCGGAGGAGGTTTGTCAACGGAAGAAGAGGCCTTGGGTTTTTCTCCTTTCAAAGAAACCTTCGAAGGAGAAATATCCCGTTTGGACTTCTTCCGTCGTCGAAAAAACCTCTCCCACTGGGAGTTAGACCACTCCCTACACTCACTACTGTACACCTGTTAATGCTATCACACCGTTGGGTCCTGCAGGAAGGGCAAAGGGCGTGAGGATCGGTCTCGACCGACGACATGAATGTTCCACAGGGGCGGTCGGGAAACCCAGAGCAGGTGCGCATATTTGAAGAGGGCATCTTCACACACAAAATTAGAAAAGAAAAAGCAAAAAAGCATTAAATGGCTGCCAAATGACGGCGAGGATGAAACCGGACACGTCCGACTACCATCCAAGCCGAGAGAAAAGTGAGCTCAAGCACAGGTGTGTGAGGGAGGAGGTAGCATGCTACCCTCCCCTACCCCCACTAACTAGCAGTATGGTTAGTAAACCCTCGTTAAAAATTAATGGCTCGTCATTTCAGCTACGCCGAATGTAATATGACAAATTCGTAGGTAATTTGTATTTTTCCTAACTATACAAACCTTAGCTATTTAATATGGGTTATTACTTTCGGCGTAGCTGAAATGACGAGCCATTAGAATTTTAACGAGGGTTTACTACCCTACCGCTAGTTAGCGGGGGTAGGGAGGGTAGCCTGCTACCCCCACCCCCACTCACACACTCCTGTGCTGAGCTCACTTTGCTTAGAGGTAGGACTTCAAGGAGAATAGGGCTGGCGGGCAAGTTTGATTAAATAGCTAAGGTTTGTATAATTAGGAAAAATACAAATTACCTACGAATTTGTCATTTGTTCCATAACTGAAATACAAACCACGCTATTTAATATGGGTGACTCACCCCTTAGGAAGGGTGGTAAGTCCCAGCCAGTACTGGCTTTTGGCTTTGCCCGGGGACTCAGTATATGAGTATGTCAGCACTCAACAATAAGGAGTCCCTGCACCTCGCTAGAACCTTGCTGTGCAAGGGCTGCGGCCTACGTAAGCTGTGTGTGAAGGTCTGAAGTGTGACTCGTCCTAGGAAGTTGACCTGTAGTCCCTTAGAAGGAAACTCTAGGCTAGGACTCTCCCAATACCACCTCGTCAGGGTATGGGGACGTGACAGCATTATCTTAATACTCGGAACACAAGGAAACATGTTTACCTGCAGTGGTTTGAGGTCAGCTGTGCAGAGAACCCAGGATGCTGCTTTCTCCAAGAGAGGGGAGGATGAAGAATAGAGTAAGGGCCAGAAAAATCTTTTCATTCATGCAGACTAAGACCAGGTAACAATGCCCTCAACCTTCTGCTACTTGTCCATTAAGGAGCCTGAGGTTTTAAACCAGCTGTTGTGCAGCCACCACAGGGCCGATAGAAAACGTATCGAGCCTCCTGTGGGTCACATCGGGCAGGTAGTGGGCTGTGAAGGTCGTCTGATGCTTCCACACCCCAGCTTGAAGGACCTGCGTCACTGAGAAATTTCTCTTGAAGGCCAGGGACGTAGCTACGCCCCTGACATCATGTGCTCTAGATGAATGAAGAGAGTCCAGGCGATGACGATTCCCCAGCAGCGGCCGAGTTAACGGATATATGCCGAAGGGAAGACCGATGGACCAGAGAGGGAGAGGTTGTTCCCCACGAAGTGGAACTGTGGTGGCCTTGCAATACGCAAGAGACGTTGTCGTACATCACACACACAGCACAAACACTGAAAAGAAAACTTACTACATTTCTATACACAAATATATACAGTACATAAATATTAAGAATGTTTATATATATATATATATATATATATATATATATATATATATATATATATATATATATATATATATATATATATATATATATATATATATATATATATATATATATATATATATATATATATATATATATATATATATATATATATATATATAACGGATTTTGAGCGAAGCGAAAAATCTATTTTTGGGTAAGATAGCCATGTCGTCCTGATGGAAGTTCCTTAAAGGCAGCTTCCTAGGGTATATTACAACTACGGCGATATTCCCAGAGAATTTACCTTCAGGTACCCAGAATTCTAACTCCTGGAGCGAGTATCCCTAAAAAAGACCTTAGGGATATCGTAAATATCAGTGGACGTATTCTTGACACGCCTCATAGCAATCTATACCCCGAATAGAGTTAACACTTCGTAGGGGTCAAATGGCAAGAAAACGAAAACGATAAGAAAGGGGGGAGCCGTTCGTAAGGCATCTCTCCTCCCCGTTTCGAAAGCGTGCCCTGCGCCGCTTGCGGCGCCATCTGTATTCCTTGTAGCGATACACGAGGTGCTACAGATACTGTATGTAGGGAGGGGTCCTACAACCCTTTTCACTTTTTTTTTTTTTTTTTTTTTTGAAAAGGAACAGGGCGGGTCCATCAGGACGACATGGCTATCTTACCCAAAAATAGATTTTTGGGCTCAAGCCATGGCGTCCTGATGGAAGGTTCCTTTTTGGTAGCTTCCTTGGGTATAAGACTACTAAGATATTCCCAGAGAATTTAACCACAGGTTATCACAGAATTCTAACTTCTGGAGCGAGTATCTCAAAGGTTTCCCTTTAAGACATCGTAATTCAACAGGGGACGCATGTCTGAACGCGCCACATAGCTATCTTCACCCCGAACAGAGTTAATGCTTCGGTGTGTAAGGGCTGAGAATAGCTGGGAGCCGCTCCACAGCCAATCTCACTCGTGGCTACTACTGATACTCGAGACGTAAACAAACGGACGCCATTGCTCAAATGACGTCACGCCCGTCTTCATCCTTTGTTTAGTAGCTGCCCTACTTAGACGGATTTTCCCTGTGTTAACTTTATCGTTTTGCATCTTCGTTATGTCGTTACCTTCAGCCTCGCCTTCTTCTGGAAAGTTGAGTACAAGGTTCCAGTATTGTTTAATTAAGCTCTGGCCGTAAAGTAAATATTACTTTCCGAGATAATTGCTGTTTTGTGGCAGAGCTGTGCCTCTACCGGACCCGCCATTTTATGGCGTCGTTGTTGTTATGCATGCCTTATTTAGTTAGCCACAACAACGTTTTCCGGCCTTATTTACTAATAGATTATATTAGTTTATTTAGTCTTCATAGCTAGGAACTTTTATATCGTGTTTAGACGCTTTTTATCGGTCATCGATTGACCTCATACCAGTCGGCTACTATAGCCCCCAGGCCAGGAGCCTACATACAAGTGTTCATGCATGATTTATTACTCAGGAACCATATAGGGGATGGCTAGTCAGTGACTCTTTCTAGCCTAACCTACTGATAGGACCCCTATATGCTTCCTTCATCCCCTGCCTTGGCATTCCCTCTAATTAGCCTTGATTCCTTTTCTGAGTAAAGGGATCAATTGTCTAATAGAGTATATATCGCCTCTCTGTCCTCCCTAAGGGAATGAACCTCCCTTAGGGTTGCGTCCGAGAGTGAGGTTAGGCTAGCCCTACCTCTATGGCTAGGATCGTCTATGACTTTCCTGCGATAGCGATATGTCTTCTTCCTTTCCTAGTTCAGGACTTTTAGCCCTGCTCTAGGTTGGGTTAGGAAGGTTTCTCTGTTCCATGCTGAAACTGTACTCATGCACCGTTTTAGCCGATCTGCCTGATCTTAGGTTAGGGAGTGTCCTCCCTTTCCCTAGTGGCCGCTCTGGTACAGAAACCCTTCCTTGGAAGACTTCTCTCTTCTCCCTCCCCACCTATCTCTTGTATAGCCTAGCCTATGCTTAGGTTAGTCTATACCCATCTGTCCCAGGTCCTACAACTCCTCCCTAGGGTGGAATAGTAGGGCTACCCGAGCTTCCATGTGCAGTCCGCTCTGGTACATATACCTTCATAGTGTCCTATAAGGTTAGTTGCTAGAATAGTTCTGCATTTGGGAGTCTCCCCCCCCCTTGGGTGTCCCCTAGCCCTCCCTTGGGCTACCTTGCTCCCGGTCCTCAGTGACCCCTGCTCTTGGATGTTAGAGCCTGTCTCTATCTTGGGTACACCCTCTCAGGGGAGGGGGGGATGTCCGGAGTCCATGACGGTACTTCCTGCATTCCTTCCCTCCCCCCTGTCTCTCTCCCTATCCGGGTGCCGGTCTCTTGCCGCCTCTATTGTCGGCAATACCTGCCTCCTACCTTGGTGACTCTCCCTACCCTTGCCGCCAGCCCCCCGTGTACCGAGGGACTGCCGGCTGCCGCCGGCTACTACCGGCGGCTCTCCTCCTCCTAGCTTGTCGTCCGCTCGCCGGTCGGCCGCCGGAGTGCCGGCATCTACTGCCGGCAACCCGGTACAGCTTTAACCATCCTTATCCCAGTCACCAATCCGGCATCCTTCGACTGCCGGAGCCGCCGCTCCCTGCCGGTGTGCCGCCGTTGTGCCGGCGGCCGCCAACCTGGTTTATGACTGACTTTAAACATTGTCTGTCCTAATGCCAGAATCTCTGCTGGAGCGAACTCCGGCATGCCAGCGGCTTGCCGGATACCCCCGGAGGCGTCAAGAATACTTGCACCCCCTTCTTATAGCTATCATATGACAATGATAGCCCTATATCGCAAACAGATAGACTGTTTCTACTATTAAGATCAGTACCTTGGTACTGTTCTGTTAGTGATCATGCTGTCTCTTTGCATTCTTCTAAATTCCAGCATGCTGCGTGCATCTTAGCACGGCTGGTTGCCAGAAGCAGTTACCTTAAAAAGAGGCCTTCTAGCCCCTAACTTGGGACCGAATGATCTCGGTCCCAATCTTGCCCTTGGGTTTTTTCCACGGAATTCCAATATACTATGGAACTCTAAGGAATTATATCCGGTGCCTTCGGTCACTCGGATTATCCAGGGACCAAGCTTATGGTAACCAGCCGGGCGAGATGCATGGAGTATGTTCTCCTTTACTATTTCAATCTCTATGCATCACACCCTTCATTAAGTTAAAATTAATAATTAATATTAACTTAGTTTAAGAGCCATTCTTATGACTCCCCCATACTCATTTTCTCTTTCTTCCACAGGAGGAGCAGATGAAGTGTGATTTCGCCTTCTGCGCTGTGAAATGCCCGCAGTTTTACGGGCATACGGCTTGCAGGACTCACGCCCCTTGTGCACACAAGAAAGGGGATTTGAAGTTTTGGAATCCACTGAACTGTACGGTCTGTCAGGCTCACCTAGTTGAAGCCTTCCATAACCCTCCCTCAGCGGAGATCAGAGACATTTCTCGTGAAAAGCTGCGCAAGTGGGTGCGTGGCTTCCAGAAAAATGCTACCGGACCTTACCTGGCCACCGAAGAACTGAGGTCACTTTTGTTCCCTAAGGCCTCCCCTGATTCAGTGGTACCCAAAGACGTGATCCCCACTGTCCAAATTACGGTGGAACCTGATGTAGTCATGGCTCAGTCCATGCACGAGTGCCGTTTGGATTCCGAAGATGACGAACAGATTTCGGATGTCTCGGAAGACACGGAGAAAACGCTTATGGCTCAAGGAGCCGAAGATGACGAAGACAAGGTGGAATACGCCGAGTCGGAGCAAGAGGTCGCTCCTCCGTCCATCCCCCCTCCTACTCCTACACCGACGGAAGTGTCTATTCCGTCTACCTCCTCGACCCCGGATCCTTCTTCTTCCACTCAAGAATTGATCCGACTGATTAGAGCCGTCATGGACGACAGGCTGAAGGAGAACCAGGAGTCCATCAGGTCTTTGATAGGATCCAGAGAACCGAAGAGGATTTCGGTCAAGGATCTCCCCGCTTGCTCTCATGCCAACCCGTGGAGGTATGCTGAGCATATGGTTATCGCGACCGGCAGGATCTTTGTCAGTGATAAGATCGGCACGGTCCCTTTGGAAGACGTGGAGTTCTTCCCAAACTTTGAGGCCTACCCGGACTGTTACGTCCGGCTTCGTTCCGAACCTGCCTCGAAGGAAGAGACCGAACCTAAGGAAGAGATAGTGTTCGATCTCGCAAAGGCCCAGGCTATGCTAGCCGCCGCATTCAAGAGTAGAGGCTTTACCTGCTCTAAGCTTCCGGCCCTGAGCAAGAAGCACCCTACTTACGTTGCACCTGAAACTGCGGTTCTTCCATTCTTGGAAAAGGCCTTAGCTGCATGCCTTAAAGCTGCGGATGAAGGGAAACCCTGCCCTGCATTGGAGGAGTGCAGACCCTTCTCCATAGTGACCCCCCCTGACGCTCGACACTGGAAAGATGTCCAACATACTTTCGTCGTGGGAAGGCTCGATCCTGACGTCGCCGGACGTCAGTTTAATGAAGACCTCCCTAAGCTCAACGATCACCTCCTTCGTCGGGAACAAGATACGAAGGAGAGGCTTGCAGCATCCCTATCTCATCAAGTCCAACTTGAAGTTATGGCCTGTGACACCAGAGTACCAGACCACTACATGGTACTCTCCAAATCCCACTTATTGACTGTAATGAAGGACTTGTACCACTTCATAAAGGCTCGAAGAGCCTGTCGTGAATTCGTGTTTGCTGGTGCCACCGTGAAACACGAACCCCGGAGGCTGATTTCCTCCAACATCTGGGGAAAGCACCTGTTTCCTTCTGACCTTGTGAAGGAAATCACTGACAGAGCCGCCACGGAGAATAGGAACCTTCTCCACAAGTGGGGCATGTCCAGAAAAAGGAAACCCTCTCAGGACGACGGACCTCAACCTAAGAGGAAATCCCAAAAGCCAAAACCCCAGCAACGTCAGCAAAGACGTCAGTTTCCGGGACCCGCTACCTCCCAAGTGGTTGCCCAACCACAACAGACCTTTCAATTGGTCCCCCAACCGGTGTTGTCACAGTCACCGGTCTTCACCCCTGCCTTTGAGCAACAGTCAACTACCTTTCGTGCCAAAGGTAGAGGCTCATTCAGGGGTGCAAGCAAAGACGCCTCTCGCCGTCCCTCCAGAGGTAGAGGAGGAAAGGGAGCTAGCGGCCGAGGCAGCAAGCCCTCGGGACACCAGAAGCAATGAAGTGCTTCCGGTGGGAGGAAGACTCCGCCAATTCCAGGATCGTTGGACCTTCGATCCCTGGGCGCACAGCATCGTCAAGAAGGGTCTAGGCTGGAGTTGGACTCAACCACCCCCAATCTTCCAGCAATTCTTCCAACAATCAACCCCCCTTCTGGAAGAATATGTTCTAGACCTCTTGAACAAGAAGGTGATAAGGAAGGTAAAGTCCACCAGGTTCCAAGGGAGACTGTTTTGTGTCCCCAAGAAGGACTCAGACAAACTCAGAGTCATTCTGGACTTATCCCCCCTCAACAAGTTCATAGCGAACGACAAATTCAAGATGCTGACGCTTCAACAAATAAGGACCCTTCTGCCTCGAGGTTCCTACACGGTCTCCATAGACCTGGCGGATGCCTACTGGCATGTTCCAATGAACCATCACACTTCCTCCTACCTAGGATTTCGACTCCAAAGGAAAAGCTACGCCTTCCGGGCCATGCCCTTCAGCCTCAACGTGGCCCCTCGGATCTTCACAAAACTGGCGGATGCCATAGTACAACAACTCCGCCTAAGAAACGTCCAGGTGATGGCCTACCTCGACGACTGGCTAGTCTGGGCTCCATCGCCCGAAGATTGTGCAAAATCTTGCAACGAAGTTACCCAGTACCTAGAACACCTGGGATTCAAGATCAACGAGAAAAAATCTCGCCTCTCTCCAGCTCAGAAGTTTCAGTGGTTGGGAATCCTCTGGAACCTTCAGTCACACCGCCTTTCCATCCCCCAGAAGAAAAGGAAGGAAATAGCAGGGTCTGTCAAGCGACTACTGAAATCCAAACGCATTTCAAGACGACAGCAGGAACGAGTTCTAGGCTCTCTACAGTTCGCCTCAGTGACAAACCCAGTGCTTCGCGCACAGCTAAAGGATGCCGCGGGAGTCTGGAGACGTTCGGCATCCATCGCTCGAAGAGACCTCAAGAGACGGCTTCCAAACAGACTGCGACGTCTCCTAAAGCCGTGGTCGGAAGAAAAGGCCCTGAAAAGGTCCATTCCTCTCCAACACCCTCCTCCATCACTCAACATCCACACGGATGCCTCACTGGAAGGTTGGGGAGGTCACTCCCACCAGAAACAGGCTCAAGGCACCTGGTCTCCCCTGTTCAAGACGTTCCACATAAACATCTTGGAGGCCATGGCGGTCCTTCTAACACTGAAGAAGTTATCCCCGCCGCCCTCGATCCACATCCGTCTAACTCTAGACAACTCGGTGGTAGTTCGTTGTCTCAATCGCCACGGCTCAAGATCGCCCCAGATAAATCAGGTGCTTCTCCCAATCTTCCGTCTGGCAGAGAAGAAGAAGTGGCACCTGTCTGCAGTTCACCTACAAGGATTCCGCAACGTGACAGCGGATGCTCTATCTCGGACAAACCCGATAGAGTCGGAATGGTCTCTAGACGCAAGATCGTTCTCCTTCATCTCTCACCAAGTCCCAGAACTTCAGATAGATCTCTTTGCAACGAGCGACAACAATCAACTTCCTCTGTATGTAGCCCCGTACGAGGACCCCAAAGCAGAAGCAGTGGATGCCATGTCACTGGACTGGAACAGATGGTCCAAGATCTACCTGTTCCCCCCCACCAACCTTCTGTTGAAAGTCCTCTCCAAACTGAGAACCTTCAAAGGGACAGCGGCCCTAGTGGCTCCCAAGTGGCCCCGAAGCAACTGGTACCCCCCTGGTCCTGGAGCTGCAGCCCAAGCTGATCCCTCTCCCGGGCCCAGTTCTCTCTCAACAAGTACAGAAGTCGACTGTCTTCGCTTCATCATCGAAAATCAAGGACCTTCATCTCATGATTTTCTCTCCCTAGCCGCAAAGAAGAGGTTTGGGATCTCGAAGAAAAGTCTGGACTTCCTAGAGGAATACAAGACCGAATCCACGAGACGGCAATATGAATCATCCTGGAGGAAATGGGTCTCCTTTGTCAAGACAAAAAATCCTAAAGAAATCACGATTGATTTCTGCATGTCCTTCTTTATTCACCTTCATGGACAGGGATTAGCAGCCAATACGATATCAACCTGCAAATCAGCCTTGACTAGACCAATTCTATATGCTTTCCAAATTGATCTGTCCAACGACATCTTCAACAAACTACCGAAAGCATGTGCTCGCCTACGCCCAGCACCCCCACCGAAACCGATCTCCTGGTCACTAGACAAGGTACTCCATTTCGCCTCCAACTTGGACAATGATTCATGCCCTCTCAAGGATCTGACTCAGAAAGTTATATTTTTATTTGCTCTCGCTTCGGGAGCTCGAGTCAGCGAAATAGTGGCATTATCAAGAGAAGAAGGACACATCCTGTTTACCGATACAGGAGAAGTTACCCTCTCCCCTGATCCGACGTTTCTCGCTAAAAATGAATTACCCACCAAAAGATGGGGCCCTTGGAGAATATGCTCCCTGAAGGAGGATGCCTCTCTATGTCCAGTAGAGAGCCTCAAGGTCTATCTTCGCAGAACTTCAAACTTTGGTGGAGGCCAACTCTTCAAAGGAGAAACATCGGGCAGCGACCTGTCACTGAAACAATTAAGAGCGAAAATCACCTACTTCATTCGCAGAGCGGATCCGAACAGTACACCCGCTGGTCATGATCCTAGAAAAGTGGCATCATCTCTGAATTTCTTTCAGAGCATGGACTTTGAAAGCCTTAAAAACTTCACGGGCTGGAAGTCCTCGCGAGTTTTCTTTAAACATTATGCGAAACAAGTGCACGAAGTCAAACATTTTGTGGTAGCCGCAGGTAGTGTTATGAAACCTGCACCTAACTCTGCGTAGAACAGTGAGTTACTTGGGACTCTAACTCTTTGGGTGCCTATGTTGACCCTCGAGCGATTCATAGTGATGTCGAAAAACACTTAGTGCTTTTATAACTGTTCTTATCCCAGGTGAAATGTCATAGTGTTACACAAGTGCCGCATGCCCTGAGCATGATGTGTTTTTAATCAAAGACTTGAGTTCCTCGAGAACGAGTACCTACTAATAATCTTGAAATTCCTTTTCAGATTCAAGGAGCAAGCCTTTATTTCTATGTACATTATAATTACTGTAAATGAACTTTACTTATTGCTGTAAATTAATCAATTTCTGCATTTGTGAAATAAAATTTTTATTTTATTACTTGTGCGTCTCAATCAGCTCCTACTTACTATGAAATACATACCTGTCATAGTTTTATTTATTCCCCCTTTCTTTATGGTTATGAAGAAATTAAGATGTTTAATCTTAAATTATATTCACTCTGATTAAGGAAGGTTCCTACACGAATACTTACTTTTGATACCTGAGAGATGAACTCAATACACAGTGCCCAACCACCACTGGTCTAATTTCAGAATGTTCCTATACAAATACCAAACATTCAGCTTCATCTCTAAGTTCTTCAAGTTCTTCTATCAGGATGAATAGCCCTTCAATACCACTTTGACGTCGGCATAGCCCATGGGAACTTCACTGCCAAGGGGGGCAGGATACTTCTTCCCTATGGTTCTTTATTAAAGATTACTATGCTGTTTTGTCAATGCCTTGGCACTTAATACTAGGGGAAAATCTACCACGATACATTGATTCTCTGGTACTCTTCCATCAGGACGCCATGGCTTGAGCCCAAAAAACGGATTTTGAGCGAAGCGAAAAATCTATTTTTGGGTGAGATAGCCATGGCGTCCTGATGGACCCTCCCTACTACTTCGTCCAGTTTTGTTCCCACCCTGTGCTACTGTATCATGGTGATGGGCAGCAACTGGCTTCAGGATGAAGACGGGCGTGACGTCATTTGAGCAATGGCGTCCGTTTGTTTACGTCTCGAGTATCAGTAGTAGCCACGAGTGAGATTGGCTGTGGAGCGGCTCCCAGCTATTCTAAGCCCTTACACACCGAAGCATTAACTCTGTTCGGGGTGAAGATAGCTATGTGGCGCGTTCAGACATGCGTCCCCCTGTTGAATTACGATGTCTTAAAGGGAAACCTTTGAGATACTCGCTCCAGAAGTTAGAATTCTGTGATAACCTGTGGTTAAATTCTCTGGGAATATCTTAGTAGTCTTATACCCAAGGAAGCTACCAAAAAGGAACCTTCCATCAGGACGCCATGGCTATCTCACCCAAAAATAGATTTTTCGCTTCGCTCAAAATCCGTTTTTTCGCTTCGCTCAAAATCCGTTTTTTGGGCTCAAGCCATGTCGTCCTGATGGAAGTATACCAGAGCATTACTGTATCTGTGGATTCTCAATACGTGCCGTACTCCTCAGGAATGTTTCTTAGTCAACTCGACTGAAAGACCTAAGATGTTACCGTTATACATCTTTTCACTAATCATAAGCCATGAAAGCGCTTCCTGCCCCCTACAGGGAGGAGTCCTACTAGACTCTAGAAACGATCGAAGAGTACATATACCTATGTATGAATCACTCGCCAGCCAGTACAATATAGTGGTCTCACTCTATATGAAGTAAAGCCTAGTCTTACGGGACTACAGCATCCAAGGGAAAAATCCCGACCAGCACCCTGGTCGAAGTAAAATTAGACAAAAAGGTTATATCTGCGTAGGATTAAACTTGCTGCCACCACCGTCCTCAGAGAGGGGTGGAGTCCTTTATGCTAAGGAAAGTATAAACCAGTGCAACAAGGCTTTGCATTAAGGAATAGGCTATTATAGATATCCCCGATTAATATACATAGGCTAAATGCTCAACAAATAACATGAAATCAATATAGGTGAAGGAGATGCAAGGTTCCCGAGAACAAGTTTATTGAGTAACAATAAATAGACATGGTCACCATAAATATGTACATATGAAAGGTGGATGACCAACAATTTACACAAGTACCGTAGTGCATGGATGGATGGTTATCTGAAAGAAAACAAATATGTCACTTGCCACATACCCAGGTATCAAAGTTAACGTCCATGTTACTACTTTGCTGACAATAGCGTTAGCAAACGCTTGGCACACCTGTCTGTACTTGTGCTACCATCACCATAACGCTGGAACAGTCACTGTGGGCTCTCAGAGCCTTCACTACTAGTTATATCAAGGCATATAACTAACCACTCACCCAAGAATCAAAGTCCCAAATGATTCCACTGTTCCTCGCAGAGTTAAACAGCAGGGTTAACGACGCAACCAACTGCTACCACAGACCTCTTTAGCTGCTCCACTTGCTTAGCATAGTGGCGAAAGAATACCCTGGAAGACTTCCAGCCAGTGTATGAACGAAGGTGTTCAAAATCCATGAAGTTAAAGAAGTTTAAGGATGAAGCAACTTTCCTCGGATCATGACCTGCGGGTGAACTGTCAGGATCCGCTCTGCGAATAAAATATGTAATTTTCGCCCTAAGCTGATTTAAAGATAAATTCGAGCCCGATGTTTCTCCTCTGAATAGTTGGCCCCCATGGAAGTCTGAAGTTCTACGAAGATAGACCTTTAGACATTCTACGGGACATAGAGATGCATCTTCTTTCAGAGGGCAGATTCTCCAGGGACCCCACCTGTTGGTGGGCAACTCGTTCTTAGCGAGAAACGTAGGGTCCGGAAACAGGTTCAGTTCTCCCCCATCCAGGAACTGAACTCGGCCCTCCTCTCTCGAGAGGGCCACAATCTCACTAACTCTGGCCCCAGAAGCAAGGGCAAAAAGGAAGATCACTTTTTGAGTCAGGTCCTTCAATGCACATTCCTCATTATCCAGTAATGAGGCAAAATGAAGGACTTTGTCTAACGACCACGAAATAGGCTTTGGAGGAGCTGATGGTCTAAGCCTAGCACAGGCCTTCGGGATCTTATTAAACATCTCGTTAGCGAGGTCTACCTGGAAGGCATATAGAATGGGTCTTGTCAGAGCTGACTTACATGTAGAAATTGTGTTAGCCGCCAGCCCCTGTCCGTGGAGGTGAATGAAGAAGGATAGGCAGAACTCTGTAGAGATCTCTTGTGGGTTCTTGTCTTTGACAAAGGCTACCCATTTCTTCCATGCAGATTCGTACTGCCTCCTAGTAGACTTACACTTGTATTCTTCCAGGAAGTCGATGCTATCTTTTGAGATTCCGAACCGTTCCTTCACCGCTAGGGAGAGAAAATCATGAGCTGCAGGGTTCGGGTTTTCTGTAATGAAGCGTAGACAGTCGACTTCTGGACTTGCTGGGACAGAACTGGGTCCGGGAGTGATAGAAACTTCAGTCGTAGTTCCAGAGCTAGAGGGAACCATACACTGTTCGGCCACTTGTGGGCCACTATTGCTGCTACTCCCTTGAAGGATCTCAGTTTGTTGAGGACCCTCAACATCAGATTGTGAGGGGGAAACAGGTAGATCCTGGACCATCTGTTCCAATCGAGGGACATCGCATCTACTGCTTCCGCCAAGGGGTCCACGTATGGGGACACATATTTCGGCAGCTTCTTGTTGTCCTTCGTCGCGAAGAGGTCTATCTGCAGTTCTGGGACTTGTCTCAAGATGAAGGAGAATGATCCTGCGTCTAGGGACCATTCTGACTCTATCGGAGCAACCCTGGATAGAGCGTCCGCGGTCACATTCCGGACTCCTTGAAGGTGAACAGCTGACAGGTGCCACTTCTTCTTCTCCGCCAGTCGGAATATGGCTAACATTACCTGGTTGAGAGGTGGGGATCTCGATCCCCGCCGATTCAGACATTTCACTACCACCTCGCTGTCCAGTACCAACCTTACATGGATCGAGTGACGTGGGGATACTTTCTTCAGGGTAAGAAGCACTGCCATAGCTTCTAGAAAGTTTATGTGAAAAGTCCCAAATAGCTTGGACCAGGTCCCTTGCACTTTTTTCTGATGGGAGTGACCCCCCCACCCTACCTTTGAGGCGTCTGTGTGGATTGTCACTGACGGGGGGGATGGCTGAAAGAGGTAGAGACCTCTTTAGACGACTGGCTTGAGACCACGGTCTGAGAAGAGAACGTAGTCGAAGTGGGACCGGTCTCTTCAAGTCCCTTCGCTCTTTCGATGCAAAGGTTCTCCATACTCCCGCTGCATCTTTTAGCTGTGCTCTTAGCACTGGGTCTGTTACTGATGCAAACTGAAGAGAGCCCAAAACCCTCTCCTGTTCGCGTCTTGATATCCTCTCGGAACCTAGAAGTCTCCTGACAGACCCCGCTATTTCCTTCCTCTTTGACATCGGAATGGAAAAACGGTGTGACACTAGATCCCAGTGAATTCCCAACCACTGGAACCTCTGAGCTGGAGAAAGACGAGACTTCTTTCTGTTGATCATGAAACCTAGATATTCCAGGAATTGAATCACTTGTAGGGAAGCTTGCAGGCATTCTGCTCTGGATGCTGCCCACACCAACCAATCGTCCAGGTAGGCTACTACTTGGAACCCTTTTAGGCGTAACTGTTTGAGCGCTGCGCTCGCAAGCTTCGTAAAGATCCTTGGGGCTATGTCTAGCCCGAAGGGCATCGCTCTGAAAGCATAAAGTTTTTGTTGTAGCTTGAATCCTAGGTAGGGGGAGAGACGGCGACTTATTGGAACGTGCCAATATGCGTCTGACAAATCGATGGAGACGGTATATGCCCTCTTGAGCAGTAAGGCCCTTATGTGTTGTAACGTTAACATCTTGAACTTGTGGTTCACTATGAACTTGTTGAGTGGTGACAAGTCCAGAATGACTCTGAGTTTCCCCGAGTCTTTCTTGGGAACACAAAACAGCCTCCCTTGAAACTTGATGGACTTTACCCTCCGGATCACCTTTTTCTCCAACAGATCTTGGATGTACTCCTCCAAAACGGGGGTGGAGTGTTGGAAAAATTGAGGGCACTGGGGCGGAGTACTGTACCAACTCCAACCCAGTCCATTTTTGAGAAGGCTGTGGGCCCAGGGATCGAAGGTCCAGCGATCCCGGAAATACTGAAGTCTCCCACCTACCGGCGACACTTCACTTTGACTGTCCTGCAGTCTTGCCTCCCTGGCCGCGACCACCTCTGAATCCTCGTCCCCTAGAGGGGCGTCTTGCCGAACCTCTGGCTGCCCCTCTGGGTCTTGCACGAAACGTGGTTGATTGTCCCTCGAACACGGGATTGAATGCCGGGGAAGCTGATGACATGGCTTGGGGTACCCATTGGAAGGTGGTCGGGGTCTGGGCTACCAGTTGTGGTACCGGAGGCAAAGCTGGCTGCTGCTGCTGCTTTCTTTGTGGTTTGAAAGGCTTGGCTGGACGGGAGGAAAACCTTGATTTCTTCGCCTTTCCTTTCGGCTGAGGGCCCTCATCCGGAGAAGACTTCCTTTTAAGGGACAGGCCCCACTTCAGGAGAAGATTGCGGTTCTCAGTGGCTGCCTTGTCCACGACCTCTTTGACCACGTCGTTGGGAAAGAGATCTTTACCCCAGATGCTGGATGAAATGAGCCTCTTGGGTTCATGCCTCACTGTGGCCGAGGCGAACACAAACTCCCTACAGGCCCTCCTTGCTTTAACAAAGCAATAAAGGTCCTTAGTCACCGTGGCCAGATGGATCTTGGCCATTACCATGAACATCTCCGGCATCTTGGGGTCGCTAGCCATCGTCTCCATGTTGGTCTGGAGAGACATCGAGGCTGCCAGGCGCTCCTTAGTGTCCAATTCCCTCCGTAGGAGGAATTCCGACAACTTGGGAAGGTTTTCGCCGAACTGCTGACCAGCAATGTCGGCGTCCAACTTCCCAACCGAGAAAGTGAGGTGCACCTCCTTCCAGTCCTTATTGTCCAGCGGCAATGCCAACGAAAGAGGTTTGCATTCCTCCAGAGATGGACATGGCTTGCCAGCTTCAACCGCCTTCAAGACGGCCGCGAACCCCTTTTGCATAAAGGGGAAGGCCCTAGCCGGGGAGGATACGAAGGAGGGGTGCTTCTTACTCAAAGCGGCAACTTTAGAGTTTGAGAACCCCCTCTCCTTCAATGCAGCTGATAAAGTGGCTTGAGCCTTGGAGTGATCCAGGATAATCACCTCCTTTGGTTCCGTCTCCTCCTTCGAGGCCGGCTCCTTCTTCAAACGGACATAACAGTCCGGGTGGGCCCCTCTACTGGGCCAGGATTCCACCTCCTCAAGGGGAATTGATCCCAGTTTCTCCGACATGACGATCTTCCCAATCGTCATCGGCATGTGCTCGGCATATCTCCACGGGTTGGCATCCGAGCACAGAGGAAGGTCCTTCACGTTGAGCTTCTTTGGAGGTCCACGTGATGCTGTGATCTTCTGCATCTGGAGCTCCAAAGTAGCGGCCTTCTGATTATTCTCCCTCTGCATCTGTTGGATCATACCAACGATGGAAGAGAGAGCCTGTCCTAGCTCTGCTGGAAGAGCGGACGAGGTAGAGGGGATAGGTTCAGGGACCTGAACCGGCACGTCTGAAGATACGGGAACCTCTTCCTCCACGGCAATAGGATCTCGATCCTCCTCCTCGCCTTCTGCGAGGAGATCCTGTTCCGCACGATCGGACAAGTCAGACATCTTGTCTTCCAACTGGATGTCCTGCATAGCATCAGCGACATCCTCCTCCACTGGGATCTGGACGAGAGGGATCTCCGGCCGAGGTTGGGGAACAACAGCATCAGCGGAAGCCTTGGGAAAAAGATATGCCCTCATCTTCTCATTAGGAAGATAAGGTCCAGTGGTGTTTTTCTGAAAACCCCTTACCCATAAGCGAAGCTTCTCCCTCGCTGCATCTCTTGACTCCGCCGACCTAGGGGATTCAAAAGCCTCTGATAGCAGGTTAGTACATACAGCACATACCTGCGGATCCCAGTAACGATGGTCATCATTGGAGGCTGCGCAAGCAGCGTGCCTCCTACACGAGACATGTCCGCAAAAGTTCTTACTACGGACATTGCAGAAGACACTATCACACTTCGGATGCTCCTCCTGTAAAAGAAGAAAGATTTCCATGAATATCAAGTGAATTTCAATTCACATGTAACAAATGAGTATTCACCAAGAATAAGGGAAAGACACCTACTTGTGAAACCCACACAAACACCTGTGGAAGCCCACCAGCCAAAGTCACATAGTTAGTCTTTACTAGAATAACCAGAGAGCATATTTCCAAAGGGAATTAGGTGTAGCTCACACCTAAGGTAAAATTTTTACCATTCCGGCCAGGGATGAAAAGAATTCTCTTTTATCCTTGTAAGGCGACACCAAGTGAATGCACAAGTAACACAAGTAAGATAGAAAAGACAGTGTTGTAACCTACTATATCATGGACTCCCTTGGTTGAATACACCACCAAAGAAAGGACTGATACAGTACCTGAGGGTGGTGTGCCGGCCGGCCATTGCCGGTCAGCACCCCCCCCCCCCCCCCCCGATTTTCGAAAGGTAGATCTCAAGTACACAACAACAGATCACCCTTATTGGGGAGAACTCCAGATCCCATGCCTGAACCGGCCGGCAGTGGTTGCCGGTCCGCAGCCACCCCGGTTTGCATTGCATTGCCGGCCATCATTCTTAGTGGCCGGCTAACCGGGCAGTGTAGCAGGCCGGCCGGCAGCAGTAAGCAAACCTTGCCGGCTGGCCTCCACACCAGGCAGCGCTCGGCTGCCGGCCCCACTGTAGTGGCCGGCAGATGAGCAAGAGACCGGCCGGCAAAGGTATATAACCATCGCCGACCGACAGCAAGAGAACTGGAGAACACCACTCCCCACCGACGGCCGGCCTGTAGGCCGGCAGACAGCAAGGACAACACATACGAAGACAACAGAATGAATGCCGGGCTAAGAGGCTATGAGTCTCTGTGCCCGGCACCCGAAAGAGTGCCGAAAGGAAGGGAAGACACTAAGTCAGGCTTCCTAACCGCTGCTTACTGAATCTACAGACGGCAGCGATGGAGGGACCAAGAAAGGACCGGGCAGCACTCGAAGGAAGGGTCTCTACCGGTCGGCACACTCTGCCGGCCGACAGGAGACCACGTCAGTTCCCCATCCTAACCTAGGC
>NC_090732.1:97486377-97541563 GCF_036898095.1 Palaemon carinicauda | reverse complement strand
AGTTTGATTAAATAGCTAAGGTTTGCATAATTAGGAAAAATACAAATAACCTACGAATTTGTCATTTGTTCCGCAACTGAAATACAAACCACACTATTTAATATGGGTGACTCACCCCTTAGGAAGGGTGGTAAGTCCCAGCCAGTACTGGCTTTTGGCTTTGCCCGGGGACTCAGTATCTGAGTGTGTCAGCACTCAACAATAAGGAGTCCCTGCACCTCGCTAGAACCTTGCTGTGCAAGGGCTGCAGCCTAAGTAAGCTGTGTGTGAAGGTCTGAAGTGTGACTCGTCCTAGGAAGTTGACCTGTAGTCCCTTAGAAGGAAACTCTAGGCTAGGACTCTCCCAATACCACCTCGTCAGGGTATGGGGACGTGACAGTATTATCTTAATACTCGGAACACAAGGAAACATGGTTTACCTGCAGTGGTTTGAGGTCAGCTGTGCAAAGAACCCAGGATGCTGCTTTCTCCAAGAGAGAGGAGGATGAAGAAAAGAGTAAGGGCCAGACAAATCTTTTCATTCATGCAGACTCAGACCAGGTAACAATGCCCTCAACCTTCTGCTACTTGTCCATTAAGGAGCCTGAGGTTTTAAACCAGCTGTTGTGCAGCCACCACAGGCCGATAGAAAACGTATCGAGCCTCCTGTGGGTCACGTCCTGCAGGTAGTGGGCTGTGAAGGTCATCTGATGCTTGCACACCCCAGCTTGAAGGACCTGCGTCACTGAGAAATTTCTCTTGAAGGCCAGGGACGTAGCTACGCCCCTGACATCATGTGCTCTAGATGAATGAAGAGAGTCCAGGCGATGACGATTTCCCTGCGGCGGCCGAGTTAACGGATATATGCCAAAGGGAAGACCGATGGACCAGAGAGGGAGAGGTGGTTCCCCACGAAGTAGAACTGTGGTGGCCTTGCACTACGCAAGAGACATTGTCGTACATCACACACACAGCACAAACACTGAAAAGAAAACTTACTACATTTCTATACACAAATATATACATAAACATTAAGAATATATATATATATATATATATATATATATATATATATATATATATATATATATATATATATATATATATATATATATATATATATATATATATATATATATATATATATATATATATATATATATATATATATATATATATATATATATATATATATATATATACATATATATATACAGTGAACCCTCGCTACTTCGCGGTTCGACCATCGCGGATTCACCACTTCGCGGATTTTTCCATAACCCATATATATACAGTAACATATATATACATATATATTTTTGGGCTCAAGCCATGGCGTCCTGATGGAAGGTTCCTGTTTGGTAGCTTCCTTGGGTATAAGACTACTAAGATATTCCCAGAGAATTTAACCACAGGTTATCACAGAATTCTAACTTCTGGAGCGAGTATCTCAAAGGTTTCCCTTTAAGACATCGTAATACAACAGGGGACGCGCATGTCTGAACGCGCCACATAGCTATCTTCACCCCGAACAGAGTTAATGCTTCGGTGTGTAAGGACTGAGAATAGCTGGGAGCCGTTCCACAGCTAATCTCGCTCGTGGCTACTACTGATACTCGAGACGTAAACAAACGGACGCCATTGCTCTAATGACGTCACGCCCGTCTTCATCCTTTGTTTAGTAGCTGCCCTACTTAGACGGATTTTCCCTGTGTTATCTTTATCGCTTTGCATCTTCGCTATGTCGTTACCTTCAGCCTCGCCTTCTTCTGGAAAGTTGAGTACAAGGTTCCAGTATTGTTTAATTAAGCTCTGGCCGTAAAGTAAATATTACTTTTCGAAATAATTGATGTTTTGTGGCAGAGCTGTGCCTCTACCGGACCCGCCATTTTATGGCGTCGTTGTTGTTATGCATGTCTTATTTAGTTAGCCACAACAACGTTTCCGGCATTATATACTAATCGAATACATTAGTTTATTTAGTCTTCATAGCTAGGAACTTTTATATCGTGTTTAGACGCTTTTTATCGGTCATCGATTGACCTCATACCAGTCGGCTACTATAGCCCCCAGGCCAGGAGCCTACATACAAGTGTTCATGCATGATTTATTAGTGATCCTAGTCTAAGTTATGAAGATAGTGGCATTATTATTTTACAATACTTTTGACAGTGATGCAAATGTTTTCGCCTTCAGGGACCATATAGGGGATAGGCTAGTCAGTGATTCTTTCTAGCCTAACCTAAGATTAGGACCCCTATATGCTTCCTTCATCCCCTGCCTTGGCATTCCCTCTATTTAGCCTTGATCCCTTTTCTGAGTAAAGGGATTAATTGTCTAATAGAGTATATATCGCCTCTCTGTCCTCCCTAAAGGAATGAACCCCCTTTAGGGCTGCGTCCGAGAGTGAGGTTAGGCTAGCCTACCTCTATGGCTAGGATAGTCTATGACTTTCCTGCGATAGCGATATGTCTTCTTCCTTGCCTAGTTCAGGACTTCTAGCCCTGTTCTAGGTTGGGTTAGGAAGGTTTCTCTGTTCCATGCTGAAACTGTACTCTTGCACCGTTTTAGCCGATCAGCCTGATCTTAGGTTAGGGAGTGTCCTCCCTTTCCTTAGTGGCCGCTCTGGTACAGAAACCCTTCCTGGGAAGACTTCTCTCTTCTCCCTCCCCACCTATCTCTTGTATAGCCTAGCCTATGCTTAGGTTAGTTTATACTCATCTGTCCCCTGTCCTACAACTCCTCCTTAGGGTGGAAGAGTAGGGCTACCCGAGCTTCCTTGTGCAGTCCACTCTGGTACATATACCTTCATAGTGTCCTATAAGGTTAGTTACTGGTATAGTTCTGCATATGGGAGTCTCCCCCCCCCCCCCCTCTTGGGTGTTCCCTAGCCCTCCCTTGGGCTACCTTGCTCCCGGTCCCTAGTGACCCCTGCTCATGGATGTTAGAGCCTGCCTCTATCATGGGTACACCCTCTCAGGGAGGGGGAGGGATGTCTGGAACCCTGATGGTACTTCCTGCATCCCTTCCCCCCTCCCCCCTGTCTCTCTATCTATCCGGGTGCCGGTCTCTTGCCGCCTCTACTGTCGGCAATACCTGCCTCCTACTTGGTGACTTCCCTACCCTTGCCGCCAGCCCCCCGTGTACCGAGGGACTGCCGGCTGCCGCCGGCTACTACCGGCGGCTCTCCTACTCCTATCTAATCGTCCGCTTGCCGGTCGATCACCGGAGTGCCGGCATATACTGCCGGCAACCCGATACTGCCTTTACCATCCTTATCCCAGTCACCAACCTGGCATCCTCCGACTGCCGGAGCCGCCGCTTCCTGCCGGCGTGCCGCCGCTGTGCCGGCGGCCGCCATCCTGGTATTTAACTGACTTTTGAAAATTGTCTGTCCTAATGCCAGAATCTATGATGGAGCGAGCTCCGGCATGCCGGCGGCTTGCCGGATGCCCCGGAGGCGTCAAGAATACTTGCACCCCCTTACTGTAGCTATCATAAGACTAGGATAGCCCTATATCGCAAACAGATAAGCTGCTTCTGCTATTAAGATCAGTACCTAGTACTGCTCTATTAGTGATCATGCTGTCTCTTTGCATTCTTCTAATTCCAGCATGCTATGTGCATCTTAGCACGGCTGGTTGCCAGAAGCAGTTACCCTTTAAATGAGGCCTTCTGGCTCCTAACTGGGAACCGAATGAATTCTATCCCAATCTTGTCCTTGGTTTTCCATGGAATTCCAAAATACTGGGAATTCTAGGAAACCATATCCAATGATCTCGGTCATTTGGATTATCCAAGGACCAAGCTTATGGTAACCAGCCGGGCGAGATGCATGGAGCATGTTCTCCTTTACTGTTTTCATTCTCTATGCATCACACCTTCTTAAGTTAAAATTAATGATTAATATTAACTTAGTTTAAGAGCCATTCTTATGACTCCCCCATACTCATTTTCTCTTTCTTCCACAGGAGGAGCAGATGAAGTGTGACTTCGCCTTCTGCGCTGTGAAACGCCCGCAGTTTTACGGGCATACGGCTTGCAGGACTCACGCCCCTTGTGCAGACAAGAAAGGGGATTTGAAGTTTTGGAATCCACTGGATTGTACGGTCTGCCAGGCCCACCTAGTTGAGGCCTTCCATAACCCTCCCTCAGCGGAGGTTAGAGACATTTCTCGCGAAAAGCTGCGCAAGTCGGTGCGTGGCTTTCAGAAAAATGCTACTGGACCGTACCTGGCCACCGAAGAACTGAGGTCCCTATTGTTCCCTAAGGCCTCCCCTGACTCAGTGGTACCAAAAGATGTGATCCCCACTGTCCAAATTACGGTGGAACCTGATGTGGTCATGGCTCAGTCCATGCACGAGTGTCGTTTAGATTCCGAGGATGATGAACAGATCTCAGACGTCTCGGAAGACACGGAGAAGACGCTTATGGCTCAAGGAGCCGAAGAGGACGAAGACAAGGTGGAGTACACCGAGTCGGAGCTTGGAGCTGCTCCTTCGTCCATCCCTCCTCCTACTCCTACACCGACGGAAATGTCCATTCCGTCTACCTCCTCGACTCCGGATCCTTCTTCTTCTACCCAAGAACTGATCCGGCTGATTAGAGCCGTCATGGACGACAGGCTGAAGGAGAACCAGGAGTCCATCAGGTCGATGATTGGATCCAGAGAGCCGAAGAAGATTTCGGTCAAGGATCTCCCCGCTTGCTCTCATGCCAACCCGTGGAGGTATGCAGAGCATATGGTTATTGCGACCGGCAGGATCTTTGTTAGTGACAAGATCGGCACGGTCCCGTTGGAAGATGTGGAGTTCTTCCCAAGCTTTGAGGCCTACCCGGACTGTTACGTCCGGCTTCGTTCCGAACCTGCCTCGAAGGAAGAGACCGAACCTAAAGAAGAGATAGTGTTCGATCTCACAAAGGCCCAGGCTATGCTAGCCTCCACATTTAAGAGTAGGGGCTTTACCTGCTCAAAGCTTCTGGCTTTGAGCAAGAAGCATCCTACGTACGTTGCACCTGACACTGCGGTTCTTCCTTTCTTGGAAAAGGCCTTAGCTGCATGCCTTAAGGCGGCGGAAGAAGGGAAACCCTGCCCTGCACTGGAGGAGTGCAGACCCTTCTCCATCGTGACCCCTCCTGACGCTCGACACTGGAAAGATATTCAGCATACTTTCGTCGTGGGAAGGCTCGATCCTGACGTCGCCGGACGTCAGTTTAATGAAGACCTCCCTAAGCTCAACGATCACCTCCTTCGCCGGGAACAAGACACGAAGGAGAGGCTTGCGGCATCTCTTTCTCATCAAGTCCAACTGGAAGTGATGGCCTGTGACACTAGAGTACCAGATCACTACATGGTACTCTCCAAATCCCACTTACTGACAGTAATGAAGGACTTGTACCACTTCATAAAGGCTCGAAGAGCCTGTCGTGAATTTGTGTTTGCCGGTGCCACCGTGAAACACGAACCCCGGAGGCTGATTTCCTCCAACATCTGGGGAAAGCACCTGTTTCCTTCTGACCTTGTCAAGGAAATAACTGACAGAGCCGCCACGGAGAATAGGAACCTTCTCCACAAGTGGGGCATGTCCAGAAAAAGGAAACCCTCTCAGGACGATGGACCTCAGCCTAAGAGGAAACCTCAGAAGCCAAAACCCCAGCAACGTCAGCAACGACGTCAGTTTCCGGGACCCGCTACCTCCCAAGTGGTTGCCCAACCACAACAGACCTTTCAATTGGTCCCCCAACCGGTGTTGTCACAGTCACCGGTCTTCACCCCTGCCTTTGAGCAACCATCCACTACCTTTCATGCCAAAGGTAGAGGCTCGTTCAGGGGTGCAAGCAGAGACGCATCTCGCCGTCCCTCCAGAGGTAGAGGAGGAAAGGGAGCTAGCGGCCGAGGCAACAAGTCCTCGGGACACCAGAAGCAATGAAGTGCTTCCGGTGGGAGGAAGACTCCGCCAATTCCAGGATCGTTGGACCTTCGATCCCTGGGCACACAGCATCATCAAGAACGGTCTAGGCTGGAGTTGGACGCAACCACCCCCAATCTTCCAGCAGTTCTTCCAGCAATCGACCCCCCTTCTGGAAGAATATGTTCTAGACCTCTTGAACAAGAAGGTGATAAGGAAGGTAAAGTCCACCAGGTTCCAAGGGAGACTGTTTTGTGTTCCCAAGAAGGACTCAGACAAACTCAGAGTCATTCTGGACTTATCCCCCCTCAACAAGTTCATAGAGAACAACAAATTCAAGATGCTGACGCTTCAACAAATAAGGACCCTTCTGCCTCAAGGTTCCTACACGGTCTCTATAGACCTGGCGGATGCCTATTGGCACATTCCAATGAACCATCACGCTTCCTCCTACCTAGGATTTCGACTCCAAAGGAAAAGCTACGCCTTCCGGGCCATGCCATTCGGCCTCAATGTGGCCCCTCGGATCTTCACAAAACTGGCGGATGCCATAGTACAACAGCTCCGCCTAAGAAACGTCCAGGTGATGGCCTACCTCGACGATTGGCTAGTCTGGGCTCCATCGCCCGAAGAGTGTGCAAAGTCTTGCAACGAAGTTACCCAGTACTTAGAACACCTGGGATTCAAGATCAACGAGAAGAAATCTCGCCTCTCTCCAGCTCAGAAGTTTCAGTGGTTGGGAATCCACTGGAATCTTCAGTCACACCGCCTTTCCATCCCCCAGAAGAAAAGGAAGGAAATAGCAGGGTCTGTCAAGCGACTACTGAAATCCAAATGCATTTCAAGACGACAGCAGGAACGAGTTCTAGGCTCTCTACAATTCGCCTCAGTGACAAACCCAGTGCTTCGTGCACAGCTAAAGGATGCCGCGGGAGTCTGGAGACACTCGGCATCCATCGCTCGAAGAGACCTCAAGAGACGGCTTCCAAACAGACTACGACGCCTCCTAAAGCCGTGGTCGGAAGCAAAGGCCCTGAAAAGGTCCATTCCTCTCCAACACCCTCCTCCATCACTCAACATCCACACGGATGCCTCACTGGAAGGTTGGGGAGGTCACTCCCACCTGAAACAGGCTCAAGGTACCTGGTCTCCACTATTCAAGACGTTCCACATAAACATCTTGGAGGCCATGGCGGTCCTTCTAACTCTGAAGAAGTTATCCCCGCCGCCCTCGATCCACATCCGTCTAACCCTAGACAACTCGGTGGTAGTTCGTTGTCTCAATCGCCAAGGCTCAAGATCGCCCCAGATAAATCAGGTGCTTCTCCCAATCTTCCGTCTGGCGGAGAAGAAGAAGTGGCACCTGTCTGCAGTTCACCTACAAGGATTCCGCAATGTGACAGCGGATGCTCTATCTCGGACAAACCCGATAGAGTCGGAATGGTCTCTAGACGCAAGATCGTTCTCCTTCATCTCTCACCAAGTCCCAGAACTTCAGATAGATCTCTTTGCAACGAGCGACAACAATCAACTTCCTCTGTACGTAGCCCCGTACGAGGACCCCAAAGCAGAAGCGGTGGACGCCATGTCACTGGACTGGAACAGGTGGTCCAAGATATACCTGTTCCCTCCCACCAACCTTCTGTTGAAAGTCCTCTCCAAACTGAGAACCTTCAAAGGGACAGCGGCCCTAGTGGCTCCCAAGTGGCCCCGGAGCAACTGGTACCCCCTGGTCCTGGAGCTGCAGCCCAAGCTGATCCCTCTCCCGGGCCCAGTTCTCTCTCAACAAGTACAGAAGTCGACTGTCTTCGCTTCATCATCGAAAATCAAGGACCTTCATCTCATGATTTTCTCTCCCTTGCCGCAAAGAAGAGGTTTGGGATCTCGAAGAAAAGTCTAGACTTCCTAGAGGAATACAAGACCGAATCCACGAGACGGCAATATGAATCATCCTGGAGGAAATGGGTCTCCTTTGTCAAGGCAAAAAATCCTAAAGAAATCACCATTGATTTCTGTATGTCCTTCTTCATTCACCTTCATGGACAAGGATTAGCAGCCAATACGATTTCAACCTGCAAATCGGCCTTGGCTAGTCCAATTCTATATGCTTTCCAAATTGATCTGTCCAACGACATCTTTAACAAATTACCAAAAGCATGTGCTCGCCTACGTCCAGCACCCCCTCCGAAACCGATCTCCTGGTCACTAGACAAGGTACTCCATTTCGCCTCCAACTTGGACAACGATGCATGCCCCCTCAAGGATCTGACTCAGAAAGTTATATTTTTATTTGCTCTCGCTTCGGGAGCTCGAGTCAGCGAAATAGTGGCATTATCAAGAGAAGAAGGACACATCCTGTTTACCGATTCAGGAGAAGTGACCCTCTCCCCTGATCCGACGTTTCTCGCTAAAAACGAATTACCCACCAAAAGATGGGGCCCTTGGAGAATATGCCCCCTGAAGGAGGATGTCTCTCTATGTCCAGTAGAGAGTCTCAAGGTCTATCTTCGCAGAACTTCGAACTTTGGTGGAGGCCAACTCTTCAAAGGAGAAACATCGGGCAGCGACCTGTCACTGAAACAATTAAGAGCGAAAATCACCTACTTCATTCGCAGAGCGGATCCGAACAGTACACCCGCTGGTCATGATCCTAGAAAAGTGGCATCTTCTCTGAACTTCTTTCAGAGCATGGACTTTGAAAGCCTTAAAAACTTTACGGGCTGGAAGTCCTCGCGAGTTTTCTTTAAACATTATGCGAAACAAGTGCACGAAGTCAAACATTTTGTGGTAGCCGCAGGTAGTGTTATGAAACCTGCACCTAACTCTGCGTAGAACAGTGAGTTACTTGGGACTCTAACTCTTCGGGTGCCTATGTTGACCCTCGAGCGATTCATAGTGATGTCTAAAAACACTTAGTGCTTTTATAACTGTTCTTATCCCAGGTGAAATGTCATAGTGTCACACAAGTGCCGCATGCCTTGAGCATGATGTGTTGTTTAAAGACTTGCGTTCCTCGAGAACGAGTACCTACTAATACTGAAATTCCTTTTCAGATTCAAGAGCAAGCCTTTATTTCTATGTACATTATTATTACTGTAAATGAACTTTACTTTTGCTGTAAATTATTTAATTTCTGCATTGTGAAATAAAATTTCTATTTTATTACTTATGCGTCTCTTTCAGCTCCTACTTACTATGAAATACATACTGTCATAGTTTTATTTATTCCTCCTTTCTTATGGTCATGAAGAATTTACGATGTCTAATCCTAAATTATATTCACCCTGTCTCAGTAAGGTTCCTACACGAATACTTACTTCTGATATCCAAGAGATGAACTCTATACACAGTGCCCAACCACCACTGGTCTAATTCAGAATGTTCCTATACAAATATCAAACATTCCGCTTCATCTCTAAGTTCTTCAAGTTCTTCTGTCAGGATGAATAGCCCTTCAATACCACTTTGACGTCGGCATAGCCCATGGAACTTCCTACCAAGGGGGGCAGGATACTTCGTTCCTATGGTTCTTTACCTAAGATTACTTTGCTGTTTTGTCAATGCCTAGGCACTTAATACTGGGGGAAAATCTACCACGATACATTGATTCTCTGGTACTCTTCCATCAGGACGCCATGGCTTGAGCCCAAAAAACGGATTTTGAGCGAAGCGAAAAATCTATTTTTGGGTGAGATAGCCATGGCGTCCTGATGGACCCTCCCTACTACTTCGTCCAGTTTTGTTCCCACCCTACACAATTGTATCATGGTGATGGGCAGCAACTGGCTTCAGGATGAAGACGGGCGTGACGTCATTAGAGCAATGGCGTCCGTTTGTTTACGTCTCGAGTATCAGTAGTAGCCACGAGCGAGATTAGCTGTGGAACGGCTCCCAGCTATTCTCAGTCCTTACACACCGAAGCATTAACTCTGTTCGGGGTGAAGATAGCTATGTGGCGCGTTCAGACATGCGCGTCCCCTGTTGTATTACGATGTCTTAAAGGGAAACCTTTGAGATACTCGCTCCAGAAGTTAGAATTCTGTGATAACCTGTGGTTAAATTCTCTGGGAATATCTTAGTAGTCTTATACCCAAGGAAGCTACCAAACAGGAACCTTCCATCAGGACGCCATGGCTATCTCACCCAAAAATAGATTTTTCGCTTCGCTCAAAATCCGTTATATATATATATATATATATATATATATATATATATATATATATATATATATATATATATATATATATATATATATATATGCATGTATTTATGTATATATGTATGTACAGGGTATGTATATGTATATATATATATATATATATATATATATATATATATATATATATATATATATATATATATATATATATATATATATGCATGTATTTATGTATATATGTATGTACAGGGTATGTATATGTGTATACATATAAATATATATATATATATATTTATATATATATATATATATATATATATATATATATATATATATATATATATATATATATATATATTTATATATATATATATATATATATATATATATATATATATATATATATATATATATATATATATATATATATCTAAAGTAGGAAGATGTGATGTAGTTCTAAGGGAATAGTATGGGAAATATGTCTTGGTAATAAGCAAAGCTCTACCTCCAGTTTGTTTCTTCATTATGATCAGAGATAAATGTAAACAAAACATTGGTTGCCATTTTTTAACGTGCTTTTAAGCATGTTTAGGGAACGCATGATATAAAATTGCCTTTAATATTTGTGCCTGTTTTAGTTTACGGTACTGTAGTACATGCATTAAGTGTTCTGTACATTAAAGGGTAGTTTGTTAACAGTACTATGTACAAGGGAAGGTTTTAAAAGTCTGAATATACATGTTGAATAAATAGGTAAATATGGTGTCACTACTTCGCGGATTTTCACCTATCGCGGCCGCGTCTGGAACCTATCTACCGCGATAAACGAGGGTTCACTGTATATATATATATATATATATATATATATATATATATATATATATATATATATATATATATATATATATATATATATATATATATTACCAGTACGTATAAGAAAAAGTAAGTAAAAAGACAAAAGCATTAATGGCTGTCAAAGAGGCGAGGGTGAGAGCGGACACATCCGACTGCCACCCGAGCTGAGAGCAAAGTGAGCTGAGCACAGGTGTGTATGGGGGGGGGGGGGGGGGGGCTAGCAGGCTACCCTCCCTAACCCCCGCTAACCAGCGGTGGGGTAGTAAACCCTCGTTAAAATTCTAATGACTCTTCATTTCAGCTACGCCGAAAGTAATATGTTATTTTCCTTAGTAAAATAAATTTTTGAATATACTTACCCGATGATCATATAGCTGTCAGCTCTGCTGCCCGACAGAAAAAACCTACGGGCGGAATACGCCAGCGATCGCTATACAGGTGGGGGTGTACATCAACAGCGCCATCTGTCAAGTAGGTACTCAAGTACTCGATGTCAACATAGAACCAATTTTCTCCTCTGTCCACTGGGTCTCTATTGGGGAGGAAGGGTGGGTCCTTTAATTTATGATCATCGGGTAAGTATATTCAAAAATTTATTTTACTAAGGAAAATAACATTTTTCAATATTAAACTTACCCGATGATCATATAGCTGATTCACACCCAGGGGGGTGGGTAGAGACCAGCATTACATGTTGACATTATTATGAGCTAAGTATTCCGTATTTTATTTTAGCAGTTATTCAAAATAACAAGCATAAAATAAATAAGTACCTGGTAAGGAAGACGACTTGAACAATTACTCTGCCTTTTTAAGTACGTCTTCCTTACTGAGCCTCGCGATCCTCATAGGATGCTGAGCGACTCCTAGGAGCTGAAGTATGAAGGGTTGCAACCCATACTAAAGGTCCTCATCAAAACCTCTAATCTAGGCGCTTCTCAAGAAATGACTTTGACCACCCGCCAAATCAAGTAGGATGCGAAAGGCTTCTTAGCCTTCCGGACAACCCAAAAATATTTCAAGAGAAAGATTAAAAAGGTTCTGGAATTAGGGAATTGTAGTGGTGGAGCCCCCACCACTACTGCACTCGTTGCTACGAATGGTCCCAGAGTGTAGCAGTTCTCGTAAAGAGACTGGACATTCTTAAGATAAAAGACGCGAACACTGATTTGCTTTTCCAATAGGTTGCGTCGAATATACTTTGCAGAGATCTATTTTGTTTAAAGGCCATGGAAGTTGCGACAGCTCTAACTTCGTGTGTCCTTACCTTCAGCCAAGCTTGGTCTTCCTCATTCAGAAGGGAATGAGCTTCTCGTAATAACAGTCTGATAAAATAGGATCAAGAATTCTCTGACATAGGCAAAGATGGATTCTTAACTGAACACCATAAAGCTTCAGACGGGCCTCGTAAAGGTTTTTAAAATAGAACTTAAGAGCTCTTACAGGACATAATACTCTTTCTAGTTCATTTCCAACCATACGATAAGTTTGGAATATCGAACGATATTGGTCAAGGCCGAGAAGGCAGCTCGTGTTTGGCTAGAAAACCAAGTTGTAGAACATGTAGCCGTTTCGGATGAGAATCCGATGTTCTTGCTGAAGGCATGAATCTCACTGACTCTTTTAGCTGTGGTTAAGCATATCAGGAAAAGAGTCTTAAAGGTGAGATCTTTCAGGGAGGCTGATTGAAGCGGTTCGAACCTGTCTGACATAAGGAATCTTAGAACCACGTCTAAATTCCAACCAGGTGTAACCAAACGACGCTCCTTCGTGGTCTCAAAAGACTTAAGGAGGTCCTGTAGATCTTTATTGTTGGAAAGATCTAAGCCTCTGTGACGGAAGACTGATGCCAACATGCTTCTGTAACCCTTGATAGTAGGAGCTGAAAGAGATCGTTCTTTCCTCAGATATAAGAGGAAGTCAGCTATTTGAGTTACAGAGGTACTGGTCGAGGATACGGATACTGACTTGCACCAGTTTCGGAAGATTTCCCACTTCGATTGGTAGACTCTAAGGGTGGATGTTCTCCTTGCTCCAGCAATCGCTCTGGTTGCCTCCTTCGAAAAACCTCTAGTTCTCGAGAGTCTTTCGATAGTCTGAAGGCAGTCAGACGAAGAGCGTGGAGGCCTTGGAGTACCTTCTTTACGCGTGGCAGGCGTAGCAGGTCCACCCTTAGGGGAAGTGTTCTGGGAACGTCTACTAGCCATCGAAGTACCTCGGTGAGTTATTCTCTCGCGGGCCAGAGGGAAGCAACTAGCGTCAACTTTGTCCCTTCGTGAGAGGCGAACTCCTGCAGTACCTTGTTGACAATCTAGAACGGAGGGAATGCATATAGATCTAGATGTGACCAATCTAGTAGAAAGGCATCTATATGAACTACTGCTGGGTCCGGGATAGGTGAGCAAAGTATTGAGAGCCTCTTGGTCATCGAGGTTGCAAAGAGATCTATGGTTGGCTGGCCCCAGGTGGCCCAAAGTCTCTTGCATACATCTTTGTGGAGGGTCCAATCTGTTGGAATTATTTGTCCCTTCCTACTGAGACAATCTGCTATGACATTCAAGTTGCCTTGGATGAACCTCGTTACTAGTGAAAAGTCTAGACCTGTTGAACAGGTGAGGAGGTCTCTTGCGAACTCGTACCATGTCAGAGAGTAGGTCCCTCCTTGCTTGGAGATGTACGTCAAAGCAGGGTGTTGTCCGTGTTCACCTCCACCACTTTGCCTTGAAGGAGAGACCTGAAGCTTTTCCAGGTCAGACGTACTGCCAGTAGCTTCTTGCAGTTGAAATGCATTGTCCTTTGACTCGAGTTCCATAATCCCGAGCATTCCCTACCGCCTAATGTCGCACCCCAGCCTACGTCCGATGCGTCCGAGAAGAGAACGTGGTTGGGAGTCTGAACAGTCAGGGGAAGACCCTTTCAAAGGTTGATAAAGTCCTTTCACCAAGTCAGACCAGACTTTATCTTTCCGGAAACCGGGATCGAGACCGCTTCTAGCGTCTTGTCCTTTTCCAGTGAAAAGCTAGATGATACAGAAGAGGACGGAGGTGTAGTCTTCCAAGTGACACAAAATGAACCACGGATGACAGTGTCCTAACCAGACTCATCCACAGCCTGACAGGGCAGCGTTCCTTCTTCAGCATCTTCTGGATGGATAGCAGGGCTGGGGGTTGATCGTCTTGTTCAGCAATGTCCTCATCAGAGGGTTCCTTATCCGAAACTGATGAGGAAACGGCAACTGAGTGGGCAACGTCTGACTTGCTGAATCCGGTCGCACTGGTGTATGCGTGACGGAACCGGACACAATATCATGGTACAACTGCTGCACAGTCTGTGAACTGTCAACCATGGGGACGCGAGGAAGTACAGCGTCAACCCGAAACTGTCTAGACTGTCTGGGTTGTGCAGTCAACTCCCTACCGGGTTGCTGAGGTAGCCGCACTGCGTCACAACAAGTCACCTCTGCTGGTTGTTGAACGTCTTCCTAGTGACACACTGAACGTCCACAACCACCTCCGAGAGTCGCTTAACGTCAACGTGCGACTGGCAACCCACACTGGGTCGCATCGGTGGAGGAACCACCTCAACTGGCGGACGCGAGTAGGATACCTCAGCGTCAACAGGGCGCACAACCAACCGGTAGGAAGGTTGTTGGCCAGAAGGTTCTTCTCCGTAAAAAATCCTCTATCAAGGACACAAGCTTGGACTGCATGTCTTGCAACAAAGCCCATTAGGGTCTATGGGAGCAGGTGTGGCAACAGACGGGGTTAGCGACTGAAGCGGAACCATTTACCATCCCTGGAAGCCTTGTTATGCTTTAATTAAAGTCCATAGGAGGCTAAGCAGCTTAAGGCTCCTCTCCAAATGACAGAGTCCTCAAAGGAATATCAGTAGGAGGGAGAACAGCACTTTCTCATCTACAGGAACCATGTCCGAGAAAAGCTAGGTTATCTCAGTGAGGGTCTCACTGGTGCATAAGCAGCAGACCAGAAGGCAACGTTATGTAACTGCTTGATAGTCTGTGAACTGTCAAAAACTGAACTGTCAACCACAACAGAGCGTGAGGACATACAGCACTGGTGCATTAGTAGCAGACCAGAAGGCAACGTCATGTAACTGCTTGACAGTCTGGGAGCTGGCAACAACCAAAGCTGAGTGGGGAAGCCTCAACTCCTGACTGACTAGTCTACTGCGGGCGAGTGGCGGTAACCACAGTGGGTTGCGGAGGCTGACACACCGTGTCAAAACACGGCAGCTTGTGGTAGCTCACGCACGGCAACGGAGTGCTCCGTGTGTCTGTGGGAGTCAGCATGCGTCTGGCAGGGTCGACTGCGCATGGGTGGAGGAGCTCTCACAACAAGAGTGTGGGAGCAGGCAGCCATGCTGGGCGCACAACCGTGGCAGGTTGTAGGCAAACGGGTGCATCGTCAACCTTCTCCGCAGTCGGAGTGTGGGAGCAGGCAACAACCAAAGCGGAGTGGTGGTGCGTGGTGGGGACTGCCGTGGGTTGCGGAAACTAACGCATCGCGTCAAAACACGGCAGCTTGACTCCACCTTCCCACTGCTGATGCGGTAGCTCACGCATGTTAACGGAGGGTGCCGCACGTCGGCTAACGTCAACATGCGTCTGGCAGGGTCGATTGCGCATCGGAGGTGGAGCTCTCCGCAGTCGGAGTGTGGGAGCAGGCAGCCTCAGCGTGAGCTGGGCGCACAACCGTGGCAGGTTGTAGGCTAACAGGAGCAGTGTCAACCTTCTCCGCACGAAACTCCTGCATAACCGCAGCTAACTGAGTCTGCATAGACTGCAGTAAAGACCACTAAGGGTCTACAAAAACGGCAACAGACGGAGCTACTGTCCGTTGTGACTGAGGGTCTAAAACAGCTGGTGCGGCAACAGACGGAGTTACTGCCTGTTGCGGTACCACCTTGCCTCTCTTGGGAGGTGTGCAGTCGTCGGATGACTGCAGCGAGTTCGAACTGACCCAGTGGCTACACCTAGGCCGTTGGACTTGCGCGGAAGGGACCGACTTGCACTTAAAAAGCTGCAAGATGTGGTCCATGGTTTCTTACGAGAAACATCTTCCGCAGACGAGGAATAAATGGGCTCTCTCGTCTTTGTGTGGGTGGGGCGATCTTGGGTAGATACGCCCGAAACCACGGAGGGAAAAACGTCTGTTCGTTGATCAAGGCCTGTGGAACCCATAAGTCGTTCGACATTACTTCTCCCCTGGGCTTGGGAGCTTGTAAGAGGTCCCGGACTAGGTGAACGACTGGCACGAACAGACAAACCCTCGGACGCAACACTGTAACACTTTGCGCATATCACTTTATCACTTTTGATTTTCTGTTTTGCACTTATTTCACTGAAATCAAAACTTTAACTGATTTCTACCTGAAACACGCAATCCTATCCTTCATTAAAAGGTAGTAATTGCGAAAACAGTCTTACAATGCAACAGAAAAACATAAATAAAGATAAAGAATTCAGTGGCTGGAAAAGAGACTAAACACTAGATCAAATAAACTACATTTACAATCTCTCACCGCACAAAGCCTGGGAACAAGAATAAAACCCTAGAAACGTTTTACCTTCTTCCCCTACAGCGACTAGGGAGGAGAGTAAAAAACGAGAACAACGTTACCCGTTTGAACGAAACGTTTATTCTCCTCTCTCTCCCTCCGTCTCTATCTCTCTCTCTTCTCTCTTGATTTCGCACCTGAGAGAAGAGCCCAATTATATATCGTTAAAACATGTTATTTGCTAAAGGAAAAAACTGAAAGGTTTTCCAAATAAAAAGTTCCTTTAATTTAGAATTTAAACCATTTAAGCTAAGAAAGAATGAACGAAACGCTAGAATCGGTTTACTCTTACTGCAAAATGAAACCGTGATACACTCTCTCTCTATCATAACGATAGAGCGCATGTTGAACGTTCTGAACGTCAACAACTGCGTAGACTAAAAAACTAAACGTTAGTTCATCTTTGAAAACAGTACGAAACTATCAAAGAAATTCTTTCATAAAATATTAAAATTAAAAAAGTATTAAATTCTTTAAAGGTTAAATACGATATAACGGGCTCAATGTTAATTAACTTCGGTTCCAAGTTAGGACCGCCTACTATTAGGAAAGGTCGCATATAAACAAACATAAAAATTTATTTTTTATAAGTTTATAATAAATGGAAAGTTAATCGAAGAGGCCTATAAAGGCGGAGAGATATAAAATAAATAGATTTACAGTGAACCCTCGTTTATCGCGGTAGATAGGTTCCAGACGCGGCCGCGATAGGTGAAAATCCGCGAAGTAGTAACACCATATTTACCTATTTATTTAACATGTATATTCAGACTTTTAAAACCTTCCCTTGTACGTAGTACTGTTAACAAACTACCCTTTAATGTACAGAACACTTAATGCATGTAATACAGTACCCTAAACTAAAACAGGCACAATTATTAAAGGCGACTTTATATCATGCGTTTCCTAAACACGCCAAAAAGCACGATAAAAAATGGCAACCAATGTTTTGTTTACGTTTATCTCTGATCCTAATGAAGAAACAAACGCATTTACACATCTGTTTATAGGTTAGTTTTTGCATCAATTATATTGATTATTCAGTACAGTATGTTGATTTGGTTATTACTAATGTTTTACTTAATTTTTCTTAGGACTTCCAAATGAAATTTTTTTCTTTATGACGCCGCCTGAAACGACGGCGTCATAAAGTACGCTCAGTAAACAAACTAAGGAATTTAACCCGCATGATGAAAGTGATAAATAATGATATTACAGTAAAAGCTTTTATAAAATATATTACAAATATTATTTACCGTATCTATATAAAATCATACATACGTAGCAAAGCAGGAAAACAATCTACGAGAGAGAGAGAGAGAGAGAGAGAGAGAGAGAGAGAGAGAGAGAGAGAGAGAGAGAGAGGAGAGAGAGAGAGAGAGAGAGAGAGTTGTTTTACATACGTAAATGTAAATTTTAAACAAAACAAAAATAGCCCCATTTCATATAAAATAAATTACAAATATTTTACTTTATCATATTACAGTACTGTAGTCTGTATAATACTGTAAAGTTCAGTACAGTATGTTGTTGTTAAAGTCGTGGCGATGAAATTCTCACGAAACAAAAAACACGCCATTTGTTTACAACAGCTGATTCTCTCTCTCTCTCTCTCTCTCTCTCCTCTCTCTCTCTCTCTCTCTCTCTCTCTCTCTCTCTCTCTCTCTCTCTCTCTCTTCGTGTTATACAATACTTACATTTAGATGAAGAAACTAAAATTAGTTTTCTTAGTGTCAATTAAATACGAAATGAAATAATTAGGCCGAGTCTACATCCATTTCAATCATAGCTAAAAATACGGCATCCGATTTCATCAGCAAACCACTATTTTTTGGGAAATATCATTTTATTCTAGAAAATTGCCACTCTTTAAATAGTTAATTGCACATTAAGAAAGCGTGTACTTTTGTTTTTAAATTTCGGGTGTGTTTTAAAAATTGAGTATTGTTGACTTTTTTTTTTTTTTTTACTTTTGGCTGTGATTAGATCAGCTGTCATCTAGCTGCCGCTCTTGAGTGTGTACGAATACACTAACAAAGTATCATTTATACCATTTATTAACTTATTCAAACCGTCTACAGTATACAGTTGATATTACATAAGCACCAATGTGTTATAACCTATCAAATTTTTTTGTTTATTACATTTAAACCCCCCTCTATCTCTCTCTCTCTCTCTCTCTCTCTCTCTCTCTCTCTCTCTCTCTCTCTCTCTACCTCTCTCTCTCTACCTCTCTCTCTCTACTCTCTCTCTCTCTCTCTCTCTCTCTCTCTCTCTCTCTCTCTGTGTGGGCTACTTTTCACTACCTCCCATTCCTTACCTCTCTCTATCTCTGTAACAAATGATATCTTTGTTGCTCCTCAAAGTTTCATTTATATTGAAAATCAATCATGATTCAATTTTCCTTACTTTCTCCAATCTCGCACCATCGGTCACATCGCGGTATTTTCGATATTTCCGGAAAATCCGCAATATATGTATAGACATGGGTTATGAAAAAAATCCGCGAAGTGGTGAATCCGCGATGGTCGAACCGCGAAGTAGCGAGGGTTCACTGTATAACGTGTTAAGCAAAATTACCAAAAACCTAAACACACTTCCGTCTAAGGGAAGGGTCGGCCATTTAAAAGTGAAAGAGAGTCCATACTCTCTTCGTCACCATAATTAAATCTATCCAAAACGAGTTCAAGTTTTGAAATGAAGAAAAAACCCCTGCATAGCGAAAGCTTAAAACTGGAATAGTGTACTTCACCAAATCGTTGTGAAAACAAATCCAGTTAGGGACGGCGTATTTAGTAGGTCTTGCCAGTGGCACGACAGAGAGAAAATTGGTTCTATGTTGACATCGAGTACTTGAGTACCTACTTGACAGATGGCGCTGTTGATGTACACCCCCACCTGTATAGCGATCGCTGGCGTATTCCGCCCGTAGGTTTTTTCTGTCGGGCAGCAGAGCTGACAGCTATATGATTATCGGGTAAGTTTAATATTGAAAAAACCCATATTAAATAGCGTGGTTTGTATTCCAGTTACGGAACAAACACGAGAAACTCCACTATTGCTGGAATAGTGGCTTCGAGTGGAAAGATACCCCTTCCATGACACCAACCACAGAAGGCTTTCCACTTTGCCTGGTAGACTGCTGCTGATCACTTACGCAGGTATCCAGAAATCCTAGTCGCAACTTATTACGAAAATCCTCTCTGAGAAAGAAGATGCTGGATAGTCTTCAGGTGTGAAGTCGTAGAGAAGCTACGGCTTTGTGGAATATGTTGGCATGTGGAAGTTTGAGTAGATTGTGTCGTGGAGGGCGTTCTCTTGGGGGCTCTGTTAAGAGCTGCAGAACGTCCGGAAAACATTCTGCGTGATGCCATAGCGAAGCTATGAGGGTCATTGAAAGATTGACCGATGTTCTGGTCTTGTTGAGTACCCTCCTCATCAGACAGAACGGGGGAAAGGCGTAAACGTCGATATTGTCCCACCGTTGTTGGAAAGCATCTTGCCAGAGACCCTTGGGGTCTGGGACTGGGGAACAATACATCGGGAGCCTGAAGTTGAGGGCCGTTGCAAAGAGGTCCACAGTCGGAGAACCCCACAAAGTCAAGACTTTGTTGGCTACTAGATGATCCAAAGACCACTCGGTACTCACTATCTGAGATGCTCTGCTTAGGTTGTCGGCGAACACATTCCTTTTGCCCGGAATGAAGCGTGCCGATAGTGGTATCAAGTGGATTTCGGCCCATCTCAATATCTCTACTGCTACATGGGATAGCTGCTGCAAAAAAGTACCTCCTTGCTTGTTGATGTAAGCCACTACTGTGGTGTTGTTGCTCGTCACCACCAAAGTGTGGCCCGCCAGGAACTATTGGAACTGTTGAAGGGCCAGAAAGACGGCCTTCATCTCTAGGAGATTTATGTGGAGGTACTCTACTGACTCTGACCAGAGGCCTGAGGTTGTGTGGTGCAGCACGTGCCCCCCCCCCCCCCTTTTTAAGCGTCTGAGAACAACATCAAATCCAGGGGGGAGGACAAGAAGATCGACTCCCTTTCGTAGGTTCTCATTGGTCACCCACCACTGGAGGTCTGTAAGTTCCGCTGATCCCATGGGGATCCGGATGTCCGGAGAATCGCGACTCTGATTTTACTGGGACTTGAGTTGCCACACAAGTTTGTGATTGTCATGCACTAAAAAATATTTATTTGTAAAGGAAAAAAAAAATTGTTAGGAATACATTAACATTGTTTTGTCAATTCAAATAATAAGCAAAATTAGCATCCCTTTACGCTCCAGCCTCAAGATAAGATAAACAAATTTTGAATAAAAAACAATTCACATGCTGGACATTCACAAATTTTCCTTAACCAATATCAAATCAACATGTTTTAGTACATGATAATCACAAATGTGTGTATTGCCTGGGTGGTTCAACTATCTTAACAAAAAAACACTACTACACTAACCTTAAAGGAGAACCCTGCAACACTATGGTTTTTATGACATCTGTAATGACCAGTAATAAACTTGAACACTCACTATCTAATGAACCATCTATAAAGAACATATAACTGTGAAAAATACTGTACTGTAATAATTTTCCCTCAAAGCATCACTGTCTGCATCAATATTCTGTACACCACTAAGCTGCAAAGTTACTTAAACATTCTTAACCGTGGAACAGTATGGCCGCACACAACGCTCTGCAGGTCTCTATGGGCCCACAACAGTAATGTCCAGGAAATCTCCAATTGCAAACCTGTACCGCGACAAGAGTCCCTTGTCACCGAAAACCTTCTGTCAACAACAGCAGCGCCAAAATCTCTCATTCTCAAAAGGGGCCCTGACAACTCTAGAACCGCTTAGACCAAACTCGAACACAGTCACTCTCCTCCTAACATCTGAATTCACTTCTTGAGCCTACGACCAGATATGCCACTTCAATAGCTCCCGCGAACCATTAATGTTTATAACACCTTTTAAAATATTTTTCTAAAATCGAGGTAGGTCACTGGTCACTTTCAGAAAACACTGACGTCAATTACAAGTTTGGGAAGTGACTCATGTAGCAGGGCAGAAATATTTACAATAACAGTTTTTTTTTATCAAGCTGACTAGCCACATAAACAGGTGCAGGATAATGCAATACCCTTCCAATTATTTTACTTGTGCCATGGCTTGACTCACATTCTAGTTGCCTCTCCAAACCCTACAAGGAGTAGGGTGTGCTGCAGAAAAAAAATGTTGTTAGACAATTGGTAGGACCAAAAATATAACAGATAATACATATATAATGATAAAAATTAAAAATAAGTTGTATTTTTCCTAACGATAGCATTAATTTTTTCACATTCCCCCCCTCTAGATCTTTGGTCCACTCAACATTGTCTTATGACTAGCAACAACGCCCTACACCAACTTCATACATTCAAGTGAAAAAAAAATTTTACCTTGCAAAAATAAATTCAGTAAAAAGGTAGGATGATCAACTAAAAATTTAATTCATCATCCGTCCCTTCAGGTACATGTCCAATTATATGAATTTACATTAGGTACAATACATTTTCTCAGTTTCATGATTTAACAAAAAGCAATAGGAATAGACGATAACTACCAGACAAATGGAAATACAGTACTTAAAACAAAAAATTAGATTATCGTCTATACCTCCCAACAATATTCAAATAATATACAATATAATAAATTTCATTATTTACAGGAAACATTTCAGTATTACAGGTATACATTCAGGATCTATCAAGAAACAAATTGTCATTCATTGCAGTCCAAAATCAATTTAAAAGAATAGAGAATTTATTGAATTTGGACTACAGTTATAACAGGATAATAAAAATTTATTGAATTTATTATTACTGTCACAGTCAAGGTCAATTTACAGTGCAACAATTATTACAGAAACCGTGATAAAATAAAAATTTCCTCACACAACGAGTCCCATTCTCAGCCTTTTATCTACTCCAATGTGGGAATCAAAATATGACTAGTACAGTGGTAATGTTTGCCTAGCATTCGCATGGCAAGAGATCGATCCCCGCCCACGACCATGAGTTTAAGCTGTTTACTGGGGAGGCTATTGCTGTGGTAGGGCACCACAGTGGGGGTGTTGGGCTTGCCCGGCTGACGTTCTGGTGAGCATCTATTCTGATGGAACCGGAACTAAAACCAGTCACCTTTAACCTTTAATAACAAAGGGTAATTATTATCAAAACTTCCTTTAAAAACTGTATTATTATTATTATTATTATTACTTGCTAAGCTACAACCCTAGTTGGAAAAGCAGGATGCTATAAGCCCAGGGGCTCCAACAGGGAAAGTAGCTCAGTGTGGAAAGGGAACAAGGAAAAATAAAATATTTCAAGAAGAGCAACAATATCATAATAAATATCACTTTATAAACTATAAAAAGTTTAACAAAACAAGAGGAAGAGAAATAAGATATAAGATAAAACAGTGTGCCTAAGTGTACCCTCAGGCAAGAGAACTCTAACCCAAGACGGTGGAAGACCATGGTACAGAGGTTATGGCACTACCCAAGATTAGAGAACAATGGTTTGATTTTGGAGTGTCCTTCTCCTAGAATAGCTGCTTACCATAGCTAAAGAGTCTCTTCTACCCTAACAAAGGGGAAAGAGGCCACTGAACAATTACAGTGCATTAAGAAGAATTGTTTGGTAATCTCAGTGTTGTCAGGTGTATGAGGACAGAGGAGAATATGTAAAGAATAGGCCAGACTATTCGGTGTGAGTGTGTAGGCAAAAGGAAAATGAACCATAACCAGAGAGAAGGATCCAATATAGTACTGTCTGGCTAGTCAAAAGATCCCATAACTCTCTAGAGGTAGTATCTAATGGTAGTACAAAGATTAATTCAGTGGGAGATTTATAGTTCTTCTTCTGAGTCTCAAAACTCTGTCTCAGGACATGCACCGGGATTCAGCAATCTGCTGGCGAGCCATATTAATTTCTCGCAGCACCGGAGAAGACAGGCGAAGCCGGCGACTCTCCAGGTACAGGCTGGGATTCTTTAATCGATCGATAACCTCGCATAAGTTGGTATCTGCGGGTGATCGACATTCTTTGAGGTAAACCAGAGACAAAATCCATAGACTCAGAAGAGGACAATAAAACGAAAAATCAGGCGATATTGTGTTTCGGGCGACCCAAACAGTGTTGTAGCGTTCAAGTTAGATACACCTGACTGTGCCACTTCAGCGTCGAGCTCTGACCGGTGTTATAATCTGCCATCAGAATGTCGGAAAGGGTTTGAATTCTGAGGTGACTCAGGAATGGAGGATGGTTCCCTCTCTATAGTATTCATCTGGTCAGTGAGACGAGGTCTCCACTCCAAGACGTGAGACTGAACTAAAGGTAGGTCAAGAACAGGACCTTTTGACCTAGTCCATGGGGGACTAAATCCAATAGAGGCGGGATCTCCAGGCGACAGTCGGTCGTCACAATTGGGTGGCAAAAAGCCAAGAAAGTCATTATAAGGATGAATAGACACTGCCGATTCAGAAACAGGGCTTTCTAAAGTAGCAGGTCTTGACCAATCTGGACTGATACTCTTGGAACCAACAGAAAGTAGTTCCAATAATGGAATACTGGAAACTTCCCAGAATTCCCAACTCCCTGGAGGATGAACGACACCTTCCTCTCGGCAAGAAGAAGCTAAGAACTGGGGCGTTGGAAATTCAGGAGCAGGACAGTGAACCACCGATTCGGGAGACGAAATTGGGGTTTCACACATTTCAGTGGGGCTGTTCTCCCACAGTTGGAGGACCAATCGATCTCCAAACGATTCAGGCTTTTATATAGGAGTCTCATCACAATTTTCTGGAGGATATAACCAAGCATCCAGTGCTTTTTTTCTCTCATAAGTCCTAGCTGGCTTAAGAACGGGCTTAGGCTGAGTAATAGCTCTAGTAGGATGGTGACTTTTCCTCTGTCGTCGAGACTTTGTACAATCTCGGGACAAAAGGTAGGATGCAACTACTGCAGCCACTCCATAGGAATCGCCATCACTACTAGAACCAGAACTCTCCCGAGACCTCAGAGGGAGTTGACTATCATCCACGAGTTCTGGACTATACCGAGTCTCTGTTACAGGATCAGGATCCTTCGGATACCAGAGAAAGGCACTGGAGGTTCAAACCAGGCCTTTATCTGGATATGGTGAGCTCTTACCAGTTCACCGTCAGGCAGTCTATGCAGTTCATAGGTGACCTTATTCTCGTGTACCTTAGTAACACGGAATACCCCCTCAAACCTAGGGATGAGCTTGTTCGTCAAAAGGTGTCCCAACAGGTGCACCCTCTTAAGCACCAGAGAGCCCTCTTTAAACAGTTTGTACTTAGGATGTCCTTCAGCCCATGGGTCTCTCACTTCTGCTGACAGCAACGGGATACTATCAACATCGTGAGCACCTTTCAGTATGTTCTCAGCTGGAGTACAGCCAATCTCAGTGTGGTGGGAATGGTTGTAGCTGAGAACTGCTCAGGATAAGTACTGGTCCCATTTCCGACATTCCCCAGAAATCCCCCTCAGTAACTCACCAATGGTACGATTCACCGGCTCCACTGCACCATTACTAGAGGGTTTATACGGAGTTGTTTTCACATGTACAACATTGTACTGCTTCAACAACTCGGTGAATTCCTGGGAAATAAACTCAGGGCCATTATAAGTCAATATCCGGACTGGAACACGAGGAATAACAGGGAAAAACTCGGTCTTCAAGCACCTGGCATATCGTACTGCTCTTCTTATTCCTTATGGGTGCTGCCGTCACCCACTTGGAATAATGGTCGACTACCATCAGACACCCAATAAAACCAGTACTGGTTGTTGGGAGACTCACAAGGTCCATAGCAACCAATTCAAAGGGAGAAGAGGTCATTATTTTCAAGGTTGGCGGGGCAACCACCTCCCTTGAGACCTTACAAGTCTGACATTCCCAACACGTCCGGCACATATCTCTGATTACATTAATCAAAGATCTGTACCAGACGAGTCGACGGAACATTGCAATCATTCTTCTGATTCCCCAGTGAGCATTCTGGAGGTGTGTCTCGGCAACTAGGTCAATCAGGACATTGAAGGTGACTACAGGGACTACTGAACCATCTGGGTTCCGCTTCACTAGCAAACCCTGGTGTACTTCCAGGTTCGACCAACATCTCCTATAGGGTAGATAGAAGCGTGGAACTCGAGATACAGGAACCCCAGAGTAGATCATCTTAATGAAAGATTGAATCTGTCGATGATCTCCTTGGATCTTGGACACATAAGGGACAGAAGAGCATTTCCAGAGAACACTCCCCAATCAGGTTCAGGGTCCGTTACCTTCATAAAAGTGGTCTCGGTATGCAGGGAGGAGACTGAGAGTACCTTGGGAGACAACTAAAGAACAGTAGTGTGGTTATACACCAACTGTTCTCGGGGTGAATCCAGAGTCATGTAGGCTGCATCCAGTAGATTTCTACCAAGAACAAAACTAAAGTTAATGTTACTGGCAGCTACCACCGCATAGGTAAACAGCGGTAGCCTCCACCCGGAAGGACACTTCACCTCTAACTGGACGTAGCCTAGAATGCTGGTGCAGGAACCAGTCAACCCCTCTAGCTGTTCTCCTGACAGTACTTGGTACTCTATGCAAAGTTGGCTCAGTACAGACTCGCTTACAAGACAAACCTGTGCTCCTGTATTAACAAGAGCACAAAATAAGGTCTCCTGTATCACTATGCAAAGTTGGCTCAGTACAGACTCGCTTACAAGACAAACCTGTGCTCCTGTATTAACAAGAGCACAAAATAAGGTCTCCTGTATCATTGCTATACCTACTGCCGAGTGTTGAGACACCTGGGTACAACTGGATTGATGAGGTGCCTTTTCTGTCACATACTGGATTACAGGACAATCCTCCGGCGCCTCCTGATCATCAGTGACCAAGCCCTCAGCATCTGGCACACAAGATTTTACCTCCGCCTTATGGCCCAGAATCACGTTAGTTGGAGGAACGTAATTGCAGAGCTCGATCAGAGGGTTAAAATGCACTCCAGACAGTCACTGAAGATGCACACACTGAGGCTCAGTCACGGATGGATCACGATAGACTACGGGACAAGTGGGACCCCAATGGACCCAGATTTCCAGGTTCAATAGCTTATATGCTGCCAAGAGCAACTCCAGAGCTGGGACTGTACCTGGAGAATGCATTGCCTTGATCCTGTTCCTGCTAATCTTGTCCAGTTTGAAGCCTAGTCAACTGGCGTCTTTCAGAAACGGCTGAACTAAGGCATCCCAGAGCTTAGCTCCCTTCAGCTGAAAGTCGGGTGCGACACCTAACCCTTGCGTCCAGAAGTTCACAACTAGCTCCAAGGATTCTATGAGAGAATCTGGACCACCATGAACCTCCTTATACAAGGCCAGTCCAGTAGGCAACTTGGGAGTGCTGGGTCCAGTAGCAAACAGACAGTCAGTTAATGCAGGCCAGCAGGATAACCAGTCAACTGCGGCATTCTGATCGCCTGGACAGTATTTAACAATAAAGTTAAATTCGGTCATGTCCTCCAGTGACCGTGCTAGACGACTGTCCACCATCTTCATGTCATGAAGGTACATCAGGGGCGGTGATCAGAATGGATCACAAAAAACTGACCATAGATGAAGGCCCTAAAGATTTTCACCCCACATCGCAGAGCAGTCAACTCACGCTCAATGGTAAAGTAACGGGTCTCGCATCAAGGAAAGTCATAGAGTCGTACGCTATCACCCGACGCTCCCCTGGATGCTCCAAGGACTCCTGGCACAGACAAGCACCAGCACCCTCACCCGAAGCATCAACAAACAACTCCAAGGGTTAGCATCAGCGGAGTAGTCAGGGTATGACAACATAATGTCCTCCTTGATCAGTTCCTTCAAGCGCACAAAGGCACCATCCATTTCTGCAGTCCACTTCAGTTTCCTAGTCCCTTGGGATTTTCGTCCTCCAGTCTTCGCAGATAACGGTTTGGCTATCTGTGAGGACATGGGGATAAACTTCCGTTGGAAGTTTACCAGTCCCAGAAATGCCCGTAGCTCAGGCAGAGTGGTCGGTTTAGGGAAGTCCTCCACTTTCTGGATGTATTCTGGTAGCTTACGCATCCCAGAACGTCCAACCAGATGACCAAGATACTGAACCTCGGCTTGAACCCACGAACACTTCCCGGGTTTTATCTTGAGTCCGTGCTTCTGGAGAGTAGCCAAAACTCGTTCTACCAGTTTCAGGTGTTCCTCGAAAGACGACCCAAGTATCAAGATGTCATCAATGTAGACAACCACCTTGGCTTTCAGGAACTCTTGGAGAATACTCTGCATTTTTCTCTGGAACACTGCAGGTGCATTTTTCAGTCCAAACGATAAGCGTCTGAACTGCCAGTGTCCAAATGCGGTAGAGAAAGCCGTGTATTCTTTACTGTCCACCGCCAAAGGTAACTGGTAGTATCCACAAACCAGGTCGAGGGTTATAAAGTATTTGACTCCTTGAAGTCCAAATACGGAATCGGCCATGTTAGGCATCGGGAGCTTATCAGAGACAGTCACCTTATTCAGTCTACGGTAGTCCACACACAACCGTATACTATTGTCCTTTTTTCGGATTGGAACAATGGGTGAAGACCAAGGAGAGATGCTGGGTTCAATAATACCCAGTTCATGCAACTCCTTGCACTGTTCCTCGATGGCGTCAGCGACGGGTTTGGCAAACCGTCGAACTCTCTGATAAATGGGCGTCTCGTCATACAGGTGGATGCGTACTGGTGTGCTTGAGAACTCTTCCACATCATCACCAGTACTGATGACTGGAAGATGACGCCGAAGCATTTGACAAAACTGGTCCTTCTGAGAAAAGTCTATCTCTTCCAATACGCTCGGTTCAGGAGTCAGGTCACACTCCTGTGCTATCAGGCAAAATAGAGGAGAATCTGAACACCTTCCCCAAGAGATCGCCCTTCTTGATCTTGGCAGTTTCTTCAGATGAACCCTTGATTAAAACTGAGGCTTTTTCATCTTTCAGTTCGAGGATGCCAGGGATTGCTGTAACTTTCCTTGACAGACCAGGGGTTATGATGTTGGCATCATAATACATTTCCGGCCAACAGTTGGTCGGAGAGGCAGGGCACATAAAAGAGGTGTCAAGTCCCTTAGGAAAGTTTACAGTAACTGGAACAAGTGCTGGCTCAATACTGGCTATCCATATTGAATCGGTTGCGAGGACCTCAAGTACGTAAAGCACTTGCTAACAACAGGCTCCACGTATCAGGACATAATACTCCCAAAAAGGCTCTTCGGGAGTACTGCCAACGCTCATCCAATTCGGGCTCCGTCAACTATCACCCCATTTGCTCTCAAGAACTGGTAACCAAGCACTACGTGCTCAGCCATAGTCCATGAAGGCACTACATGGAACACACTCGGGGTGAATGTCATTCCATGCAGTATAGAGGTCAACAGTACAGTACCTAAGGTCTTAGGCCCTGTTTGCCCTAAACCCTTCAGACCAATGGTGTTGGGTACCATCTGCAGCTGGTAATCCTGTACAACTCTCAATGACAAGAGGTTGACCTCGGCTCCGGAGTCAATGAGAGCATCCAACGCTCCCGATGGAAAATCAGACATGGTCACTGGGACAACCATGAGTGGTACAGGAGCCAACTGCGCCAGGTTAAGCCTACAAAGGGTTTTCAATACATCCTCAGTTCCTGATTCCTCCCTGGAGGAGTCAGTTGGAGAAGCTCTGGACCATGACGAGGACAGGTTATCGCTGGCCAATCCTGAAAGAGCCATTGGAGGGGCAATGACCTTTTCAGGTTGAGGGGTAACCTTGGATATCGAGATTTCCGAAGCTGCCATTGGAATACTAGAAGCACACACCCTAGCACTCACACCCTCCTTCAATGTAGCCCCATCTTCTACATCGAAGGCCTGGTGTTTAAAGCCCCATGATACTTCTCAGTTCTTGACTTCCTGGGCTTTGCCTTCTTGCTCCTCTTCTTCCTCTTCTGCACAGTCTGAGAAGGAGCACTGGACTCGCTCCCACTTCGGGTCTCCCGGCTACTGATAGATCCAGAATAGGATGACGGGGTCGGAGTAGCACTCACCGGTACTGCTCTCCACCTTGAAGGAGTCTGGACAGAGGTAGTCTCCCTCCCAAGGCTGCAGGCATTAGCTGTCTTCAGGACAGGTGATCTGTTTATAGGCGGCGCCTATTGTCCACACTGTGCGACATGATGGTTGGACGAGCCACAACGTAGGCACAGGTTGAGGCATCTGCGACACTCGTCCATAAAGTGCCCTGATTTTTGACACCATGCACAGTACCTCCTCTGGAATTGAGGAGACCTATCCGGGGTGCGCGATGGTGGCAGACGTACTTCCACAGGTGCAGGTTTGGGGACAGGTCGAGGAGGAGTGCATAAATACGCTCTGTCAGGTTCAGGTGAACGGCTGGGGGCAGCCATGGCAACCCTGTCGGCATACGAGCCGTGCCTGACTACCCCACACGACTGATGGCCAAATCCTCTGCCTTCTGGCTCCGCTGACAGGATGCCTCGTCGAGAACACTCAACAAGTGTAGAACATCCTGCCAAGTGGCCTGACAGCCAGCGGAGACATTAATGGTGGCCAGAAACTGTTCCAACCAACTTGCAGCTCTGCTCGGAACAGTTTTTAGGAGCTTCCGCCAAAGCTCCCTCCGGTCCAAACTTCGGCGAGGGTAGGCCGACCTGTACAGGGAGGCCAACCGGACGGCGTAGATTTTCAGCAGTTCCCCCTCGCCACAGGTGGCACTGCTGAACCGGGCTTTCCTGCCGGCATCCCGCCTCTCTCGGGCTTCTCGGCACCAGTCGAGGAGGCGTTCCTTCATGTCGGGTATGAGATCTCAGGACACCCCAGGGCCGAGAACGCCTTCTTTAGAAACTTCCCTAGATCAGCAGTCCACCAATCAGAGCTTCCTGCGGTATACTTACTCGCACAGTAGGCCTCGAAATTCCTCAGGAATTGGGCAAAAGTCTGGCCAGTTTCCAGCTGGAAGATTCCAGGCTTGGGGTTCCTCTTGGAGTCGAGGACCTTGATAAGATCACAGTCTGGAGGGACTGAACGTGGTCAGTGGAGACAGTGTCGTCTGAGCTGACACTGAGACAGAAGCTGGAAGAGTCACCAGAAGTCTCGCTACCAGAATCTTCGCTGGTGGACTCCTGGGACATAGTCATTTTGTGTATGGCTGGTTTGGTGGTGTCCTTGGCCTGGCGCCTGTACTTTGGGATGGCCCCTGTCTTGGCAAGAACTGCCTCAGCGGCAGCTGCTGGAGCCTTTTTCAGGCCTACTGGCTTCGGCCGGGTTGTCCAGGAACTGCTCCCCTAGTCTATTGGCTGCAGTCTCTGGTGGATTAACGGAATTAGTTGCCAGTGGAGCCAGCAGTCCACTTGGGGCAGGAGACTCCCAGAAGCCTGGTACAGGGGTGAGTAACAGTGTGAACCCTGGAGGGGGCTGGAGACCTCCAATCACTGGCTCTGCTCCAGTCACTGGAATTGCCAGACCATTGATGTTTGGCCAAGCTGGGGATGTAAAAGGAGCACTGGTGGTCACTGTAGTCGTGACCCCAGGGGCAACGTGGCACGTCGGTGACGGTTCCACACTCTTCAGGGCCGCCTCTTGAAAGGTCAGGGACTTGACCTGAGTTACCAGGTCACTTACAATCTGGACCAGACTCGCCACATCACAGCTCAGGCTCTTCTTAGCCTTTCAGCACTTACTTGATGATAATGATGCCATACCCACTTAAGGTTGGTGTTTCCCTGGTCTGGGCACCAAAAATTATGTAGTGGTTTGCAGACTGTGGCCAGAGGTAGCACCCGAACTGCCTAGTGTCCGAATGCCGACCACACCCCAACGTTCACTACACAAAAAATATACAACAGTGGGATACCTAAAAATCTAGGTAACAGATCAAGAGAACGGAACACTGGGCTCCACTCCTTGATTTATATTGGGCAAGGGGACCCAGCTAGAATCTGGCTTTCCCATTTTCTTCTCTTGCCTTTAGCTTGCTTATTATAAGTAAAAGTATAAGAACATTAGGTGAAAGGGAATATTATAATTTTTTCTTCCCACACTGTCTTGAAGTTAGTATAAAAAAATTACAATACTGTATTCCCTTTCACCTAATGTTCTTATACTTTTACTTATAATCAGCAAGCTAAAGGCAAGAGAAGAAATGGGGGAAGTCAGGTTCTGGCTGGGTCCCCTTGCCCAATATAAATCAAGGGGTGGTGCCCAGTGTTCCCTTCTCTTGACCTGTTACCTAGATTCTTGGGTATTCCACTGCTGTATATTTTTTGTGTAGTGAACGTTGGGGTGTGGTCGGCATTCAGACACTAAGCAGTTCGGGTGCTACCTCTGGCCACAGTCCGCAAACCACTACATCATCAGACAGGGAGGGAGAGTATCCCTGGGGAGATACTGGAGGGACTAGCCTTGATGGTCTGCACGGAGTCAGCTTCACCCTCGGGGAAGTGACCGCGTCGGAAACTCCTCTTTTTCTCTTCAAAGGGGTAGAGGAAGCCATGGTTCCGTGTTTTGAGTCCAGAGCTATAGGTTGCTCTGACGAGCGGTCGGACAGGACAGGCTTGAATGCCTGTGTTACAGCTCTGACTATGGCACTGAACCAAGGCTGCTGACTGACTGATGCGCTGTCAGACAGACCCCCTGAAGGGAAAGGGACCAAAGGTTCCCTACGAGGAGTCACCGTAATAGGTGGGTCCGACTTAGAAGGCAGTTTAGGGATCCTGAATCCCTCTGCTTGTGCCTGTTTCCCTTCTCCCGCAGGGCGCGCTGGAATGCGTTTGCAGGGAGGGGAATGAGGCGATGGTGACCTTGCCGGGTGTAGATCCTGCGCCTGTGCCTGTTGGCACGCGTGCGCACAGGAGAGTATTGGCGACCGTGTGCAGGTGAAAGTTGGCGCCCAGGCGCGTACGCATGTCTTTGTGAGTGGGCGCGGGAGAGACTTGGCTTGCAGGAGACCACGGATGTCCAGGAGAGCGCCGACGTGCAGGTGAGTGCTGGCGCGCAGGTGAGCGCTGCATTGCATATGCTGTTTCACCTACAGAGTGTTGGTGCGCAGGAGAATAATAGCGCACAGGCAATTGTTGACGCGCAGGTGAGTACTGGTGCGCGGTAACACGCTGGTGTGCAGTAGAGAATTGGCGAGCAAGCTGGCGCGCAGGAAATAATTGGCGCGCAGGAGATAATTGGCGCGCAAGCTGGCGCACAGGAAGCAATTTGCGCGCAGGAGTGTTGGCGCACAGGAGAGCGCTGGCGCGTAGGAGATCGTGGGCGCATAGGCGCAGGGTGCGCAGAAGATTGCTAATGCGCAGGAGAGCGCTGACACGCAGGAGATCATGGGAGCGCAAGAGAGCGCTGACACGCAGGAGATCATGGGCGCACAAGAGAGCTCAAGCACGCTATAGTGCACTGGCGCGTGGACGACCCTAGGCATGGAATTTCTTGCCCTTCCCCTTATATCCTCTGGGACGAAAGGGAGGTTTCGAGTCTTGCCATTTCGCAAGTTCTCGGGAGCGCTCTTCTGTCTGCTTTGAGGCGTTGGTTAAGGTTGTCTCTGCCTTGGAGGCGCCTGCTGGTAAGAGCGAGAGGAGAAAACCCGTTGGCGGAGAGTGTCTTGGCTAACCCTTCTCCATCGGTCTGCTACACCCTCAATGTCCTCCCCGTTAAACAGGGCGGATCCATCCATTGGGGCATTACGCAACCTCATTGCCTCTCTTCGGCAGCTGTCTGAAATCTTGAAAAAACTGCATCTCGTCGCCTCAAGACCCAGTTGACCCATTGGTTAACCACATTTTCTGTCAAGAATTCGAGAGTCCTCGCACCCAAGAGACAGAAAGAGAACAACCTCTCCCTCCTCTTAGGAGAAGAGAAGTCCTCGTTTTTGACAAGATAGTTGACCGTGCCTAACCAATAGTCCAGCCATGAAGCGGATTGCAAGGCACACCTTGCAACCCGTTCCATATTGGTTGCATCCGCAGCAGAGAAGTGAACTGGCAGTGTTGTCAGTCTTTCCAAGGAAGACTGGGTCAAGGATACGATTGTTAGATCCAGTGGTAGAGGGGAAAGGTGGTCTCCCACTTCTTTGTAATACTTTCTCTGCCTTACTAAGGCGGAGGAATTAACCTGGATGAATCTAAAGAACAAAGAGAGTGAAAAGAACCTGCCACTTGGGCATATGCTCTCTTCTTCACTTCCTTGACCCCCTTACACATGGTAGAGCTACCTTGGGTCTGGTGGGTCTCGGCAGTTCTGAAAACCGGTCTAGGACCATATCCTTTCCTTAAGTTGGAACAAAATCAGGTTCTTCCAGGTTGTTCACTTTCCTGATGCACGCCAGATTTTCTTACAGATTCGGTCGGCATCTTTTTGTTCCGAAGGTGTGACCTTCAGACTGGCGGAAGCTGGAACGATTCATCCAAGTGTTCCGAATCATAGTCAAAGGGTTCCTCTTCTCCCGAGCTAACATCCATAGTAGCCCGGGGAGGGTGAGCGTCGTCAACAGGACTTCTCTTGGAACCCGATTGGGCTTTTGCGGGGAAGACCGCTTTGCCCAGGTCTTGTAGTACCGGTCGAAACAGAAGACTGATCCCCTCGAATCTGACAATCATCCACAGATTTTTCCTCTCCCTTGGGCAAATTTCAAATTCATCCAAGAGAGAAGACTCATCTCCTTTAGTTGATTCTGTTGGTCTTAAACCCTCGAAAATTAAAACCGGAAAGAGGTATCCTTCGCTCAGGCTGAAGGATCTTCCTGGTCCTCGATAGTAAAAGGCTTACTACGCTCTGCAAAAGATGATTCTGTGCGAAGGTAGGTGGAATCAGCCCTTTGGGGGAAGTGATCTTCTGTTCCCAAACCGTCCTCGCGGTCGTTAGCTGAGTCACTGCCGCCCTCTCCCAGCTTGGATCCGTGGTGTTAGGAACCTTAGCCTTGAGGTAATCCTCATACCTCGAGGCTTTCTGGGTAACATGGGGAGGAGGCGGTAGTGGTGCTCTAGCCAGGCTAGATCACCTAGAGTCCGTCAAATCGCCGGTACCCTTAGGAGAATCCAACGGGATGACAGGATCCTTCGCCGTCGCCGCAGATGGATTGGTGTTAGTGATCCCCATCGATTGCTTGTGAGCCTTGATTAGGTCCTGAAACCAAGGACCGTCCTTGGGTAACAAGTTGCCCAATGGTTTCCTTTCCCGCTGTCTCGACAGTCGTTCGAGTCGCATTGACTGCTTGGAAGGAGAAGGGGGAGGGAAAACCCTCAACCCTCTCACAGGTGAGATCTCGCGAGATGAACGTTCGCAAGGATGTGGGTAGCGAGACGAGCCGGTTCACTCGCTTACCTCCACCCGCTCCTCAACCCTATGAAAGGGCTGAGCTGCTAACGATGACTCACTAGCACGCTTAGAAGCCTCATTCTCGTGACAAGTCTCGTGCTTTCTTGCTTCCAGTGGATAAGCTCTCCTAACCTCCTCACTGGAAGGGAAGGCACGCGACAATGTGTGGAGCCTCTCCGCCTTCAGCGGCGAAACACAATCCTCTCCGAAAGCGTCAAGAAGAGGGGCTTTCCTGCTCACCTGTTACTATTATCATTATTATTACTAGCTAAGCTACAACCCTAGCTGGAAAAGCAAGATGTTATAAGCCAAAGGGCTCCAACAGGGGAAACAGGGAAAAATAGCCCAGTGAGGAAAGGAAATACGGAAATAAATAAACAATATGAGAAGTAATAAACAATCAAAATAAAATACAGTACTTTAAAACAGTAACATCAAAGCAGATATTTTACATATAAACTATAAAAAGACTTGTCACCCTGTTCAACATAAAAACATTTACTGCATGTTTGAACTTTTAAAGTTCTACCGATTCAACTACCCAATTAGGAAGATCATTCCAGAACTTGGTCACAGCCGGAATAAAACTTCTAGACTACTGTATAGTATTGAGCCTCATGGTGGAAAAGGCCTGACTATTAGAATTAACTGCATACCTAGTATTACGAACAGGATGGAACTGTCCAGGAAGATTTAAAAATAAAGGATGATCAGAATTATGAAAAATCTTATACTGTACAATAGGCATAATGAACTAATTGAACTGCGGTGCCTGAGATTAGTATCTAGATCAGGAATAAGAAATTTAATAAACCGTAAGTTCCTGTCCAGCAAATCAATATGAGAATCCGCAGCTGAAGACCAGACAGGAGAAAAATACTCGAAACAAGGTAGAATGAAAGAATTAAAACACTTCTTCGGAATAGATTGATCACCAAAAATCTTAAAAATCTTTCTGCAATTGAAGAACACAGACCTGTGTTTCTCATAATGACAAATTCAGAGATCATTTGTATTTTACCTAACATTACAAACCTTTAGCTATTTATTAGGGGTATTACTTTTGGCTAAGCTGAAAGGACGAGCCATTAAAAGTTAGCGAGGGTTAACTACCTATCCTCCTAGTTAGCAGGGGTAGCTTACTACCCCTCCCACTCACACATCTGTGATTGAGCTCACTTTGCTTGGAGGTAGGTCTTCAAGGTGGATAGGGCAGGAGGGTAAGTTTCTATAAATAGCTAAAGGTTTGTATCGTTAGGAAAAATACAAATTATCTATGATTTTGTCCTTTGTTCCGTAACTGGAATACAAACCTATGCTATTTACTAGGGGTGACTCACCCATTAGAGGAGTGGAAGTCACTGCCAATCTGGCTTTTTGGCTTTACCCACGGGCTCCTTGTTTTGAATAGGTTGGTACCAAAAATAATGAGTCTCTACACCTCGCTAAAACCTTGCTACACAAGGTCCACGCCTACACAAGCTGTGTGTTGAGATAAGCAGTGTGGCTGTCAAGGTAAAAATTATTCCGAGTCTTTGTAGGATAAACTTTTGCAAGCGAGACTTTCCAAATATCACCTCACCAGGGTATGGGACGCAACAGTATTGACACAATACAAAATAAGCAAGGAAGCATGGTTTACCAGTAGTGGTTTGAGGTCAGCTTGTGCAGAGAACCCCGGCTGCTGCTTTCCCCAAGGGAGGGGAGGATAAAAAAAAGAATAAGAGCCATCATACCTTTTCATTCACGCAGATTCAAACCAGGTAACAGCGATCTTAACCTTTTGTTACTTGTCCAATAACGAGCTTGGGGTATTAAACTTGCTGTTACGCAGCCACCACAGGTCCGATAGAAAACATATCAAGCCTCCTGTGGGTCACATCTTGCAGGTAGTGGGCTGTGAAAGTAGTCTGGCATTTCCATACCCTAGCCTGTAAAACCTGCGTCACAGAAAAGTTTCTTTTGAAGGCCAGGGACATAGCTACGCCCCTGATATTGTGGGCTCTGGGACGACGTGAAGGGGGAGGACCTGAATTCAGGGCATGGTCTATAACTCTGCAAATCCAAGAAGAAATGGTATTCTTGGTGATCCTCCTCTTGTTCCTCCCTGTGCTGATGATTATTGAAGGCACACAAGGATGGGCTGCTGCTGTTCTTTTGAGGTAGAGTCTCAAACTCCTCACTGGGCAGAGTAGTAGATGATCTGGGTTGTCTGTTACAGCACGAAGACTCGAAATCCGGAAAGAGATGAATCAGGGATCCGCCACCCCAGGATTCTCTGAGTCTTGGCAACAAACTCAGGGACAAAGCTGAACGTTACCTCTCATCATCCCCTTGAATGGAGATGGCGAAACCATGAAGTTCGCTAACTCGTTTGGCCGAGACTGAAGTGAGCAGGAACAACGTCTTCCAAGTCATGTGGCAATCTGTTGCCTGGCGTAATGGTTCGTAGGGAGGCCTCATTAAAGACCGGAGAAATCGAACTACGTTCCACGGGGGAGGTCTCACTTCCGACTGAGGACAAATAAGTTCGTAACTCCGTAAGAGTAAGGAAAGTTCTGGCGATGAGGAAATGTTCATTCCATTCAGTCTGAGGGAGAGGTTTAAAGCTGAGCAATAGCCTTTTACCGCTGAAACTGAGGCGCATTTCTTGACGCAAATACAAGAAGAAATCCGCTATCGCTGGGATAGTGGCATCGAGAGAAGTGGTACCCCTTCCATGTCACCAACCACATAAGACGTTCCACTTTGCCTGATAGACTGCTGCTGATGATATCCGCAGATTTCCAGACATCCTGTTCGCAACTTGTTGCAAAAATCTTCTCTGAATCTGGAAATGCTGGATAGTCTCCATGAGTGAAGTCGTAGCGAAGCTACGGCTTTGTGGTAGATGTTGGAGTGTGGTAGTCTGAGCAGATCGTGTCGTGGAGGGAGTTCTCTTAGACACTCAGTCAGGAGTTGCAGAAGATCCGAAAACCATTCTGCACAATGCCATAGCAAAGCTATGAGGGTTATTGAGAGATTGACCGATGTTCTGGCCTCGTTGAGTACCCTCCTCATCCGACAGAATTGGGGAAAGGCGCAAACGTCGATGTTGTCCCACTGTTGTTGGAATGCATCTCGCCAGAGAGCCTTGGGGTCTGGGACTGAGGAGCAATACAACGGGAGCCTGAAATTCAGGGCCGTTGCAAAGAGATCCACCATCGGAGAACCCCACAAAGTCAGGACTTTGTTGGCTACTAGATGATCCAAAGTTCATTCGGTACTCACTATCTGAAATGCTCTGCTTAAGTTGTCGGCAAGCACATTCTTCTTGCCTGGAATGAAGCGTGTCGATAATTGTATTGAATGAATCTCAGCCCATCTCAGTATTTCTACTACTAGATGGGATATGGGCTGCGAAAAAGTACCTCATTGCTTATTGATGTAAGCCATTACCGTGGTGTTGTCGCTCATCACCACCACTGAGTGGTCCACCAGAAACTGATGAAACTGTTGAAAGGCCTGAAAGATGGCTTTCATCTCTTAAGAGATTCACAAGGAGGTATTTTTCTGACTCTGACCAAAGGCCTGAGGTTGTGTGGTGCAGCACGTAGGCCCCCCACCCTTCTTTTGAAGCGTCTGAGAACAGCTTCAAATCTGGAGGGAGGACGAGAAGATCTACTCCCTTCCGCAGATTCTCGTTTGTCCCCCCCACTCGAGGTCCGTTCGTTACGCTGGTCCTATGGGGATCTGAATGGTCGAGTAGTCAAAAGCTTAATTCCACCTGGACTTGAGCTGCCACTGGAGGGATCAAATCCTGAGGCAGCCGTTGGGAACTAGACGGGCCAAGGATGATAGCTGCCCGAGGAGACATAGCCACTTCTGAGCTGGAAGTCCTTCTCGTCTGAGAAGGGGTCTTGCGACCCTTCTCAGGGTCATTATCCTGTTGTCTGATGGAAATGCTTTGTGGAGATTGGTGTCTATAATCATACCTAGATATGCCAGTCTTTGCATAGGAAGCAGAGGACTACTCAAGGTTTACCATGATCCCCAGATCTTGGCTAAGCCTCAAAAGTTTGTCTCGTTGTTGAAGAAGGGTTGACACCAAGTCTGCTAAGATCAGCCAGTCGCCCAAATAACAAAGGAGACGGATGCCGATCCTGTGTGCCAAAGATGACACTGGGGTGAACACACTGGTGAAGACTTGGGGTGCTGTGGAGAGACCGAAGCACAGCACCCTGAAGTGGTATTTCCTGTTGTCTACGACAAATCTTAAGTACTTCCTTGAAGACGTATAGATTGGGATCTGGAAGTACGCATCCTTTAGGTACAGTGTGCACAAAAAGTCCTGTGGTCTTACTGCTTGTCTGACCGTGTTTGCTGTCTCCATGCTGAGCGGAGTTTGTTTGACAAACTTGTTCAGAGTTGAGAGGTCAATGACTGGTCTCCAGCCTCCAGACGCCTTTTTCACAAGAAAGAGTCGGCTGAAGAAGCCTGGAGACTCGTTGAGGACCTCTTGGAGAGTGCCCTTCTTCAACATGGTCTGCACTTCTGCCCGAAGGGCTTTTGCTGATCCCATAGCAAAGGGGTCTATCGATACTAGATTCTTGATCAGAGGAGGGAGAGATGATGTGAACGGGATGCGATACCTTGAGCGAATCACGGGGAGTGTCCAGGGATCGACCCCAAGTTGCTTCCACCTGTCCCAACAACTTTGAAGCCATCCTCCCACTAGTGGAAGAGCGGGGGGAGTACATATCCTAGTGTTTATGGCCGCGGCCACTCCTTCTAGGATATTTTCATCCCCTTGAGGACTTTGTGCCTTTCCTGTCCTTGGTCGGAAAGGGCTTTTTAGACATCGTCTTCTTCACTGCCGTCTTGCTCAGTGAGGTCTTGGCTGGGTTTAGCTGTTGAGGAGCTGGTGGTTTGTAGGGCCTGGATGTTAAGACCCTATGGAGGAGAAAGTCCTGGTGGGATTTCCTCCATCTCTCTGCCTCCTGTTAAACAGCCTTTGGCTCGAATAACAAGGACCCCTCTAGAGAGGAGTTCCTGAGCCTAGCGATCTCGGCATTAGGGACTTGCTGATGGAACCTCTCAGATACTGCATCTCGACGTTTTAGGATTTGCCCACAAGTTCAAGACTTGGTGGGCTGGAAACTCAATGATGCGAGTACCCAAGAGAAGCAAGGTTTCCATAGCTTTCCTGGTACATTCTTTGGAAAATACTTCATCCGTACCAGGATTCCCAAGGTTCCCAACCAAAGATCAAGACACAAAGTAGCCTGCATGGCATACTTTGTGACCTCGTGATTGAGGATATCCGTTGCCGAGAAAGCGACCTAACACTTGGAGTCTCTCTAGGGACTCCCTTGGTCAGCTATTTCCAGAGAATGGTGGAGTGAAAGAGCTGGTTGAGACTTGTCCTAGCCATCGAAGTACCTCCTCTGCTCGATGCGAGGAGGTGAGAAGAGCTTGACAGAAAAGCCCAAACAATGAGAGGAGAAGTCCAGGAGCTGTTGGGCGATCTCAGCCTAAGCACTCTTCAGCCCTTGAGACCAGGGCAAGGCTGCATTGGCCTTTGAGGGTTTCTGAATGCCAAAGACATGGTCCAAGACTGTGTCTTTGCCCTCCCAGGGAGTATCTCTGGGTCAGCTTACCCATTGAGAACCATTATAAGAGCCAGAACTTGCCAAAACGCATGCTCTGACTCTTTCTGCTCCCCCTCTGAAGTGGGATTGGCAGCAGTCTCCTTCATCCACCCATGAGAGATCATCTCGGGGTAGTTCGTGGACATCCCTAGAGTGGCTGTCTGATCCTGTGGATCTGGAAGCCTTCATGGAAGACTTTGGAAGAGTCTTAGAGTCCTTCGACTACTTGCGGGGAAGATATAACTCTAACATAGAAGGCCTGTTGGAACTATCCTTCCTGGCTCATACCGGTGGTGGAGGGCTGTGTACTCGAGGGGAGTATTCCTCCGAAGGTGGAAAAGAGGAGACTGCCACCTGATCCTCGAGAGGATCCCTCAACAGAGGTGGTAGTGAGCTCGGAGAGCATCTGGAAGGGGTACCAGGAAGGTTTGGCATTGAAGCAGAAGGCCTCAAAGGGGTCAGCTTCCCCCTAGAGGATGCTATGGTATCCGAGACTCCTCTTTTCCTCTTCATAGGTGAAGCAGCCAAGGTTCTTTGCCGGGGCACTGCTAGTGCCAAAGGTTGTAGTGGAACGGCAGATGCCTAAGAAGAGCGGGTTGAGAAGGCAGGCCCGAAAGCTTGCACAACTGCCCTGACAATGGCACTAAACTAGGCTGCTTACTGACACTGACACTGTCTAAAAGATGCCCTGAAGGGAAAGGGACCGAAGGTTTCCTTTGAGGAGTCTCTTCTGGAGCTGGCTGATATCGTGGGTCCGCCTTCGAAGTCGGAATCTTCAGGATCTTGAACTCCCCAGAAGCACCCTTTCCCTCTTTCCCCGAGGTCCCGCTGTAATGAGCTTACGGGGAGGGGAAAGGGGCAATGGCGACCTGTGGGATGTAACTCTGCCCTTCCATGGAGAGAGGACCAATGGTCTGGAGGGCAAACACCTACCTTTCCATTCCTGGTTTCCTACCTTATCTTCCAGATGGCGCGACTTCCTTGAAGTCGAAGGATGAGGAGAGTTTGCTTCTGCCTGAACTCGTTAGGACGCATTCCCCTGCGGCAGCGAGCGTCTACACGTGGGAGAACAATACCTGCTTTTCGTTTATGGAGAAAGCACACACTTGCGCAATGGCAAGCTGGTGAGAGCTGGCATGCCAGTGAACGCTGTTGCACAGTTGAGTGCTGACACTCTGGTGAGCGCTGGCGTCCTGGAAAACGCTGACACGCTGGTGAACACTGGCGTGCTGGTGAACGCTGGTGTGCTGGAAAACGCTGACGCGCTGGTGAGCGCGGACATCTTGGTGAGCACTGGCGAGAAGGAGTGTGTTGTACAGCCAGAGCACGTTGCCGAGCTGGAGAATGCTGGCGTGATGCGCACGCAATGTTGAGCGACGAGAAATATCTGCCCTACGGTCCGTTGGCGTGTGCGTGCGCTGAGACAGACAGGAGACTGACACAGTGAAGAATGAGAGCCTGCAGCAGCGCGATGTCTGGTCGAGCAATGGGCAGGTGCCTGGCGCTATGGCAAACGGCGCATTGGTCGGAGATACAGATTAATCGAAAGTGCAGGCCAACGGCATGATGGAGGATGATGTGTCCTTTGGAAAGGTAAGCATCCTCTGATGGGGATCGGGCGCGACACCAGGCAGCGGAGAGTCCAAAGCCAATCTCTGTGGACTTGCGGCAGCGTCGTCGGAAGAAGGTCGAGAGCTAGAAAATGAAAGACGAGAGGCTCCTCTGCAGAAGAAGACTGCGCTAACAAAGCTGAAGAGCCAAAGAGGCGTCTCTTCACCGAAAGTGAAGGCGCACTTCAAAGGCGAAGAGGAGGATGAAAATGACGTCCACAGTGACGCCCTCTGGGGGAAGTTGGATCAGCACGGTGACCTTCAGCAGCAGCAGTCTTCCGAAGAGGAGTCTCTATGAATGAACTCCACCGAGGGGGAGAAGCTCGCAGGAGAGACGAGCATAGGGCTTTGCTTCCCCCTCAAATGATGTTCGGCAGGGGGGGAAGTAAAGTCTTTGGCAACGGCGGAAGAGTCAGAAGTGGCAGGAGCGTCAGTAGGATGGGCAGCAGACGACGCATCTGATACAACAACGTCGACAAAAGAAAGAGGATCCACCTCTGACCTCGACGAGGGCTGCACATTAGTACCACAGCGAAGAAGCTGCAGCAAGTTATCCTTGAAGATCGGACCCGGTAACCTCAAGGATGACCATACCTGTAATAAGGGAGAAAGAGTCATGGACCCCCGCCGGGGGAGGGGCGGGGCCTCTTCACTAGGAGAAGCGACACCATCTCTCAAGGGCTAAGGTTGCCCAGGTGTTAAAGGGCCTGTGCTAATACTCGACAGTCCTTTGGAGGAGGCCAAACGAGCAAGAGCTTCGGAGGAAGGTCGGGAAGTGGAAAAAGAAGCCCTGGGTTTCTTCTGCTTCAAAAACCTTGGAAGGAGAAGAGTTCCACTTAGACTTCTTCTTCCACTGTCACGCAAACCTTTCCCATTGGAAGGCAGACCACTCTCGACACTCATTACACTTATTAACAAAATCACACCGTCGACCTCTGCTGGCAGGGCAAAGGGTGTGAGGATCAATTTCCTCAGCAGACATGAAAGTACGGCAGGAGCGGCCCTCAGGTCCAGGGCAGGTATGTATGGCCGGCAGAAATCAACTCACAAACACACTGGAAAAAAAAGGCACAAAAAGTAATAATGGCAGCCTAATATTTGGTAAGGATGAAGAGCGGCAACGACCGTTCACCATCTGAGCCAAAAGCAAAGTGAGCTCAATCATAGGTGTGTGAGTGGGAGGGGTAGCAAGCTACACCGCTACCCACACTAACTGGCGGGATAGGTAATTAACCCTCGCTAAATTTTAATGACTCGTCCTCTCAGCTTTGCCATAAGTAATACTGTATCCCTAATACTGTAAATAGCGTAGGTTTGTATTCCAGTTACAGAACAACATAAGTTTAAGAAAAATAAGTCAAATGGCCAGTAAGTTGGAGAAGGGAGAGAGAAGTTGGCTTCCCGAACCAAAAGTAAAGTGAGGTTCACAGTCCAGGTGTGTGAGTGAGAGGAGTAGTTATTACCACCCTCCTGCTAACTAGCTGGTGGATGGTTAACCCTTGCTAAAAGTCTAATAGCTTGTCCTTCAGCTTTGCCGAAAGAAATACCCCTAGAAATAGCGTTGGTTTGTATTCCAGTTACAGAACAAAAACTAGTTCAAGCCAGTTTAAGGTTAACGGGAGAGTGAGACATGTCTGCACTCTACCGCGCTGAATTAAAAAGTGCTGGTGGGAGAGAGGGGGTAAACATACCCCTCGGTACCCCCACTAACTAGTGGTGGGTAGATAAACCCTGATTTACTTTAAGCTTCAGCTAATTTTTAGCTACGGCAAAATAATAATGCATTTAAAGAGCAGGTTTGTATTTTGCACCGGGACAAATACAGTATATGTTAACAAAAGTATATATGAAGGAGGCCCTTCGGAGCGCTGCACCAGCAGCAGAGTCGGGCCTTGAAGACTACTCACAAGTAACAAGTAAATCGCATGTGAAGCAAGCCAAGGACGAGCTAAACCCAGTTTGAACTAAGTGATTAATCATATAATTAAAATAACGCCAAAATACTGGCCCACTAGGTTAATGCAAATAGCGAAACATGTTTCAAAATATATGAAGAATAAGATAATGTAAATTGTCAACTACAGTAGAACAAAAAGTACCAAACAATTACTGTTAATGTGGTGCACCATCATACAGGTAAATATGCTCAATTACGGTAGGTTAAGAGGTTTTTGTAGTATTGTACAATGAGCATGTTATCTATGAGTATGGAAGTCCTTGCAAACAAATGCTCCAGTGTTTTGATCATGTTCATTACTATTACTGGGTTTTGATTACAGTAACCATTTTCTTTTTATTACAATGTTTGTTTTTTATGATGATGACTAGTGGAAACAACAAAATTCTAAAAGATTCATTTATATTTCTAAAGAAATCAGGAGTTGGAGCCTTTGTATATCAGCGGCCACTTCCTCATGCGTTGATTAAACTTGGACGTCAACTAACCTAAACTTTCCCCCCTAACCTAACCTACAAGCTATGGCCTTACCTGCTTACCTAACGGGGGGGGGGGGGGGGGGGGGGTTTACGGCCCCCTGCGACCCCCCTTACACTGCCGTATTCCAAGTTAGACATAGCAATACATACAGGTGGCCGCTATCCTACATACACCCCCAGGAGTTTTGCTATGGGAAAAAGGCTTAGGTATTAGAAAAGTTTTCACAACCGTAACTAAAATAATACCCAAGGTCATAGCTTATCAGTTATGGTAGTTGACTCACCATAACTTAAAAAACTATTGATTTCCACTAGAAATCATAAAAAAAAAAGTCCAAAACACCACAAAATACACTTTTTAAGTCTTGTTTCTTACAAGCTGTTTACTGCACTATTCTGTAATTTTACCTTTTAAAAAACGCAGATCTAGTTACCGTAAAGTTACACTACTTAGACTACAGTAGGATAGGCCTAATAATCACTCTCCTGATATGACAGGCTACACACGCAAATACTATGCTAGGTTTTTTTTTTTTTTTTGCGTTTGATAATCAATAAATCAAGCTAATATCCTTTCTAACTACATCCTATACTCTGTAATTTACCTATACAGTACATCTATTGTGCTAGCAACTTCAACTGTCAGTTGCACCGGTAGACCAAGTGTTGCAACCTTAAATAGTTATATTTAACATAAAATGTGAGAAAAAATTAATAGAATGAGATCCACACATATTAAAAATACTTTAGACCACTTAAATCGTAAAATATAAACTAATTTACCTAATAGGAGAAGTTGAACTATACGAGATTTAACTGAACTTTGGCGGCAGCTTACAGTCAGTGTTGATAGATGGGTTAGTCTAAAAATTCCCAAAACTCATAATAAAATATCTCTAAAACAACCCAAAAATCCCCATATCAACAAACATATTTCCTTCTGATCCTGTTGCTTCACTAATATAGAAATTACGCACATTATTTCATATAATTACAAGCAAGCTAATTAAAAAAATATATTTATAGATTTCCCGAGCTTAGTCTGTACATAGAGAGTTGTACGGAATATCCCCACCAGACATCCAAAATCCCCAAATATAGGGATAAATTCCTATATGTGGCAACACTGGTTACAGCCAGGTTTGTAAATAAAAGATCAACAGCTTTAGTAATGAAAAAGATAGGGCTTTACAAGAGCTCCTTGTTTCTCGCTAACTGACTTGTGGACTTGTGGTCCATGTTGTGGTAGCCTTGTGCTAGTTTCATATAAAACTTTCCTAGAGATCAAGTGTTGTATTATTGCTTTTTTTTTCATTTGTGGTATTTTCTTTATTAGGTTTGGACTTTAGGAAGTCAAAAAAACGCTAACGCAGATACGTTCCAGATTTTTTATGAATCAAAATAAAATGTCGAACAAAATTGCAAGATCTTATTCCTCACAAACTTAGATAGTGGCCAACATTTAATACATACATATATAACGGATTGTGAGCGAAGCGAAAAATTTATTTTTGGGTGAGATAGCCATGACGTCCTGATGGAAGGTTCCTTCGGTAGCTTCCTTGTGTATATTTAACTACAAGGATATTCCCAGAGAATAAAACCTCAGGTTATCACAAAATTCTAACTTCTGGTGCGAGTATCCTAAAGGTTTCCCTCTAAGATATCTATATCAACAGGGGACATATGTATTAACACGCCACATAGCTATCTGCACCCCATATAGAGTTAACACTTCGATATGGAAAGGTGGAGAATAACAGGGGAGCCGTTCCACAGTTACACTCATCCGTGGTTGCTTTTGGTACTCGAAACGTAAACAAACGGGAGCCATTGCTAAATGACGTCACGTCCGTCCTCATCCTGATGCCAGCTCCTTGCTAATCTCCATGATACAGCAGGAGAGGGCGGGGCCTGAAAGGCTGGACTTAGAATAGACGGGAGGGTCCATCAGGACGTCATGGCTATCTCACCCAAAAATAGATTTTTCGCTTCGCTCAAAATCCGTTTTTTGGGCTCGAGCCATGACGTCCTGATGGAAGAGTACCGGAGAATCAATGTATCGTGGAAAATTTCCCCTTTTTTAGAGTAAGTGCCAAGAGCTTCGAATAGAGGTATGTAATGTGACCTCGGTAGAGGTTCCGTGGGGATCCAGCTTCCTGCCTCCCTGGCAGAAAAGTCCCGGTGGATTATACCAAAATCCAAAGTGGTCATCGAAGGGCTACTCACCCTGCGGAGAGTTCGTGAAGGACTCGGAGACAAGACAGAAGGTTAATCTTCGTGTAGGAATATTCTCAAGAGTAGACAAGTGATAATTAATCACTATATTCCATGGATTAGAGAGCAATCTGGTCTCGAAGGTATGACGAAGGTGAGTATTCAAGTAGGAATATTACACAGCATGGGTGAGTATATAATACAGACAATTTATATTATTCTTCTCATTTCAAAGGAAAGGGGTAAACGAAACTATGACAATCATGTATTTCATAATGGTAATAGGAGCGAAGAGAGACGCACAAGTAATAAAATAGACATTTTATTTCATAATTTGCAGGTTATAGTAATAATGATTGCAATAAAGGGTGTAAAGTTAATTTACAATAATAAATAATGCTCATAGAAAATAGAAGACTTCAATCTTGAATCTGAAAGAAATTTCAAATTTAGAAACACAAGTTCCAGAGGAACGTCAGTCTTTACCAAAGAAAAAACACATCATGCCCTAGGGCATGTGGCACTCATGTGAAGTCTATGACATTTCACCTTGATAAGAACAGTCTATTAGAAACACTAAGTGTCCATGAAATCACTATGTATCACACGAGGATCAACACAGGCACCCGTAGAGTTAAAGTCCCAAGTAACTCGCTGTTCTATGCAGAGTTAAACGGCAGGTTTCATAACACTACCTGCGGCTACCACAAAATGTTTAACTTCATGCACTTGCTTCGCGTAGTGCTTGAAGAAAACATGCGAAGATTTCCATCCTGTGAAGCTCTTGAGGCTTTCGAAATCCATACTCTGGAAGAAATTCAGAGAAGACGCGACTTTTCTAGGATCATGACCTGCGGGTGTACTGTCAGGATCCGCTCTGCGAATGAAGTAGGTGATTTTCGCTCTTAGTTGTTTCAGTGACAGGTCGCTACCCGATGTTTCTCCTTTGAAGAGTTGACCTCCACCGAAGTCTGAAGTTCTTCGAAGATAGACCTTGAGACTCTCTACTGGACATAGAGAGACATCTTCCTTCAGGGGGCAGATTCTCCAGGGGCCCCATCTCTTGGTGGGTAATTCGTTTTTTGTGAGAAACGTCAGATCAGGAAAGAGGGTAAGTTCTCCTGTATCTGTGAACAGGATATGACCCTCGTCTCTTGATAATGCCACTATTACGCTGACTCGGGCTCCCGAGGCGAGAGCAAAAAGGAAGATAACTTTTTGAGTCAGGTCCTTGAGAGGGCATGAATCGTTGTCCAAGTTAGAGGCAAAATGGAGCAACTTGTCCAGGAACCAGGAGATAGGTTTTGGCGGAGGTGCTGGGCGTAGTCTAGCGCATGCCTTTGGTAGTTTATTGAAGATATCGCTGGACAGATCAATCTGGAAGACGTACAGTAGTGGTCTAGTCAAAGCTGATTGGCAGGTAGAAATCGTGTTGGCTGCTAAGCCTTGTCCATGAAGGTGATTTCCGTAGGATTTTTTGCTTTGACGAACGAGACCCACTTTCTCCAGGAAGATTCGTATTGCCGTCGTGTGGATTCAGTCTTGTATTCCTCGAGGAAGTCTAGACTTTTCTTCGAGATTCCAAACCTTTTCTTTGCAGCTAGGGAGAGAAAATCATGAGATGAAGGTCCCTGACTTTCAGTGATGAAGCAAAGACAGTCGACTTCTGTACTTGCTGAGAGAGAACTGGGCCCGGGAGGGGGATCAGCGTGGGCTGCAGCTCCAGGACCAGGGGGTACCAATTGCTCCGGGGCCACTTGGGAGCCACTAGGGCCGCTGTCCCTTTGAAGGTTCTCAGTTTGGAGAGGACTTTCAGCAGAAGGTTGGGGGGAGGGAACAGGTATATCCTGGACCATCTGTTCCAATCCAGTGACATGGCATCCGCTGTTTCTGCCTTGGGGTCCTCGTACGGGGCCACATATCGAGGAAGTTGATTGTTGTCGCTCGTTGCGAAGAGATCGATCTGGAGTTCCAGGACTTGGCGAGAGATGAAGGAGAATGATCTTGCGTCTAGAGACCATTCCGACTCTATTGGGTTTGTCCGTGATAGAGCGTCCGCCGTTGCGGAATCCTTGTAGGTGAACTGCAGACAGATGCCATTTCTTCCTTTCTGCCAGATGGAAGATTGGAAGAAGTATCTGATTTATCTGGGGCGATCTTGAGCCCTGACGATTGAGACATCTGACTACCACCGAGTTGTCCAGAGTCAGACAGATGTGGATCGAGGGAGGCGGAGAGAGTTTGTTTCTTCAGGGTGAGAGGGACCGCCATGGCCTCCAAGATGTTGATGTGAAACGTCTTGAATAGGGGAGACCATGTTCCCTGAACCTGTTGTTGGTGGGAGTGACCTCCCCAACCCTCCAGCGAAGCGTCCGTGTGGATGTTGAGTGATGGAGGCCGGTGTTGAAGAGGAATGGACCTTTTCAGGGCCTTTGCTTCCGACCATGGCTTTAAGAGTAACAGAAGTCTGTTTGGGAGCCGTCTCTTGTGGTCTCTTTAAGCAATGGATGCAGAATGTCTCCAGACTCCTGCGGCATCCTTTAGCTGTGCGCGAAGCACTGGGTTTGTCACAGAGGCGAACTGTAGAGAGCCTAGAACTTGTTCCTGCTGTCGTCTTGAGATCCGTTTGGATTTCAGCAGTTTTCTGACAGCCCCTGCTATTTCCTTCCTTTTCTTCTGCGGGATGGAAAGGCGGTGTGACTGAAGATCCCAATGGGTTCCCAACCATTGGAACTTCTGAGCTGAAGAGAGGCGAGATTTCTCGGTGTTTATCTTGAATCCCAGATGTTTTAGGAACTGGGTGACTTTGTTGCAGGATCGTACACAGTCTTCAGGCGATGTCGCCCAGACCAGCCAGTCGTCTAGGTAAGCCATCACTTGGACGCCGCGAAGGCGGAGCTGTTGGACGATGGCGTCTGCCAGCTTGGTGAAGATCCGTGGGGCCACGTTGAGACCGAGGGGCATGGCCCTGAAGGCGTAACTTTTCCTTTGGAGTCAAAATCCTAGGTAGGAGGAAGCGTGATGGTTCATTGGAACGTGCCAGTAGGCGTCCGCCAGGTCTATGGAGACCGTATAGGACCCTTGAGGCAGGAGGGTCCATATTTGTTGAAGAGTCAGCATCTTGAACTTGTTGTTCGCAATGGACTTGTTGAGGGGGGATAAGTCTAGAATGACTGAGTTTGTCGGAGTCCTTTTTGGGGACGCAAAATAGTCTCCCCTGGAACCTGGTTGACTTTACCCTCCTGATCACCTTCTTGTTCAATAGTTCTAGGACGTACTCTTCCAGGAGGGGGGTTGACTGTTGGAAGAATTGCTGGAAGGGTGGGGGTTGTTGTGTCCAGCTCCAGCCTAGTCCCTTCTTGACGATGCTGTGTGCCCAGGGATCGAAGGTCCAACGATCCTGGAATTGGCGGAGTCTTCCTCCCACTGGAAGCACTTCATTGCTTCTGGCTTCCCGAGGGTTTGCTACCTCGGCCGCTGGCTTCTCTTCCTACTCTGCCTCTGGAGGGGTGGCGTGACGAATCTTTACCGGAACCTCTGTTTGAGCCTCTACCTTTGGGTGTGCTGCTCAAATGCAGGGGTGAAGACCGGTGACTGCGATACCACCGGTTGGGTGACCAGCTGAAAGGTTTGTTGTGGCTGAGCTGCCACTTGGGGAGTAGCAGAACCCGGAAACTGCCGTCTCTGTTGACGTTGCTGGGGTTTGGGCTTCTGAGGTTTCCTCTTAGGTTGAGGGCCATCGTCCTAAGAGGATTTCCTTTTCTTTGACATGCCCCACTTATGGAGAAGGTTCCTGTTCTCCGTGGCGGCTTTGTCAGCGATCTCTTTCACCAAGGAGGATGGAAAGAGGTATTTACCCCAGATATTGGAGGAAATCAGCCTCCGGGGTTCGTGTTTCACCGTAGCGTTCGCGAACACGAATTCACGACAGGCTCTACGAGCCCTAGTGAAGCTGTACAGGTCCTTCATTACCGTTGCCAAATGCGTTGTGGCTAGGACCATGTAGAAGTCCGGGATTCTAGTGTCTCCGGCCATGACTTCAAGCTGTACCTGGAGGGACAGCGATGCGGCAAGCCTCTCCTTCGTATCTTGTTCCCTACGAAGGAAGTGATCGTTGAGCTTCAGGAGGTCCTCATTAAACTGACGACCGGTAACGTCAGGCTCTAACTTCCCCACTGTGGATGTTGACCGGACGTCTTTCTAGTGTCTATCATCAGGGGGAACAGTCAGGGAGAAGGGTCTGCATTCCTCCAGTACAGGGCAAGGTTTCCCTTCTTCCACTGCTTTCAATACCGCAGTGAAGGCCTTTTCAATAAAGGGGAAGGTCGCATTGTTCGGTGCAATAAAGGTTGGGTGCTTTTTGCTAAGCGCCGGCATCTTGGAATTGGTGACGCCCCTACTCTTCACCGTATTGGCTAGCATAGCCTGGGCCTTCGTGAGATCGAACACAATTACCTCCTTCGGTTCGATCTCTTCTTTAGAGGCGGGTTCGGACCTGAGCCGGACGTAACAGTCCGGATAAGCCTCGAAATTCGGGAAGAACTCCACTTCTTCCAACGCGATCGAGCCGACCTTCTCGCTGATGAAGATCTTGCCCGTGGTGATCGGCATGTGCTCGGCATACATCCATGGGTTAGTATCCGAGCAAGCAGGGAGGTCCTTAACCGGAATCCGTTTCGGTTGTTTAAAACTTCCTAAGTTAGACCTGAATAGCTCGTGGGTCTCGCGAAGTTTTTTATCCATGAGGGCTTCAAGCATCTTGAAGACCTCCTGCGTGGCTGATGGGAGAGGATCTGGGGTGGCAGACGTCGAAGGAAGGGATTCTTCGGTCGGTGTAGGAGTCTGTGCGGGAGTAGGAGTGGGAGCGACCTCATGCTCCGAATCAGGGTATTCCACCTGATCTTCCTCACAGTCGAACTCCTCGCCCATGAAGTTCCTCTCCGTTTCTTCCGAAACTTCCGACATACGTTCTGCGTTGTCGGAATCTAGACGGCACTCATGCATGGACTGGGCCATGACAATATCAGGTTCCACCACTATCTGGACGGTGGGAATCTGATCACTGGGGACCACTGAGTCTTTTGATGCCTTCGGAAACAGCAAGGCCCACAAATCTTCGGTGGCGAGATACGGTCCGGTGGCGTTCTTCTGGAAGCCACGCACCCACTTGCGTAGCTTCTCCCGAGCGTTGTCCCTTGCCTCCGCTGAAGGAGGATCGTCGAACGCTTCGACCAGACGACTCTTGCAGACTGTACAGTGCTGCGGGTCCCAGAATTTCAGGTCGCCTTTCTTGGCGGCGCAGGGGGCGTGGGTCCAACACGCCTTGTGCCCGTAGAAGTCCGGGCACTTCACTCCGCAGAAGTTGATTTCACACTTCATATACTCCTCCTGTAAAAGAAAGAGATCATGAGTATATGGAAGGCATAAGAATGACTTACATTACTCTAAGATTAAGATTGAATAATCAAAATTTTATCTAACATTAAATAATTCATAAGTATTGTAATGTTTGAGGGTAGGAGCGGGAAAGGAAGTAGATAGACACATACTTGTGAATCCCGCCCAGTCGGTTACCGTAACCTTATCATTAGGCAATTTCATTTGTGGCCGAAGGGCACAAAAACGGAAATCCAAGTGGATCACCCGTGGTGGGTAGAAGCTAAGCCTCTAACAGAAATTGTCTGCGAGGTGTATCAGGGACTGAGACCACTCAGTTCCCTGGGGTAGAAGGGTAATAGGAGACCCCGTATTAGATCTAGGTTACGGCAACCGGCCGTGCTAAGACACGCAGAGTATGCTGGAATATTGTAATGTGCAAGAAGACACCACAGCAACAATTTTAGATGGTAAGACAATACCTATATATAGAAGTGGCTAAGCCATCTGGCTGCAGAGAAGGACTGTCGGCATGTTGTCGGCAGGTAAGAGAAGGGGTGCATGTCCCTTGGCATCTCCGGAGGGCTCCGGCAGGCCGACAGCACGCCGGAGGCCGCTCCAGCAGGGTGGAAGGCATCAAGACAGACACATTGAGTATCTAAGCATAATACCATCTTGGCTACCCCCGGCATAGCGGCGGGTCGCCGGAGGGAAGCAGCGGCTCCGGCAGCCGAAGGCTGACGGCTTGGTGAGCTTGGATCAGTTCATAAGATAATTAAGTATATGGTAGTATACCCAGACCGCCGGCAATCAATGCCGGCACGCCGGAGGCCGGCCCGAAGGTCGGCCAACTGAAACTAGGTAAGGGAGGGGTGGAACATAGGTTGTATGCTGACGGAAGGCGGTAGCCCCCGGCACACGGAAGGCTGACGACTTAGAGGAGGGAGGGTATCTTATGAAAGAGTGGCACCAAAGTGTAGGGCGGTATCGCCGGCAGTAGAGGCGGCAAGGGACCAGCACCAGGATTGAAGGAGAGAAAGGTAAGGAGGGATTGGAGGGGTAAGACCACATACCCCTACGGCATCCCTCCGGAGAGAGTGTACACATGATAGGAGTAGATACTCCTAGCATCCAATGGCAGGGGGCCGACAGTCGGCCGGGTGCCAGGGTAACCCAAGGGAGGGTTAGAGTACACTCAAGAGGGGGAACCCCCTGCTGGACAAATCGCTGCCAGTGGCTACCCCCATAGGACGCTATGAAGGGTATGTGTACCAGAGCGGCCTGCTCAGCAGGAGAGCAAGATAGCCCTATCACTCCACCCAAGGGAGGAGTTGTAGGACTAGGGACAGATGTGTATAGGCAAGCCTATGAATAGGCTAGCCTACACCAAAGGGATAGGTGGGGAGGGAGAAGAAGAGGGGTCTTTCATAGAGGAGGCTCTGTACAAGAACGGCCACCAAGGAAAGGGAGAACGCTCCCTAGCCTGGGATAGGTGACCAAAATGAGAATGGTGCAGGAGTACCGTCTCAAACTATAAAAGTACAGAACTAGGGCCCCCCCCCCAAAAAAAAGTCTAACCTAGATAAGGAGTGTTAATTCCCAGGCTAGGTAGGCTGAAAGACACATCGCAAGTTGCAGGGAGGGATGAGTAACCCAACCAGAAGTAACTGAGGAAGGGCAGAGCCGTTCCTCTTTCTCGGTCGCAACCCTAATGGGGGATCGTTCCCTTAGGGTAGACAGAGAAAGCGATAAATACTCTGATTGTGGACAAGATTCCCCTATATAGAAGGGGAAGCATGGCCACACAGAGGGAATGCCCGTAGGCAGAGGATGTAGGGAGCATATAGGGGTTCCTACATTTAGGTTAGGTTAGAAAGGAACATAATCAAACCGATCCCCTATATGGTCCCTGGAGGCGAAAACACTTACATCACAGTTAACAGTATGATAAATAATCCCACTATCTTCATAACTTAACCTAAGATCACTGGAATATATCATGCATGAACACAAGTGCTAGGCTATCTAGCCTAGGGGCTAAGCTAGCGATCTAGTATGGGGTCAAACGACGACCGAGTAATAGTGTTAAAACACGATATACGTAGTTCCTAGCTATGAAGTCTAAATAACTAACAATATCAATTAGTTAAGAGGCCGGGAAAAGCTGTTCTGGCTAGCTAAATGAGGCATGCAAGAGAACAGCGACGCCATAAAATGGCGTGTCCGGTAGCAGCACAGCTCCTCCACAAAACACAATATATTACGAAAAGTAGAAGTTACTTTACGGCTAGAGCTTATTTAAACAATACTGGGACCTAGTACTCAACTTTCCAGAAGAAGGCGAGGCAGAAGGTAAAGACATAACGGCGATGCAAGCCGATGAAAATCGCACAAGGGGAAATCTGTCTTGAGCAAGGTGCTACAAGCAGAAGGATGAGGACGGACGTGACGTCATTTAGCAATGGCTCCCGTTTGTTTACGTTTCGAGTACCAAAAGCAGCCACGGATGAGTGTAACTGTGGAACGGCTCCCCAGTTATTCTCCACCTTTCCATATCGAAGTGTTAACTCTGTATGGGGTGCAGATAGCTATGTGGCGTGTTAATACATATGTCCCCTGTTGATATACGATATCTTAGAGGGAAACCTTTAGGATACTCGCACCAGAAGTTAGAATTCTGTGATAACCTGTGGTTTAATTCTCTGGGAATATCCTTGTAGTTAAATATACACAAGGAAGCTACCGAAGGAACCTTCCATCAGGACGTCATGGCTCGAGGCCCCCCCCCCCCAAAAAAAAAAAAAAATATATATATATATATATATATATATATATATATATATATATATATATATATGTATATATATATATATATATATATATATATATATATATATATATATATATATACTGTATACATATATATATATATATATATATATATATATATATATATATATATATATATATATATATATATATATATATATATATATA
>NC_090732.1:97468877-97481377 GCF_036898095.1 Palaemon carinicauda | reverse complement strand
CTTGATATTAATGGGGAAAAGAAGTGCACTGTTTCTCCAGAAACACGCAATGCCAAAGAAAATAAGATTTAGGAGCAAATAAAATTACTCTCCTTGTGTATTTGTTGATGAAGTAACAAAGAAAATAAATGATGTTATTAATATTCTCTGTGAGGTTAAATTTTTGTCCAGACAGTATTCGAAATATGGCAGAGTAGAAATATTGTTATTATGATCTCAGACATAGATTGTGATGTTGAAAACTCCGTAGTGAGAAGTTTCGCCGATGACACAAGAATAAGTAGAGAAATTACTTGTGATGAAGATAGGAACTCACTACAAAGAGATCTAAACAAAATATGAATGGGCGGAGATAAATAGGATGGTATTTAACTCCGATAAATTCGAATCAATAAATTATGGAAACAGAGAAGGAATGGTATATGCATACAAGGGACCTAATAATGAGACGATCACAAACAAGGAAGCAATTAAAGACCTTGGTGTAATGTTAAATAGGAATATGTTATGCAACGACCAAATAGCAACACTGTTGGCTAAATGTAAAGCAAAAATGGGAATGTTATTCAGACACTTTAAAACAGGAAAAGCTGAACACATGATTATGCTTTACAAAACTTATGTACGTAGTACACTCGAGTACTGCAATGTGATATGGTACCCACACTACCAAAAGGATATTGCGCAAATAGAGAGTTTATAAATGTCCTATACTGCTAGAATAGAAGAAGTTAAGGACCTTGACTACTGGGAAAGACTGCAATTTTTAAAACTACTGTATACAGTCTATAAAGGAGAAGAGAACGCTACATGATAATACAAGCATGGAAGCAAATAGAAGGAATTACTGAAAACATCATGGAGTTAAAAATATCAGAAAGAGCAAGCCGAGGTAGATTAATAGTGCCAAAAAAATATACCAGGTAAACTAAGAAAGGCGCACAGGACATTAATCCACTACGCACCAGCATCGATAATGCAGCGACTATTTAATGTGCTGCCAGCTCATCTAAGAAACATATCAGGAGTGAGCGTAGATGTGTTTAAGAATAAGCTCGATAAATACCTAAGATGCATCCCAAACCATCCAAGATTGGAAGATGCAAAATACACCGGAAGATGCATTAGCAACTCTCTGGTGGATATACGAGGTGCCTCACACTGAGGGACCTGGGGGAACCCAAACAAAAAATAAGGCAATAAGGTAGGGCATATAGTTTTGTGTGTGTGCTTAAAGAGACCGGCGGGATATGTTTATTGTCCTGTCCATTATTCTGTGACAGGAGTGGAAGAAAAATGAATAAGAAGACATCTACCAAAAAAAAAAAAAAATTTATTTAGAGACAACACATTTATTTATAGACCCCCTATGGGTCACCTAATGGTGATAATTGCGTAGTTATATTCAACGGCTTTTGTAGATAAGAATGGCATTGGCATAAATAGAAAATATAATAACCGAATGATGATAGAGTCTAAATTGGTTTGTTACATTCAAAGACTTTTTGATGTGGATTCCGATGGCGGTTGCAGTGTAAAATAAAACGTAGCGAGGGCGTACTTCCTTATTTTTTGTATGTGCGTTGCTTTCTGCGCGTGCCTTACAATTCTGTTGGTCTCGCTTCTGTTCTCATTTATGACCTAGTAGTAATTCCCAGATTTCAGAGATACTCCATGCCATTGATTGTAATTTTCTTTTTACAGACTAACTTTTTCTTATTTTGGTAATTTTATAATTCCCATGACTTTTGTGGCCGTAGGTAGTGCTAATTCTTTTATGTTTTTTTCCAATAATTAGCTCTGGAAACTTTACTAACTATGGATTCTATAATGTTTAACATATATTGCTTATCGCAAAAAAATCTTTCTAATGATCTGTAAAACATTTTCTTATTATTATTATTTGACGTTATTCCTATATTGTCATCGTGTTTCTGACTTCAGTATTTCTTCCATAGGCTATACAGTATATTATTATTGTTATTATTATTATTGTTATTATTATTATTACTTGCTCAGCTACATCCCCAGTTAGAAAAGAAGGATGCAATAAGCCCAGGGGCTCCAACAGGGAAAATAGCCCAGTAAGGAAAGGAAACAAGGAAAAACAAAATATTTTAAGAACAGTAACATCATTAAAATAAATATTTCCTACTGAAATATAAAAACTTTAGCAAAACCAGAGGAGAAATAAAATGGAATAGCATGCCCGAGTGTACCCTCAAGCAAGAGAACTCTAACCCAAGACAGTGAAAGACCATGGTACAGAAGCTAAGGCACTACCTGAGACTAGAGAATAATGGTTTGATTTTGGAGTGTCCTTCTCCTAGAGGAGGTGCTTACCATAGATAAAGAGTATCTTCTGCCCTTACCAAGAGGAAAGAGGCCACTGAACAGTTACAGTGTAGCAGTTAACCCCTTGGGTTAAAGGTTAAATGTGTCTGGTTTCAGTTCCAGTTCCATCAGAATAGATGCTCACCAGAACGTCAGCCGGGCAAGCCCAACCCCCGACTGTGGTGCTCTACCACAGCAGTAGCCTCCCCAGTAAACAGCTTAAATTCACGGCCCTGGGCGGGGATCGATCTCTTGCCACGCGAATGCGAGGCAAACACGTTACCACGTGACCTCAGTGTTGTCATGTGTATGAGGACTTAGGAGAATATGTAAAGAATAGGCCAAACTATTCGGGGTATGTGTAGGCATGGTAACCAGAGAGAAGGGTACAATGTAGTAATGTCTGGCCAGTCAAAGGTCCCCATAACTCACTAGCTATAGTATCTCACAGAAGCTAGCCATCCTGATTTTCTTTCTGCCATGCAAAACTTTGAGTATATTTTAAGGTTTTAAAATCCTCTGAAATGCACTAATGCCTTAAATTTCCATTTCCAGTTTTATTTTAGATATACGAAAAAATTTTCTTAAAGATTTAAATTATTTTCAGTCACATTCACGATTTTTATTTCTATTTACCTACATTTTATCTTTGCTAAACTCCATATTTTAGAACAAAAAAAATAAATTTACTTTGTTTAATATCAAGAAAAATATGATGAACTTTTTGCTACATCATATTGTTATAAATTCTCAGTTTAGATCACCAGTCAGTGACGTTTGATATTTTATTTCCCATGAAAAATAAGTTGTCACAGATATAGGGTTCTTATGGACTATTGCCATTCTTCCAAGGATTTAATCATTCGTTTTGTATAAAATAATCCAAACAATTAATTCAATTGAATTGACGAGATTTATTTTCTTTTTTTTTGCATTGGGCTTCAATTTCAGTGCAACATTCTTCAGATCTGCCTTAAGTGCTTTCACTTCATGTACACTTTCATTGTTGTCTTGAATACAATATTGATTTTTTCCTATACATCATCCTCATTAAACAACAATAACACTCGACTGCTTCATCTGTGCCTCTTTATAGCACCACCATAGATCAAAGTTTTCCTGTCATGATGCAAATGAGAGAGAAGAAAAGTTAGACACTCAGTTACACCCATTCAGTGGTTCCCAGACTGGGAGTCATGGCCCCCTGTGTCCATGGAGCATATATATATATATATATATATATATATATATATATATATATATATATATATATATATATATATATATATATATATGTATATATATATATATATATATATATATATATATATATATATATATATATATATATATATATATATATATATATACTGTAGTATATTCCATAAGCTGAAACTGTGTCCAGATAAAACCAAAAGGATTGCTCGAGTATGCAGCCATTGGAGGGAACTCACAAGTCAATTCATGTTTCTGTATTGTCTTGTTGCCAGACACACTAGTAGTATGTTAAAATTTTTCTTTTCTTGAATTATCTTTTTATATGTAATTCTGTAAGCCAGGTATAAAACAAAACACGGAGATGTATCAATTTACAGTGGAAAATGCTCCATGTTCTTATATAGTAAGAAAGGAGTAATGGAAAATAATATCATAACTGATTTATAATCTTTAATCCAGTGTTTTGTTTATGGTTTTAGAGAGAGAGAGAGAGAGAGAGAGAGAGAGAGAGAGAGAGAGAGAGAGAGAGAGAGAGAGAGAGATAGAGAGAGACTTTTAATAACGTCATAAAGACAGTTAACTTCGAAAAAAGGTAGTGGTTTTAATACAAGCCTTTTCAACAAACTGCCAGGATATGGATGCAGCTCACGAAACCCTCCTATTCCACCCATAAAGCAGTTCAATGGCTGTCCAAATGAAAAGTAACTCAGCATGCATAAAGCTCTGAGAAGAGATAACCCTCTTTCTCGGGATACACTGATCATCATACACAACAAGCAAGATTTACTGTCAGCATCGTCCGTAGATGGCTTCATGGTATGACTTACCTTCCTTGTTGACATATTTAAACAGCTGAACACACTCAACCTGGATCTCCCAGGAAAGTGAACTTGATAATAGATTTTGTGGACAAAATCAAAGCTTTAGGAGGTGAAAAGTTGGAATGGGAAACTTAGCAATGTTGGAAATAGTATCAGAAATGGGAAAGGACTGTCATGATGCCACACACAACTTGATTACTCAACATCTTGAGGCCTTAGAGGGGGATAGAAAAGGTACTTCTCAGATATCCAAAGCCAAGCAGATATTACCAAGTTTGTTTTTATATGAACCTAATGAGTGTAGGGTTGCAAACAGTTACTGCAATCATGGGTTATTGGTGGGGTGTGGTGGCATGGATGAGGATCATCCTTCATCCATGAAAAGTGGGTAAGGACCAAAAAAGTTTGCGAACCACCGAATAGTCATGTTTTGTTACCTGAATGCGGAATATTTTTTTTCCGGGTATAAAATTTCAATTAGCATATATCGTCACAAAATTGTAGGTTTAAGAAAATATGTAGGAACCGACATTCCGAGGAGACCTCCCCGCAACAGATATCTAGGATCCTAACCTAGGGGATTAGAGCGCCAACAGATCAGAAAACTATAATTCTATGGTTTCTCAAACATCATACGGGTTCAAGTTCAGATATGTCTATATATTGGATTTGTCAGTACCAATACTGCCTCACTGTTCAGGCGCTATATATAGCGTGGAATAGTACACCCCAACTGAGAGTGCTGGGCCAATCACGCAAGAACGTGCTAGGTAACAGTAGGGTACTGCATGAGTTAAGGTATTCTAAAATTTGCCTGAGGCCCCCACCTTAGAGTAGGGATTGTTTGCTTCAACAGCCTAAAATATGAGATTGTGAGGGTCACTTTCGTTTTATGTTGAGAAATAACCATTCAGAACTCAGAGTTTCTTTAACTCAAAAATCTTCTTGAACAAATAATTTCAAACATGTGAATATTTTAATTGCCTCTGAGGAAGTTATGCAAATGAGTCTATATAATTATAAATTTGAAAAGAAAATCTGATAATTTACTTTTGACTCTTAAAACCATTTTGTAAAAATTGATAAAATAAAAAAGGGGTTTAGTCCAAATCAATGATCACTTGAACCTAATCTATGCATTTACTCACAAAATTTACATGACATTTGTAAGGCAATCTTAAAAGGATGTGCAGAGCTATATGCTACAACCAAGGCCAATAAACAAAGGTGTAGAAAAAAATAACGTGTAATATAATGGAAACCATTTACATACAATCTTAACTTGGTTATCCCGTGAATAAAAGGGTTGGTCATACGGTAGATAGGATCTGTCACGATTTATGGTGAACTAGGCCATTTACGGTTGTTTTAATAGATCTAATGAAAAAGAAAAAAAAAAAAACATCCACAACTTGAGAAAATTTGCCTTTATCATCTCCCCCAAGGATCCCAAATTCTGCAAAGAGCGGGTAAATGTCTGTAAAAGAAGCAATAAAGTCACCACCAAAGAAGCACAAGTATGTTAAAAAAAAAATTTAAAAATTCGACTGTCAGAAATCTTAAACATGAACTTCTCAATTATTGTCCATCAAATGCTAGAAAATTAAAAGATGCTATGCCAAACCAACATCTACATGATTGTCTTCAAAAGTTCTACTGTTGATCCAAGCAATTAAGTTCCTTTTTTCTTATATTTATCAGTTAGATTGAACACTTACGATATATAAGTTAAAAACAAAATTTCAATAAGGTTAGGTTACTGCTATCGGATAAAATATGTGAATGAAAATATTTATTCGTCCTAATGAGATAGGATAAGGTATATCTATGTGATGCTGGTTAAAACAAGAAGAAGGCCTAAACATAAGATTTTATAGAATGATTGCAAAGGGAAGAAAGTTAGTCATCACAAGAGAGAATTTTATCGACTTTGTCATCTGTATGAAAGTTAACGTTTTGTTTTTTTGGTTGATTGCTTGACTTGTTAGGCTTCCGGCTTTTACGGTAAATCGGTTACACCATTGGCCTAATGGAATTAGTTCTATAAGATAAAAGCATGTAAATGATAATATATCCTAATCGAAATCAAAACATATGGGAATGGTTGATGTTAAAATTAGCCTTAGACCTATGTTGTATTTATCTGCAAAGGCATACTCGTTTACAACAATTCGTTTACAACATTTCGTCTACAACTATTCATCTACAACTATTTAGCTAGGATCAAATTCATCTACAAGTTTATGATAAATGTATATTAGGCAAGGAACTCTTACGTTTGGATATATTTGGAAAAAAATAAAATATTCATACTTAATTTGATATATATATATATATATATATATATATATATATATATATATATATATATATATATATATATATATATATATATATATATATATATATATATATACATGTGTGTGTACATGTATATATGTATGCTAAAAAGACTATTTGATTTTCGATTGAAAGGAAGAATTAAAACCGTTATAATAAAATTTCTTAAAAGAAAGGTTATGTGCGATTCCACGAATGTAATCATATATATCTGTATTGCTGAAATTTTTCACTAATCTTTTTATAAGTTGAGCAGTATCACGATAGCGTTTTCTTGTAGTATCAGGATCCCTCCCAGAGAGATATTGTTCTATTCGAGCTTCATTAGTTTTTTTGTTTTCCTTTTTCAGACAATCAACAAATTTCCATATATTTGGAAGGCAAGCTGCAACTTGAATCTGGAAAGTTCAATGCTATCCTTCCATGGCATTATTCGTTTTAGGTAAATCGTGCAAAGCCCCATGATAAACATTCCATATTTTATGGGCAAAGATAGGAGGCTTTCGCATATCTCTCCGTCTAGGTGTCCTCAAAGTAATCTATTACCTCATGAGCTTTATCGGGAAAAATATTATTATCACATATCTCAAATATGTCGATCACTTTTTCAACTGGTACAAATGCAATGACAGGTAGCATCCGAAGTCTCAAAGCAAAGTCAGAATTAGTTTTGTATAGTCTCTGTAGACCATTTCTCTAAACTGAACGGAATACACTTTGACAAAAGTGAAAAAAGCACCCCTTAGAGAATTCCTTAAAGAGCGTATTCTGCATAGCCTTTTCGTAATCTACTGTTACAGACAGTTGAAGGTGTGCAAGCTGACCATAAGTTTCCCCAGATTTGTTGGGTAGTAACGCAAATACCAGCGGTAATGAAGCTTTTTCTCTTAAACCATGCAAAGTATACAATTGGTGAAACAACAATGGAGCAGTCTTGAATGTACCATCGGCAAACCATTGATTACTTCTTGAAAGCAAACCAAGGTTGCGTTTAGCAGCAATAATTAACATTAGTTTATCACTTTGACCTGAAATGTCTCACCTTTAAGGAATTTTGTATATTCGTCTGAAAAAAAAATTAATTGCAATTCCTTGGTAAGACTTCACTGCATTATTTTGTAACCTTATAGAGCGCACAGTCCACTTTGCATCAACGGGATTCTAGACACAGATGCCCCACTACAATCTTCGAAGGCGCTAGATACTATTGATATTGGTGCTTCATTCGTACTTTTAGCCATCTGCCGTATTTTCATAACAGTTTCTGTTGCTTCAACCTTCGAAGGATCTATCGTGTGATTATGTTCGTTTGTAAAACTGATAACGCCTTCCTGTAATGTTGTTACACGAGCATTGCACTTAATCTTTTGAAATTTATCACTTCCAATTTGTATTGTCTCCATTCATTCTATTATTATAGAATAAATATCCATTATGAACTAATTTTTTCGTACCTTCTCTGTTTCTATGTATTGTAGAACCATCGTATGAGGTTTGGAATACTGTAATCTTATCTGGTTTTCTCTTGGAATTGTAAGATATAGGAAAACCTCGAAAACAACTGAAAAATTTTGTTGTTGACAGCTATTGTTCTCAATAAGAAAGGAAAATCACCATGTAGTGGTATTACAGTAATTGAGAAAAAAAACCTTCTAAGTGCTTGTTTACTGGTAATTGCTCTCTCAGCATCTCTCATTTTTGGAGGTAAAGTTTTTTATGTAGATGAATTGTTGTAGACAAATTGTATATGTAGGGTATGTATACATACATACATACATACATACATACATACATAATCATACACACACATAAATGTATGCGTATACATACATACATACATTCATACATACATACATACATAACCATGCACACATATATATTTGTGTACATATATATATATATATATATATATATATATATATATATATATATATATATATATATGATATTATATATGTGTGTGTATATATGTATGTATGTGTGTATATATATATATATATATATATATATATATATATATATATATATATATATATATATATATATATATATATATATATATATATATATATATAACAGAGAGAGAGAGAGAGAGAGAGAGAGAGAGAGAGAGAGAGAGAGAGAGAGAGAGAGAGAGAGAGAGAGAGGAGAAGTCTTACTTATGGTGGGGTATCTTGCATAAATATAAAAAAATCAAATGCCCAACGAAATGTTCATTATTTTTCTCAACAGAATGTATTCAGAAATCATTCCTAAGGCAGTTGAAACGAACAGCTACTGGGGGATACTTAGATATGAAAGATCTGGAAAACCTGCAATATAAGATAATAAGAAATATGAATGAACAACCAAAAAGTACTCCATATTGGAGCATCGTTGCAAAAAACAAGAATATGTCGTGTCTTGCAGAATAAAATAATATAAATTAATGCTCTTCTATAACATAATAAACTCTGATGAAAAGAGACTAGTAAGAGGATCAGTAGAAGAACCTCTATGGAAAGTGCTTGAGTCGCAGTATTGAAGAAATTTGTTGTAAACATGGAAAAGAAAAAGAGAAGAAATAAGAAGTTGGAGAAAAGGAACCTGAAAAAAGAAAAGAATTATGGAAAAAATAGAGGAAACTATTGGAAAAAATGAAGAATGGGATGAAAAAATTGAGATTAATAGAAGAAAATGGCCCACACCCTTATATCAAATAAATGGATATGGATAAGACAATCCTTGTAATAAAGGCAAGGTTAAATATGCTCAAACTAAAAGCAAATTTCAGGATAAATATATACATGATGTGTGACAGCATGTTTTGCTGTAATGAATTAAGAAAATTTTGAAGCAATGGCATAGAATTAGGGAATTTAGAAACACTAACTAAAAATGTTGCCCAGTATATTAGACAGGCCCTTGAAGTTAGAAGTAAAAGTATGTAAGCTGTGCTGTCTGACTGTAGGAGGTAACTAAGGATGAATTTTCTAGACTGCAGCGCTTTGCACCTACTTAGCTTCTAGTATTGTGCCCATAATATCATCGTTGTTAAGAGAGCAACGAGGAACCTGGAACTTGTAACCTATGCAAAGAAGAAGATAATACAGACAATTTATTTTCATGTAATAAATTAGTACAGTTAATGGAACAAGACATAAACGTAGTATGTTGCAAAATCCTAGAAGGGATGTGGTTATATACATAAGTAGGGCAATCCATAAGATAGAATAATTTAAAAATAATAAACTTACAACTATAAGTTGTCAATACCGACGATAGCAAGGTAATAGCCCAACTGATTTCAAGGTAGAATGGAATTAAATTAAAGATTAAGATTTTTATTAATAATGTTGTTTATGGTACAAGTAGAAAAGGTCAATTTAAGCATAAGCTCAGAAACTTTGCACCTATCCATTTTATGAGAGAGTGCCCGCAAGCTTATTTTACGGAGTGGGCAGTTAGGAACCAGGAACCTGGAACCAGTGTTCAAATAACAGAAGTATCAATTAGCCACCCCAGGATGTTTTCTCAGATGAACGCGAAGAGCCAGATGCCTAAGACAAGAATGCAAGTGTCTTAAAAGACAATTGGAAGCTTTGAAAGCAGGAATTTCAGATCTAAAAACGACCAGTAACTACTTATGCTCACAAAACCTTTGTCCACAAACAGAGAATGCAGCTCTTATGTTAGTAGTGCAGAAAAATCAATTACTAGATCTTTAAACATAAAGAAAAATCTTGGTACCTTTTTTTTCAGACGTGCAAAGGGTTTTTTTTTCCGTTTGATGTTATCGAGCATAGCCAGTTTTTCGGAAGCACACGATTACATTCTTTGTACCTTTAGTTATTAATGAATGAAAACACTTTCATTACCATGGTTATTTAATGAGAACACACTTACGTGGAATTAAGAGAAAAACATTTATCTTCATTAACAACAGAATGCCTGTAAGTAAACACGACAATCAAGGCGTAAGAGAAGTAAACCAATCAGTTCAAGCTAGAAAATAAATGGAATGAATATACAACTAGAAAGGATTTAAATTATTGCATTTAATTTTTAGAAGACACTGGTGCCTGGGAGGCCTTTCAATGTCAACAGGCCCCCGGGAGGAGGAGGAATCCCGCAGTTGCAATTAAAAGTAAATAAGTAAGATGTTTGACAACATGAAAGAGGGAATCCGGAACAGAGGTACAGTAGAAGGCCAGAAAATGAGTGAGTGCAACTAAGTAAAGTAAAGCTTGAGAATTTCATTATTAATTCTTGTATGGTACAGGTAAAATAAGCTTAATTACAATAGTGAGAATAAGCTTAAAAGCTTTGCACCTGTCTATAAGGCGATAGAGTACCCGCAAAGTTTTTTTGCGGAGTGAGCAATTAGAAACCAGGAACTAGGAACCAAGTGCCAACAATGCACGCATAAGTAGGCCTAAAAAGAGCAATTTCTTATATTCTTCGACCAGTCAACACCTGCGATCGCAGTTACCATCGTGGAAGACACTGGTATTAAAGTATTTCCGAAGAATATGAACCTTGAAACAAAGGAGCTCAACCTGCTTGATTGATTGATTGATTTGAAGTTCTCTGGCATCCTGTGCTCAACCTGATAAATGTGGCTATGGTATAACTAAAGAGATGGAAATTGTATTTTTATGGTTATCATTCGGTATGAGGTAATGTGGTCCTTGAGATAACCAAGATATGAAATAATATTAAAAGGAGTTGGACTTTTCTAAGCATCAAGAGAGAAAGTGAAAACAAGTTCCTGTTCCTTTGCAATAATCTTGTGACATTTTTGGATCAATTATTGATTTATTTTTAAAATGTTTTATTACTATTCTTAAAGTATAGTATTTCCACATGATATGGCAAACCTATTGTATATTATACTTGTTGAAGTTTTGATTTAAAATGGTTACCTCTATTAGCTTTGACAGCTAATTCCTGGCGACAGACAAGTCAATCAGAAATCGATTTTAAACAGCAATCTGCGATCACTAGATTGTCACTTCAATTCCAGTGGTTTATTCACATTTCCAACCCCACCCCCACAAAAAAAAAAAAATCATAAGAGAAAGTCTACATGAACAAGCCTTATTCTCTTTGATTTGGAAAACCAAATAAAACACCATCTTTCAGAAAATAAATATATTTCTCCAATATAGATGAATTGCTAACTGGCAACTTCACTAAAAAAAAGGGTAGGATGAATGAAAAGTTTTTATCATAAAATGCAGATAAGAATATACGGTCTAGAATCATAATCCTATACCTGCTGGGCTTGTAGAATGCTATAAGACATCGAACGAAAAAGCAGTAAATTAAAATACGTACACAAAGTTTGCCAGGTAGTTAGTTAAATATTCATGTCAGTGTCATCTTCATGGAATTTTCTTGTTCTATTAAAGCTTTGACCAATTCACATTCATTTCTAAAATCTGATTTCATTAAAAGTCTACTAACGATAAACATTGTGAGGATATTTGTTGTGACTAACAATGACTTAGAAGTAAGTAACATAAAACTGGCGAGCCTGCAGCAGCTTGCTCTCCCAGTTTAGGCATTTGATGTTTACTTCAACTGCGCCAGACTAATTGCTCTAGTTTTAGGAGGAGGCGGTCTTGGAGGGGGCGTCTTCTTCGGTGATGATAAGGAGAGTGTACTGTAGGATGTGGCAGAGCACTTTCTCAGACAACTTCGGTCTAAGGAACTGTAGGAATCCCCTCGAAAGAGCGCTGTCCGACTCGAGAGTAGTGGTGTAGTGCATGCACTCATTGTACCTGAACTCCCCTGAAATGAAAG
>NC_090732.1:97461377-97463877 GCF_036898095.1 Palaemon carinicauda | reverse complement strand
GAGTCCGGCGTTACAAACGACTGTTGATAGGGAGAGTCTCTGCTTATGTTCATATCATCTTCATCGTGTTCATCAAAAGGATTCTTTGATGCATCTTTACTTGTAGTCTCGGAGGTCCCACTGTTTTCGTTTTCTTCATCCTCCTCGTCAAATGGGTTATATCCTGCAGGAGGCAAATCTATTTTCCTTATTTCTACATTTGTCTTTACTGGATCTTCAACTTCATCATCATCACTGTCAAACGGATTAAGAGGATCTTTAGAGGACTTATATGATTGCATGTCTACTTTGGGGTCATCTTTTGCATTGTTAGTTTCTTCGTCCTCATCGCTGTCGAAAGGGTTCAGTGACTTGCTGTAGGACGAGACATTTGTTGTGCAATCTGTTGACGTCATTTTGGTGGTTGAATGGCTATCTCCATTTGATGAACATGCAACGTTTGCCTGTGCCACACTGTTGTTAGATGTTTCGCTGGGTTTGCATGGCACAGTAGAGGACCTCTTACGTACTGGTGGAAGGCTATAAGATGTATGAGGTACTGGAGGCCTTGCAGGAGGAGTATTACATGAATTGCTTCTCTTGTCCTTACCGTCAGAAGGAGCACTTGGTGAACCTATGAATGTAAAACCACCAAATCAATAAAGATTCAATAGAACAGATAAAGTGACAATAAATATGAGAAACTTAGAGCACAAAAGTTTCTCTCTCTCTCTCTCTCTCTCTCTCTCTCTCTCTCTCTCTCTCTCTCTCTCTCTCTCTCTCATACTGTTTAATTTCAGTGATAATATTTCTTACCTGAGTTACTGCCTGGCGTGTAGAAGGTGCGAGCTGCAGGTACTGGACGAGGCTTCTTCTTACGACGTGGAACTAGTGGTGATGAGGGTAGTGATGACCCTCGCTCCTCTTTGTAAGATTCTTCGTAACTCTCATCAAAACTGCTATAATCATCTGTTCGCTTATCATTACTATATACATAAGTAAGCGATGCAGGCATGCTTGTCTTTCTTTCTGGTGCAGAGGCCTTTAGACCATTTTCGGTTGCTTCTTTACTTACTTCTGCTTTAAATTCACTGATATTCTCGCAAGATGGCTGACTCTCCAATTCTTCTGTAGCCAACTTACTACTAAATGAGTTGCCTTCGAAAGAAGAATCAATTTTGAGTTCTGTTTCGGCAAGATTATCAGTTGTTTCATTCAGTGATCGGTCACTTTTACTGTTCTTTTGTGTTATTTCACTATTAACTTCAGCCTCACTGTCAACATTGTTACCAAGAAATGTTTTATCCAAAAGAGCCAGCATCTCATCTTTGAATGTTACCCCATCTTCTATTTTTGTCTCTATAAAGCTATCGTTTAGGGGAGAAGAGTCATTATCTGTAGATTTTAGTTTCTCTTCGTCTAACTGAAGATTTTGACCAGTGATTAACTCGCCATTGTCAAGAGTTTCACATGACGGGGGTGCGGCGAGGTCCTCTTTATCAATATCTACGTTTGGTGTGCTATCTTGTGATGATATTTTTTCTTCGGGGGTACTTTCACAGTTACTTTTAGAGTCCTCTATAATCCCTTGTATTTCTTCTGAATTTGTTTTTAAACTTTCCTCACTCATAGGAATTTCGGGAGAATCCATGTCCTCATTACTTTCCGACACATCACTATGATTTGGCTCTTTTACTGGAGATTCTGTACTAATACTGCAAGGTTCAGAGATCAAATGATCGTCATTTTGACCGCCATTTGAAGTAGATACTTCACATTCTTCCAATTCTTCAACGGGATTTACGGAACTGTCGTGCAAGGAATCTTCCTTACTTGGAACAAGCTCCTCTGTGGCAAGAGATGTGGGTGCAAGATCATCTGCAACCACATGATCCTCCCCTGCTTTATGTGCTACAGATGTCACATGAGAAGAGTCATGTGTGAGATGAGATTCATTCTTTTCAACAACTATATTATCATCTGTACTGTTTTTGCAGATTCCTGGATCTTTCTCATTCTCTATTACTTCTGTTTGTGCCTCGTCCTCGAATAGTGTGATTTCAGCTGATGCTAAAGGTGCAAGATCAGGGAAACCAGTGGGAAGTGAATCTGAATTTTCTGGAGATGTACCTGTTGCTTTCAGATCTCTTTTATTATTTCCGTCTACTGGGCCGGTAGTATCTGAAGGATGCTCTGAAATACAGCTGTAAAAATAAGAATTACATTAGGTGAATTCAATTAAACATTCGTTGTAAAAACTGAACATAATATATCTTTACACAAAAAAACAAAGTACATAAAAAAATATACGGAAATGTGTTGATTATAGAGTAGCCTACGAACAAATATGTAAATAAAGAGACAGTTGTCTGAATAGCAGAGCTCATATTGTGAATAAGAACAGCTTTTTTATTTCTTTCTTTGAAATCTAAATTGAACCTTAGCAAATTTTCTCATCTATACGATATGATATTATTATTAGAGCCATATCATTTCATAATTATCTAAAGTCAAGTTTTCA
>NC_090732.1:97451377-97458877 GCF_036898095.1 Palaemon carinicauda | reverse complement strand
TATGAATATTAATAAATTGCTTTTGATCAGAGTCAACACAATCATTAGGTTATACAGTATGTATATACATGTACTGTTTCACCTATTGGTATCGTATATAAATATCCAGCCTTTATCCGTTTTATGTTTATATCTTAGCTAATGAATGTCGGAAATTCCGTTATCAGTCATGGCCGCATATTTTTCCGAGACAGGGAGGAAGTGGAATTTGATTTTGACGGCTATTTTCTCCATTATCTGAAATATTTCATAATCATATTGCAAGCAAATATTATATAATGTACAATCAACATATTGATCATAAGTATATATGTATACATGCATATATATATATATATATATATATATATATATATATATATATATATATATATATATATATATATATATATATATATATATATACAGTATATATATATATATATATATATATATATATATATATATATATATATATATATATATATATATACAGTATATATATATATATATATATATATATATATATATATATATATATATATATATATATATATATATATACAGTATATATATATATATATATATATATATATATATATATATATATATATATATATATATATATATATATATATATATGTATGTATGTATGTTGTAAATACTATATCGTTCATGATATCTGTAAATAATTGACACTTTTAATAAAGCAAGATTGTTGGCAATTATGATAGTTTTAATAAAACAAGATACAGTATATACTGTTTGCTTCTACTGTACTTACATTGGTTGTTTGTATACGAAAACTCCTGGACTACAGTAAAGTCGTTACACTTTATAGCCCTCTATGGATTACGTTGAACACAGCTTGTGTTAATCTCACAACTGATTTTTGCCTAAAGGCAGGCAGCTGTGTGTTATCATGGGCTAAATCAAATCCTATTTAAACCATCTTCCAGAGTAGTAAGTGATGAATTCGTTTATGATTTTTTTCTCTCTGTTGTTGATCTCGAAATGGAAAATTATTGAAAACTGTCATAAAATGTTTAAGAATTTTGCCTGAAATGTATCATAAAAAAAAAAAAAGACCTCGCAACATAGTCACCTGTACATTTCCATGTGGTTTATATCAAGGTCTATAGACCTTGGTTTATATAAGACTGCTGCCCCTTTGTCATAGCTCCATTCTCTCTTATTACCCAATTCATCAAATGACAAAATAGCAATACCTAGTAATCGAGACTTCATACCATCTTTAAAGTCCTCTGGTTTAAAATGAATCGTGCTAATAGTAGCTTACGACGTTAATTCTGTCTGCACGACAATATGCATGTTGGTAATTTATATTTGAGCTTTTATTTTTTCACGTGCATAGCATCTAAATACTACGAAGTTACTATGCATTATCACTTACAGAATAAATGAATAAACAAAAAGATATATGGACACAAGGAGTTCTATTGTTATATCGCATCTATGGGTATAGTCACACCCTTTTAAGAGCAAACTCGGAGCCCAATAGCGGCATTACCAGCTCGCTTGGGTCATTTTCAAAGCACACCTGGCTTGACCGTTTTAATCTATGGGCGAGCCAAGAAAAGGAGAAAAGAGTCAGCTGATAAGTCATTCACCCGGATTTGAACGGTCTAAGAATATAATCCTTTAATTTGATGCTCTCTCCAAATTGTTTCCTTCGCTCTTTTTGTTTGCAACCACGTGGTGACAAGTTGAAACTCTTAAATATAACAAAGAGCAAAATTGTTATAAAACGATTATCATACAAACAGAAATAATCTTAATTTTGATATCAAATTAATTCATTTCTCAATTTTGATTGATTATTAAAAGACAGAATTCTTTACAAAGGATTTAATTAACTATGTTTAATATGGTATATTTACGTAGGTGATTGTATTGTCTTAGAATTTATTTGATTAATCGACAAAATTTTTTTACAGCAAAGGTTGTGTTAGCAAACGTGGTTATGGTGACTTCGTCAGATGAAGTTAGTGCTATCATAAAAGATTGAACGAATTAGTTAATTCAGACCATTTTCTTGTTTTCTTTTATAATGTTATCAGTATGCTTAATACCCTTGACCCAATTTTCCTTGCATATCTGAAACAAAGTCATTTTTGATATGTTGGTTGCATCTGTGACATGTTTGATTGCTTGGTCAATTCCTAATTTAACAATTTCATTATCATTTTCCCATTTAAAAAAAAAAACTGATAGACATTATATGCCATATAATTCACTAATACACAATATTTGGTCTTAAATACAAAATTAAACTACTTTTCCTACTGCTGCGAAGCCAGCAATAAATGCATGATACATATTTGCGATGTCACATAAATTTATTTATCATTCTGAGGAGGGGGTAACTTGAAAACAGAGGGGGTAGCTTGAAACCGGTTTCAAACTACCCCTCCCCCCGGTAATCTGAAACCGGTTTCAAGTTACCGGGGGGTAGTTTGAAACTGGGGGTAACTTGAAACCTTTACACCGGGTCTTTCTTGAAAGATTCGTAGTGTTTTTGACTCGGGCAAGAGAATGACACCAGTTGCTGTCATATAAAAATCTATTCACTGAGAACTAAAGGAACTTTAAATTATCCACTCGTTAACTACTTATCAAAAAACCTTTCTAACTTTTATTTGATTTATAATGGCAAAAACATTTTCTCATTTATTTCAAGATGAAAACTACAAAGTGCAAAAGAGCTCAAAATCTAGATAAGATTTCTTTTAAAAATAAGACGAGAAAAAGAATATGGCCGTGGAATTTAAAGTTTAGATGGAGTCAGTTTCCTCTTAAGAGCGGATGCAAGGTCTCAAGATTTTATAGAATGCAGTAATTTTTCATGAATGACTCTGCAATAAAGATCTTGTAAATTAATATAAACTCACAAATGCGATGATGATCATTTCTCTAAAAAAGAGAAAAATAAACAAAGTGAAAATACAATGAAAAATAGAGTACCAAACGCTCTATCTACTTAAACAATTTAAATTAATCATATTCTATTCCTAATACCAAAATTGAAATATATGTTTAGTGAAATGAAAAATAGATTTGTAGATAACTGGTTTCTATATAAAATATCTTTTCATACCTAATCAGTAGCCTACAATTTAACAAGGAGTGCTAATACTGAAAGCGTTTTGATTGACCGTATTATCAAACTTTTGAGGAACTCCCTTTAAAAGAGAGGTGATCAATCTTCTAGTTTGTTTGGCTTTCAGTATCATTTCTATAAAATACAGCGCAGTTTAGCATAGTATAAACCTTCTCATTGATTGCAAAGCATTATAATGTTAGCTTGAACAACCAGTATCTTTGAAAGCATTGGAACACAACGCTCATCTTTACTCCAGTGCAAGTACTCTTATCTCTCTCTCTCTCTCTCTCTCTCTCTCTCTCTCTCTCTCTCTCTCTCTCTCTCTCTCTCTCTCTCTCTCTCTCTCTCGCTTTACTTCACATTGGTAAATATTTTAGCATCTTATCCGGGAAATAAGAACTTCACAATTAACATAAAGTAATGTGAGAGTATAATCCAACATCCCAAATACCTCAATAAAATAAAAACGCTGAATTCTACTTTGAGGGTCAGTAGACGGTTTTGGAAAAATATCGTCAGTTATACGGATATTCTTCTTGATCTAACTTACATGACTGCCAAAAAGAAAAAAATGCAATTTATGTAATCTCTCTTAATGTTTTGTATGAAGAAAAAATTCTTTACCTATCATGCTCAACATGTATATCAAATTTCAAAACATTAAAAAGTTTTTGAATAGGCACTGACAATGCTGTGGCGGTAAACGATTTCATAATAGTTCTATAATTTTCTCAAAAAGAAAAAAAAATTAAATCAATACTGGCACTAAACGTAAAATGATGATTAGGAGGTAGTTATCCTACAAGTTCATTATACATTGCATATGTAAATTGATATAGAATTTTTCGTTAGGAATTGGTTATTAGGAATTGATAAAATCCTCAGGGCTCTTTCCGATTATGATGTCACTATTACCTATCTGAATTATATATATATATATATATATATATATATATATATATATATATATATATATATATATATATATATATATATATATATATATGTGTGTGTGTGTGTGTGTGTGTGTATATATACATATCTATCTATCTATCTACCTATATATATACATACATACACACACACACACACACACACATATATATATATATATATATATATATATATATATATATATATATATATATATATATATATATATATATATAAAGTAGGGTTTCACTACAGGACCATACATTCAAGTTTTTTATCTACCAAAATGATGACTGCAATTTTAGATTAACACGTTAACCATACCAGGACATTTCTTAGAATATTCACTTTAGCGAAATATATTGCAATCAAAGTGATCTGGTGTTCTACCTAAGTTTGAACTTTAATTAAAAGTATAAAATGTCATTGCTGATTTTGATTTCTTCATGGAATGAGCAAACTATTAAAGACAATCCCCAAGAAAGGAAAAGCATGTGGAACTTGATTATAATCTCAATAATGTTGTAAACATTAGTAAGGGCGTTTGTTTGCAAAAATTCATTGTGTTAGTTTTCCCCTTAAATCTAGTCCGAAACTGAAATCATTAAAAATCCAAGGTAAGCTGCATCTTCCATAAAGCTTTTATTAGTAGAAGACTACGTTTGTAAAGAATTACAACAATATACTGAATAAATTACAGCATGCCTTCTGAATAGATTAGGTCAAATGATACATTTTCATGTTTATTATGTTAAAGAAAAATGCGATGATTTATTTCCTACCTTTGTTCTTTTGGAGTTTCTTGTGCAGGTAGAAAACTTCTTGTTTCACTGGAATTAGAGTCGGACTTTCCATTACTGCTTTCAGAAACAGCACTCACCGTAAACCTGCTGTTTACTATCTTATCCGTGTCTTTGTCACTTGTACGCTTTTCCAATTCAATTTGAGACAAATCATCACTTGAACTGGCTTCAGCTTCCTTTTTCGCAACCTTAGGTTTTATGGTACGAATCTTGTCAAATTCTTTAATTACTTCCCCATAAAGCTTCTCGGATATTGACTGCCTTGTAGGAACTCTTGATGTTCTTGGATTGATATTTTTCTCGGTGGCTAAAGCGCCATTGGAATTCTGGTCATTATGTGAACGGATAATGGATGAATCATTATTCAAATCTTGCTCGTTTTGGTCCGGCGTCGATATCCTGTCGGCGGCAGTACTTGTATCTTTAGGCGGCATATTGCTCGAATCACATAGAACTTCAGTTTTCACATTTTCTTTAGACGTAACGGAAGAAGAATCTTCGGTGCAGGCCGGAGGTACATTATGTTTATGGACCCCATTCTCATTATTTTTCTCAAGAACTTCTGTTTCTGGTAGCACTTGGTCAGGGCTCTTGCTTTTAGATTTCGATGATTTGTCCTGCTTACCAATTCTAAAAGAGGCAAACCGCTGCGCAAAAGCAGAGGGTCGCTTTTCAGGACTTGCTCTCCTGTCTGAATTATGTCTTTTTTCCAAGCCACCTCTCCTGTCAGGAGCTTGACCATTTTCAGGAGATACCTTGGTGCTGTCTGTGGAAGATCGTTTTTCTGGACTTAACCTTCGAATAAAACTTGGCCGTTTTGTTGGAAGTGACTTTTTGTCAACATTTTGATTATTTATAGAACTTGAACTGCGATTTGAATTGCTACATTTCTCAGAGTTGTCACTTTCTAAAGCCTTTGGTTTCTTTTCTGGGCTTTGTGTGGCACTTGAATTTGTGTTCTCGGAATCAGAATCCTCTACTGGTGTGGGAGCATGTTTGGCACTTTTCGATGAGTGACCAGATAATTTTTTAGCCCAACCAAATACTTTAGGCATTTTGACACTATGATGTCGCCAGTTACTATAAGTATTAAAAAAATCAAAATCTAATAATAACTTAAAAAGGTTAGGGTTTTATTCCCTAAATGAATGTACTAAAAATAACTGGTTCCATTTTGATAAAATTAAAGCTAGACCACTTTCACTAGAATCAATTAAATTGAAAAGGAGTCAAACATTATGGTACTCTATTATTTTTAAATCATAACTTTCTTGTGGAGATATTTCTTGACACTGTAGGAGTTGATGATCTTTGTTAGTGTATCGCCAGTCTGATTAACCAAACAATAGGATGTTCGTTGAGTCTCTACAGAATATTGGAAAAGCAATGGTGATGTTTCTGAGTTGATGCAGAGTCAGTAACAGATGTCAAGAATCTCATTGGGGAATTTGGAAGCATACATTGTCACACCTGCGAAGAAAAAGAAATCCATTATTCCACTTGCAAAAAAACTATTGTATACACTCGTTATAAACTCTCGTGATTAAAGACAGATTGAAAGGAACTTTATATGTAGTAACATCATGAGGTATTTAGTGTAAATTATCATTAGTATAAATGGAAATTGGTTATCCCATTAAAAAAAAAATCTGAAAAAAACTCCGTTCTTCTTTATTGCAAAATAACTTATTTTCAATTCTGCTTTAGTTTATAATTGATATAGAAATTTCTCAATTTATTTTATCATATTCACGTAGAACTATAATCAATGTCAGTAAAGATGTATGACAAACTTATATCAGAAGGTTGCTCAAATAAGCTTCCCAATTTACCATAAGAAGTGTGATTTCGCTCTTTTTCAATTTCGATCAAGTGTGCGTTTAAAATTTTTTTATTACATTCTTGGAATTCTATCACAAGAAAATACATATTTAATTAATACTGAATGCTGCAGTATATTTTTCACTGGAGATATTGTTTTAACCTTTCCTGCTCTAGTGGAGAGAAGACACTGGCCGACAGAACCAAAATCATCCCAATAATAATGAATATATTTTCATTGATATAAGTTATATAATTAATAGAATAAGGACAAAAAGTGAGTAAAATGCAGATAACCTTGAAAGAACGGTACAGTATCATTCTCATTTTTTACCTTCTGAAAGCATCAATTTGAGTTGTATGGTTTTTTCATAAATAGAAAACATTCTATTCTATCTGAGTTTAAGTGATCTTCTTTGATGGATTTGGAGTAATCTTTTGTCGTCCCACTTAATATTTTTGAGGAGTCCGGCATAATATTTTGTTAAACAAGGGTGTGTTTATGGCTTTATCCCTCTGCCAGTAGACAATTTCAAGCTTTGAATTCATTTTCTCTAAATTTATTGTTGTTGCCCATACAATATTTGCTCCCTTTCTTCAACTGGTGACCCTCGAGGTTCTGTTTTCTTACCAACACTAGTGTTCTTTATAACAACGACCTCTTGCATTTTGCCTCTTCTGCTATTCATGATTGAACTTTCAGCCACTATATTTTGCCAATACGTAATTCTGAATTCCTGACTCTGACCATAAATGAAAAACTCAGTACTTAGTCAATTCTAGAACCTCCAAGACTGAGGTTCTAATAATTTCTTTATCTCAGCACCTCTTGCTTATATT
>NC_090732.1:97443877-97446377 GCF_036898095.1 Palaemon carinicauda | reverse complement strand
AAAATATCCATTTTGCAGAATTTACATTAATTGGATATGTTCTATTTTCAGAACACCTCGATTGGGATACATTGTATTTCAGTGGATCACCGAAAATTATATTAATTTTCAACAATTTTCAGACTATCAAGAAATGCTTAAAAATTAAAAGTCAAGCAAAGTTGATACGCCCTACTGAAATGTTTATCGTCCTAACTTATACTGTATATCATGCTCCACACCATGAAGGGTAAGGCTGCGACTGGTTGGGCGTTGGCTGATGGGTAGCTTTGTAATTTGTTATATAAAAAGTTTGCCGCCGTCATCTTTACTCATTTAGTGTTGCAACACATCTGTTCTACCTAATTTGTGAATGATTTTATCCAATTGGAAAAGGGTGATCGATTGATACTTGAGAAATATATACAGCAGGTATAAATCATTTTCATTTCCAATTAAGTACGCTATTTTTTGGCAGGAAATTTGTTACAACGAACAAAAGGTATTGTTTAATTTCGTATTAAATATTTATGAATGGCTGAAGTGAAAGAAATTGTGCGTCATCCTGAGAAAAAAAATCGAAAAAAAGTTAATAAGTGAGAGCGGAGATAATAGAAAGAAAATTTCCTAATTTGTTTTTCTCATCTTAATAAAGATTCATCAATACAGCGCTAAACTTAGTGATTATACTATTTCATTTTCTGAACACTAGTTAATTTCATTAATGAATAAAACAAATTTGTGTTTGAAACATTAAGAGGATTCAGGTTTCATTTCTTTTAAACACAAGGAGGGTAGAATTCTTATGCCTATAATGCTCACATCATAGAACACAGAATATTAGATAAAAGAAAATCAAAGACATAAAGGACTGGAATGTAAGGCATTCACAGGGTGCGGAAGAACGATACAAATAAAGGGAAAGATATTCGAGAATTGTTAAAATTTTGTTCTAGACACAGAGAAGCTTAATGTTCTTTTCAAACATTAATATAGTAAATTTTCTTGTTTCCTAACATAAAGAAGGTAGTACAGCCGGAGTTACAATCATCTATAGTGAACAGAGAAAGAGGAAGAGCTATAATCCCTTGAAAAGAACACATAGACAGAGGTTCCTGGAAGGGGTTTCTCCTATCTGAACAGGTTAATCCGGATGTTTCAGGATCGGTATCGACTTACAACCTGAATGCCGATTCTCCTTCCCAACCAAGAAAGAAAAAACTCGATCGATGCGGGCACGATAGCTTAAGCAACAGTAGCAAGAAAGATTGATTAATTTACTTAATGCTAAAGGCTGGTGTAACAGCTTATGTTATCGACGCTTAAAATCCATTATTAATAAATTTCTTATAAAAAATGTTTACCCAAAACAATTCATCCTCCCACATCTTAGAATCACGAGAGAGAGAGAGAGAGAGAGAGAGAGAGAGAGAGAGAGAGAGAGAGAGAGATTTCATTACTAATCAAACATAATTCGATTTGGATTGCATTATCCTTCCCAGCCTTGTAACTTAATCTATATATACCTTTGGCTTTTATCGCCTTGTGCTGTAGTTGCTTGGAAGAATCTATTCTATGACTTTTTACATGATTACTAATTACTATAAGTCATAGAGGGCTTTTCACGATTAGATAATGCACAAAACATTCATTGCTAATGGTCAATAGTGCCTGGTTTTTTACTACTTTATGAATGATCATTGAACCTAATTCTTACAATATTTTAAACACAGGTATACACTGACACGCGGGCGCTCTAAATATTTGCACTTATATATATATATATATATATATATATATATATATATATATATATATATATATATATATATATATATATATATTATATACTGTATATACACACACACACATATATATATATATATATATATATATATATATATATATGTGTGTGTGTGTGTGTGCGTTTGTGTATGAATATTATATATATATATATATATATATATATATATATATATATATATATATATATATATATATATATATATATGTGTGTGTGTGTGTGTGTGTGTGTGTGTGTGTGTGCGTTTGTGTATGAATATTATATTTATGTATATATATATATATATATATATATATATATATATATATATATATATATATATATATATATATATATATATATGTGTGTGTGTGTGTGTGTGTGTGTGTGTGTGTGTGTGTGTTAAAAAGTTCGGTCGCTAAAACTCATAGATGGGCTATTTGTATGTACCTATAAATACCTCATATAAGAAGGGAATGTTACAGGGTTCTCCCCTGTAAGAAAAATGTGAAGAACTCATCCCAGTTTAGCAGTAGGGGATAAAACCAAGTCGCCAAACGAAGTGGCTGTAAAATTCAATTTTCACATATCAACCAACTATGCGAGAAAAAATCACGACGTGTGTCACGTAACCTTATGGCAACTTTCAAGATCAATATACAAAGTGCAGTAATCCTTATTTGAAAGACGGTGGGAGACAATCTTTTGACAGCCGCCATGTTCTTAAGGACTCAGTGT
>NC_090732.1:97416377-97423877 GCF_036898095.1 Palaemon carinicauda | reverse complement strand
ATTGGACTTGCTCTTCACTCTTTTGAGTATTGCTCTTATACTTAAGGGACTTCGTCTCTTCTCTCTCTCTCTCTCTCTCTCTCTCTCTCTCTCTCTCTCTCTCTCTCTCTCTCTCTCTCTCTCTCTCAGGCAAATTTGATACTATGGCAATTCGTTTGGACTATGAACTCACCTAAGTCATATTTCTGGACCCCTTTCTTTCTGATAGAAATTGGCTTCTCTCAACCTTTTACATCTCAAGTAGCCTAAAATTAGGGCATGGTGCAAATTATGGGGCATGAAGTTGAATCCTAACTAGACGCAAAGCATGACTGTAAGTAGGTCGAGGACAGTTGCTCCTCAACATCCGAATCTCATCCCTGATAATGTTCTTTAACTCTGTGTGACTAAAAATTCTAGCTGTGATTCTCGACAGCAAATATGCTTGTGCTTATAGCATCCTGCTTTTCCAACTGTGGTTGTACCTTAGCTAATAATAATAATAATAATAATAATAATAATAATAATAATAATAATAATAATAATAATAATAATAATAATAATAACAATAATAATAATAATAATAATAATGATAATAGCCTACGGTTTCGGTCGCTGTTGTGCTTATGTCAATGGGAGTCAAATTATTTACGCATATCACATTAGTTATGTATATGAGTAAATATTTATGTATGCAAATATATCCCGTTCAGAAATGGCTGCACACCTTTTGAAACTTATCAGTAGGTAGGTACAAATCATATAACAAAAGACAAATTAATTTCCATTTCCTGTTGTTGCACGAACTACGGCAATCGTTGCCGGAAACGTGTTTTAGCTTAAAATCTATGATAAAACTTTTCATATAATCTTTAATCTAACATGCATAAGTTATACATGCATCCACATCTTACACTAACAAAGTATATACCTTAGGCATATCTATATCCTGTGATATAATGCCCCGAGTAATTTTTATCTGTCACAGAATCCCGATTCAGTTCTTAACACTCACATACATACTGTACATTATATACTTACACACACAGATACACACACATACACACACACACACACACACACACACACACACACACACATATATATATATATATATATATATATATATATATATATATATATATATATATATATATATATATATATATGTATATAGTTATAGTAATGCATCCAGCACTGCTAGATATCTCTATTAAAAAATTTGCTCTTAAACAGCAATAGGAAATCTCAGGGAAATACATACGACGGACGTCCAGAGAGAGTAAAATGGGAAACTCAACTTACAACCTTTTCAGTCCCATGGAGATACTGCTAAACAAGCCTATGGTATGCATAGTCTACTAAATTATATATATACTTTTGTTGGCTAATATATGAATAAATGTACCTATAAAAGTATTCAAGTATACCACATGAATTATTTGTGTACATAAATTTGATAACTACATTTTTTACAATAATTGTTATATAAGCGGTCACTAAGTAATAATAAATCCTCTTTGATATTCCTAGCAGTAGAATTGGCTCTATTTCTCTTTGTATTTCATAATTTTCTTCAATGTCCCATTAACCTCATCCCAACCAATTGCCACTATACTTGATGATAAATACTGGCTTATCTCGTCCTAACAAACAAGCTCCTATCATTATATATACATTATATATATATATATATATATATATATATATATATATATATATATATATATATATATATATATATATATATATATATATATATATATATATATGCAGAAGAAGAAGAACCACAGGGAAAATGAAAATACGAAATATACGATTAAGTCCTGACTAGTTTCGTGATACTTCTTCAGAGGAACTAGTCAGGACTTAATCGTATATTTCATATTTTCATTTTCCCTGTGGTTCTTCTGCATCTAAGCATCACGTTTTCCTGTGATTTGTACGCATATATATATATATATATATATATATATATATATATATATATATATATATATATATATATATATATATATATATATATATATATATATTCCTTTCCCAAGGAAGATACTTTAACGTAGTGAAAGGGTTTGTGTATCGCCATGATCAGCAAAGCAGTATTAGCCTGGGCCACCCATACTAGCTTGGTTTGCTGTGAGCGATCAAACTAAAGTGTCCCACCATCACCAGTCCGTAGTGGCTAGCGTGGTGATGAAGATGGCCAAACCCTATAAATGACTAAGTACACATATGAAGCCTTTTGTCCTGTGTGGACTAGAAACGGCTGCATTTGTTGTTGCTGTTGACTTAAAGTAATTATATACATATATATATATATATATATATATATATATATATATATATATATATATATATATACATATATATATATATATATATATATATATATATATATATATATATATATATATATATATATATATATATATATGCAGAAGAACCACAGGGAAAATGAAAATACGAAATATAAGCTTAAGTCCTGACTAGTTTCGTGATACTTCCTCTGAGGAAGTATCACGAAACTAGTCAGGACTTAAGCTTATATTTCGTATTTTCATTTTCCCTGTGGTTCTTCTGCATCTGAGCATCACGTTTTCCTGTGATTTTTACGCATATATATATATATATATATATATATATATATATATATATATATATATATATATATATATATATATATATATCAAAAGAGCTAATATTAATCTAAAACGAATCAGTGATGTGTTTGTGTTCGAGGAATTACATGACTGCTTGTGATAACAATATAGCTTTCATCACCACCAAAATGAATAAATGCATAAATAAATTCCAAAAGCAAACTACTTTAAATGGATTCAAGAAAGTAAAGTTCATTAAAGTGGAGACCTTTCCCTGACATACTGTATACTATTCTACACATTTTAAACCCACCAAACACTTCGTCTTGTATCTTTCCTGGAATTGTATATTTCTAGAATAAAATATGGGAATTTGTTGAAAGTATAAAATCTACATAGTTATCTGTTGTACTTTCAATCATTTTGGAGCAAAAAGTTCCAGCCTCTCTTATAGAACATGAAAGGCAATATATAAACACTTCAATGCCAAAAAAAAAAAAAGAAGATAATGACTTTACGGTTAACAATTTTCCACAAACAGACTAATCAAAGATACCCGAAATACTCACACATCATTATCAAGACTTTCAGAATGAAAGAAAACATGAATAATTTATTGTAGTCGTTACCTAATAAACTGTAATCCGTAACTCAACTTCAGAGTGAGTTAATGTGAATCGTTTTATGATGTCTGAATATTTTTAAACGTTCCCACTCTTATAAGTGAGTGGAATTCATGCTTCCTGGGTCATTAACCAGAGTGTTTTCAAGAGCCGGGTCAGTCATCATTTACTGGGGCTGAGGTTCATTAACCCGAATTCTCTCAGGGTCCATGAGGGTGGTTTTGGGTTGCCTATCCCGTCTCGGTTTCTACATCTTAAAGTACCTGCTGATCGTAACATAAAACGAGGTTACTCCGGAAAAGAAATTCTTCATTAATTCAAACAGATCTTGAACGGGAGTACTGAACTTTAATTTAGAATTTATAGCACACGAGAACAGTGTTATATGAATACGTATAATTTCAAAACCTCTCAACTTAATATCTACGTGCACTTCTCAAGAAGCTCCCTATATGATAGTAAAACTTGAAATAATAAAAGGAATTTTCGAAAAAGAGGTTATATGTCAATTTATTTGTCAATATTAATAGCTAAACGTTTACAAAAGAATTTGTTGAGTAAATGCAAAACTTAGTATAGCTGAAATTTAGCATAAAATTTAAAAATTATGAATGAAACTTTAACAAATTTCTCAAAGGAAATTACATATAGCTATAACAAACTGAAATTGGACCTAAAAAATATTTTACATGTGAATTTGACAAGGAAATTATTATAAAGACGCTAAACTTGAATATTACTCCTATATCAAGAGAAAACAGTCCTCCCTATATTCGGTGGGTAACCCAGAAAGATTAAGCGTGCTTCCCCCTATCAGTTGGTTCCGACACCTGATCGGCCCATTCAGTCTTTCCCCTCCCCACTCATGAATACCGACTTCCGTATTAATTTGCTAAAAGCCGACACCCGACGCCCTCCCTCGTCATTATGTTAAAACGAACCTCATACATGGAAAGGTCAGTGAATCTAATAACATATGTCTGATGTACCCAGGAATGGCAAGTCGAAGATTCAGTCATTATTGCAGTAATACCTTCCAATACTCGTGGCCTGTACGGCAGGAAACTCGAACTCACGGTAATTGCAAATGTTAAGGCATTAAGTTTATCCTCCGCTATAGTACCTCAGTACGAAATGTAAAAAATATATATTTATGGAAGGTTTGATGTTTACTAAATAGATAAATCAGCAGTGAGAATAACCTTTCAAATAAAGCTACATTCTAGTTATAAAACATAAGCAAATATATCTGTATACAGTATATAGATAAATAGATAGATTATGTATACCCTTTCAAATTTCTAAGCTACCCGTTGATGTAGTAACTATTATGATAACCAATTTATTTACTCCATTGTGACGAATATTGTTATTTGGAATTACGAGACTTAAATTTAAGCGCAAATGAGTGGTAAGCTTTAAATAAAATTTTAAAGGACAAAATTTTGCAAGAACAATACCACACAGTATTCTGGAAGATTTATTCTAGCAGTGACCAGATTGTGGACCGATCTTCCAAATCTGGCGGTGAAATCGGTGGAACTTCACAAGTTCAGACTTTTTGTAAATGATTTTTTGTTGATCAGTTGACATAAGTCTCGTTACATAGTTCATATACGCCTGACGTTACTGATCTTAAAATATTTTAGATTTTTTATTCATTATTTATATAAAGTTTCTTTGCTATTTATTGAGTTCCTTTCCTCACTGGGCTGCTTTCTCTGTTGGAGCCCTTAGGCTTGTAGTATTTTGTTTTTTCAATCCCGTTGTAGCTTGGCTAGTAATAATAATAGTAGTAAAAATAATAATTCATACCCAAACACTAAAAAAAGGAATAAAATATAACCTCGCAATTCACATGTCGCTTCGTAGGCTGCACTGAGTGTCAATATTAGATTGGCTACTTCGTCTACTTAATTTAAATCATTGAGTACATTCTTACGTTTTGGCAGACGTTTCTTTGTTGTCTTTAAATTGGCTTAGAGACATTATAACGGCGGACAGTGCGCGCGTTATGAAAAGCTACTTAATATAACAAAGGGCCAGACGTGCAGTAACTACTTTTTGTAAAGAGGAATAAATGTTGATTCAGATTAAAATCTAAATTTGCACCGTTTTTTATCAACAGCAAAATCAACGCCTTTATAAGCTATTAGCTTATAAAGAAAGGGAATACGTTCTACAATAAGTAATCAATAAGAGATGAGGGTGCCAATCATAGGTAATGGTAGTTGTTAACCCGTACATAATCTATTTCTCGGACCCTGTCCGGATTTACTGTATTAATGATACCCTAATGAATATGAGGAAAATAAAGAAGGAGAAATAAACGCTGGCAATTCAGAGTTATCATTAGCAGCAATTCAAGTTTAAAATGACTTACACGAGTGCAGGCAATATTTTCCTCATTTACGTACCATAATCACTCTGAAAATAGCTTTTTAGGGAAGGATCTCTTTCTCTCAGTGAAACGTTTCTCTTGGGTATCTACTGAAAGATAATCATTTATCAAGATCTAACACGCTGAAATGCAACACTGCCCGAATACCACTTTCGAATAATGGGAATTGAAATATAACATTAAAATCATATCATAAATTCCTGAAAACCTCCTGGACGTTACAAGGTTAGTCTTTATCAGTAGAATTAACACCTATAACGCTGATGATTAACTTTTAATGAAATCAGTCTACTGGAGAATCTATGTTCAGAAACCAATTCATGAGGCGTAATAAAATTCGAGATAAAAATAAATTCAATTATTTGAGTAGAGATCCAAAATATTATCAGTAACCGCTTTCATGTTGATATTTGGGTAATTTTTATCATTTGTCTTAGCCGCAGTGTAATACATCATGATTGTTAATAAAGATAACCCACATATCTCTGGCAACAATATTTGCACGAAAAAAAAGTGACGGAACTAAATACGGGTTGCTAGTCAAACTGAGGGCAATAGATTTTTTTTCTATACTACAGGAAGTGGAGATGTACCCACATACACACACACACACACACACACACCAACATACATCCATATATATATATATATATATATATATATATATATATATATATATATATATATATATATATATATATATATATATATATATATTACTCGCATATATATATATATATATATATATATATATATATATATATATATATATGTGTGTGTGTGTGTGTGTGTGTGTGTATACTGTATATACATATATATATATATATATATATATATATATATATATATATATATATATATATATATATATATATATATATAAATATGTGTGTGTGTGTGTATATATATACATATCTATATAATATATACATACTGTATATATATATATATATATATATATATATATATATATATATATATATATATATATATATATATATATATATATATATATATACACACACAGTATATATAGATATTTACACGCACACATATGACGAGCACATGTTGGAAAATATCAGAGTATGTACATACACATATAAGAAATAATTGTGGACTGGTATAATGATAAAGATCACAAAGGCAACTTATTACAAAAATGTACGGTAGGATTTTCATTGATAAAGTTAGTCAAGAACAGAAGGATATATGAGGGAAGAACATTGAGGTTTAGAAAAGGAAAAAATAGCATGGATCAAATGTTTGTTATGAAAAAGTTACGTGAGAAGCTTGAAAGTGAAGGAAAAGGCTTCATGTGACATTTCTAGACTTAAAAAAGTTTATGTTTGAAACATTTAAGAAACATTGCGTAGTGTTCAGAATGTCTATGGTCCTAAGTGTCAGGACACTGAAAAAATTTCAGTTCTAATGGCAGAAGCAAATAGTGCACTAACGTGTGTAGACAGGTGAACGACTGGTTGCTGTGAAAACTACCTGAAACTGGGGTGTGTTGTCTCCATTGCTGTTACACTACCTTCTTATGGATGAGGAATTGTGAGGCCAAAGAGAGGATCGTCAAGGTAAGTAGAAAGTTGTAAGATAATTGGATGTTGAATAGTTAATGTGTGCAGATATAAGGCTAATTGGAGACAGTGAAGAAAAACTGGAAATGTTGGTAAAAGATTCTGAAATTTCTTACACGAGGAGAACGTAAAGATTACACGTGAGGAAGAGTAAAGAAAATTGGTAAATTGAAGCCATGACCATGGAGTAATGAATGTAAGTATGGATCGTACAAGAAAGGAAATGAGTATCTTGGAGTAAATAAGGTAGATGATTAAATGAAATAAGAACAGAGTCACAAAATAAGGGAAGCAAGAAAGTTAACAGGGTT
>NC_090732.1:97398877-97413877 GCF_036898095.1 Palaemon carinicauda | reverse complement strand
GGATGAAAGTGACCAATGTGACAAGCTGAGAGAAGGTTGTGACTCAAAGACAGGATGAAAGTGACCAATTTGACGAGCTGAGAGAAGGTTGTGACTCGAAGACAGGATGAAAGCAACTGAGTAACTTTATTACAAAACACTCTCCTTTATATACAAAAACTCAATGCAACAGGAAATTTCCTGTTCAAACCGACACCATATCGGTTAACAGTTAACGGTGAGAAAAACATGCATGTTATTTCAGATTCGGTGCTATTATAGTATGCTATCTACCGTCGAATTTCTATTATAGTATGCTATCTACCGTCGAATTTCTATTATAGTATGCTATCTACCGTCGAATTTCTACTATAGTATGGTATCTACTACAAAGTATGTTATTTACCGTCAATGTTAATCCTCCTGGTTGATGAGGATTATCAAACAGATTACTTACCACCACTATGTTATCCTCATTGGACTTTAATTATAGTTTGATAATATTTATTGGCTGAACAACATGGGTACATAATTATAAGCAGTTTGTAGGGAAACTTTCTTTTTTTTTTTTTACAAATTATTCAAAGCTCATCATACAACTATGTTACAAGTTATTCAAATGAAAAATCAAATATTACAAAACTGAAAGAAAATAATCTATGAAAAATATTCAATCAAAAATTTATTCTACTACTGCTTGTAAACATAATATCTTACATCATTCAAGAAAGCAGGAAATACATCTTCGCCTTTTCTCAGAACTTTCCAGTTGAAACCACCACATTACACACTTCCAGACACATTAAACCAATCAGTGGCAGTATTAGGTGATTTCTCAGTTAATTGTAAAGTAGTGTTAATTGGGGTCTCATAAACAAAATAATAAACCAATTCTAAAATTTCAGAAAGGGGTGGTAGATAGCAAAATCGGCGGTAGATAGCATACTATAATAGCACCTCAGATTCTTTTTAGTGCAAGGGGAGAGTGAAAATACAAGCATGATATATACACAAAATGAAATGTCGTTACTATGTACGAACGTGTGACACACGGTTGGTACAATATTCTTGAGCCGATCGAAGGATGTCTTGACCTTTGATGTATATCTGGTAGTTGGTCTCGGTGGATTATCTTTTTTACAATCGTGTTGAGAAGGGTGTTGTCCACTATGTCAGCTTTCCATTGTTCCCAAGCCCCAACGGATAAGTTCATTGTGTTTGTTTGATATATGATGGCCGATTCCAGAATCTTCCTTCTGTACGGACAGGTACTTAAAGCAAGGATGACTCACGCCAGTTAATCTGGTGCCCTAAATCTCGAAGATGAACGAAAATCCCAGAGTTTTCAAAGCCAAGCCTGACAGATCTTTTATGTTCAAATAATCTTGAGATAGAGAACGGCCCGTTTGTCCAACATAGACTTTTTCACAATCTCCACATGGTACTTATAAACTCCGGATTCTATATCTGTTCTATTTGATAAACATTAATAACGGCATTTCCTATGGTCTTGGGATATGAAAAAAAAAAAAGGGTTTCTAGGCTTTGATATTATTTGTTATATTTTTGTCTTATTCTTAAAACCTCTTTGGCTAGTAATATCATGATCTTTATAATATATTGTGTTGGATTATTCAGGGATTTTTTTTTTTTTATGAAATGAATGGCTGTATAATAATAATAATAATAACAATAATAATAATAATAATAATAATAATAATAATAATAATAATAATAATAATAATAATAATAATAATAATAATAATAATAATTAACTTTGAACTGGGTCTAGCTAAACAGTATTTGGAACACTAATGACAAATGTCTACCATAAGCTAGTACTAAGCCCCATTCTCAGTCTCACAGCTGTAGCATCAACAACTGTGTACTGGTAGTAGCCTACACTGACACTACACTACACAGTTTTATTGAGCTAATTATCCATTCTTTTTAAATGAGAATGAAAATGGATTAAGTGGGCTTAATTAATTTCTAGCCTATAAAAAATAATGTGATCAAGTTGAAGTTATCACGAATCCATGTATTACTTGACCTTCTACCTTTTATATGAACATAAGTACCAATTTTTGGCTTTTTGCCGGACATTTTTGATATAGCGACAGACATATTGGGCGTTTTTAGGCAGAAAATTATATATCAAATTATGTAAAGGCTTGCTTTCCATATTTTAACATAACCTGTGAGTGAATGAGGAATTCGAAAGTAATTAACCAATTAAATGTTAATATTCAGATATCCACAAGATGTATTGAAAACCCTGCCGGCCATCTTGGAAAATGGCAAAATTTTGTGCGGCAGGAGGTTGATGATGAGATAGAAGGTCAAGAAGAAACGTTGTGCCAAATTCCATACTTGTATCACCATTTGCAACACCCCCCTCCCCCACATTATTTTGAAGTTACCCGCTCCACTATGTTGTTCAGTTAATCTTTCATGACAAAGACTGTTATCCTTGAGAGTTCTCTGTATCGTCCTCTTTCATCAATATTACTCAGGGCCTTTGCCTCTCATAAAATAGGACACGAAATTATTTGTCAGGCATGTTGACCTCGGTCTTTTACGTAAATAGCATTACACAACAAAAGGAAAAATAAATGGTAAAAATAATATTTCATAACAAGAAATGTGATTACATATAATGCACAACGCAACCATACCAAAGGAAAATTTGCAACTTAACAGTAGTTACTGACCTCCAAATAAGTTACCGGTGAAAATACAGGTATTCGACAAAAAAGTGTAAAATATTGTTTAGGCTAAATATTTGAGCCAAAAGGGGAAATTCTCTATCAAAAATAACTTTGCGTTTGAAATATACAGACAAAAGTTATAAGAGAATATTCTCTTGACAATCTTCTTCTATTAAGTTCAATTGAGGGTTGGTTCAGTGGTGAGAATAATCTAGATTTCTTGGAGCTGAGGTTTCTGACCCAAGAAAATGACCTTGCCCATCTTATGTGGTTTCAGCTGTTCTTTCAGGAGAGAGAGAGAGAGAGAGAGAGAGAGAGAGAGAGAGAGAGAGAGAGAGAGAGAGAGAGAGACTCGCCTTTGGGAAAATAAGATTTTTTGTGCTTTATTACTATGTATCAATATGGTACACATGTACACACACATACACACACACACACACACATATATATATATATATATATATATATATATATATATATATATATATATATATATATATATATATATATATATATATATATATATATATTTACTGGATAAGCTACAACCCTAATTGGAAAAGCAAGATGCTACAAGCCCGGCTCCAAGAAGGAAAATAGCCTAGTGAGGAAAGGAAATAAGGAAATGAATAAACTATGTATGTGAAGTAATGAATAACATATATGCGATATCTTTAGATCGGTAACATTGTTAGAATAGATCTATCCTATATAAACTGAGAAGAGAGACTTGTGTATATCAGTTCAACATAAAAAAATAGAACATTTGCTGCATGTTCTGCGATGCAACTAGATTGTGAAGATCATTCCACAATCTGGTCACAGATGGAATAAAACTTCTAGAATAGTGTATGATGTTTAGCCTTATGATGGAAAAGGTAAGACTGTTAGAATTAATTGCATACCTACTACTACGCACTGGATGGTACAGTCTGGCAAGATCTAAAATCAAAGGATGGTCAAAATTAAGAAAAATCTTATGAAACATGCATATAAATATGTGGGTGTGTATGTGTATGCGCATGCGAGTACATTATCTCTCTCATTGTAAGCATTTTTTCCTCATAGCACCACAAGTGAGAAGCTTTCGGGTTTATGGCAAATCTACTTTTCTTAACTACAGCGACATTAAACGACAATAATACCTATTCACTAATGAGACGACTGGTGATGTGAGAGAGAGAGAGAGAGAGAGAGAGAGAGAGAGAGAGAGAGAGAGAGAGAGAGAGAGAGAGAGAGAGAGAGAGAGAAAAAAAAATTAATTCGCACTAAAAATTGGACAAAACTGGTCAGTTCACCCTACTACTTTGCGAACAATCCCGTGAAATCTGCATCTGACATAATGAATACGTCTGGAGTAAATGCTATCTGCGCTTGACTAACATAATTATGAGTTAATTGGAAAAGTGCTGGGTTGAATTAAAGCATCTAATTAAGTATTACATAACTGCCTTTTTGTTTTGTACTAGTCAACGGTTCCCTTTTTCATATAAACACTTGTGTACGCGACCCGTCAAAAGGGACGACTAAATATTTAGATATGCTCACACACGTACACGCATCGTGGCCACCCTCTCTCACCAGGGTATGACAACTCTGTCTCTCTCCCCTACTCTAGGGACGGGGAGAGCTAAACGTACGGAAGTATATATATATATATATATATATATATATATATATATATATATATATATATATATACTGTATCAATTTTTTTAGTTCGTCAATCCATCGTCTTTTCTTCCTTCCCTTGCTTCTTTGACAATCTGTGGGACCCATTCTGTTATTCTTAATGTCCATCTATTATTTGTCATTTGCTTTATATGTCCTGCCCTGACCATTTCTTTTTCTTACATGTTAGAATATCCTCTACTTTCCTTTGCTCTTTTAGTGTTGTTCCCATCATTATTCTTTCCATTGCTCTTTGAGTTGTAACTATCTTCTGTTCTACGACTTTAGTTAGGCTCCAAGCTTATAATGCATAAGTTAATACTGGTAGGACCATCTGATTAAATACATTTCTTTTTATATAAAGTGGCATTTTTCTTTTCATAATCTCATTTTTGTTTACCAAAAACTCTTCATCCCCTAGTTATCCATTTAATTTCCGTCTTATGTCCTGAGGAAACACTTTTTGTCTGTCTTAATTACGTACAGGTATATTCATTACCAATCTCTAGTGGATCATCCATAACCCTTATTTGTTGTTTTTCTGCATTTTCATTGAACATCATCTTAGCTTTACTCATATTAATTTTCAGTCCTACATTTCTGCTTTCTCTATTCAAATCTTCTATCATCTTATGCAATTGCTCCCATGATTCACTAAACAGAACTATGTCATCTGCATATCTTAAGTTGTTAAGGTATATATACACTTACACACACACGCGCACACACATATATATACTGTATATATATATATGTATATATATATATATATATATATATATATATATATATATATATATATATATATATATATATATATATATATATATATATACAAGCACTTGTTCTTTATCATATAAAGGTGATATCAGGTGAAGCTATTGTAATAGCATTTACAGCAGTAATACTATTGTAAGAATAACAGTAGTGAAATAACAAGCAAGAGAAGATTATATCAATACATTCTTCCATAAGCTGTCAGATTTAACCCTTCTTAGAACTTTTTTCTTATTCGTATTAGGCAATATGACTTTTCTCATTGGTAAGAAGGCAAAAATAAGAACAGGCGCCCGTAAGTCTGAGACTAATGAAGTTGTCAAGCTTCAATAGCTGAAATCATTCTCTCTCTCTCTCTCTCTCTCTCTCTCTCTCTCTCTCTCTCTCTCTCTCTCTCTCTCTCTCTCTCTCTCTCTCTCTCTCTCTCAATGCTACCGGCTTTTTCCTGAACTGTATTAGGTTTCCATTAAATGAGTAGAACTATCCACCAACCAAACAGTTGAAGAACTATCGGTTTATCATTCAAGAATTTCAGAGAGGTCCAGATCATATAAGTAATCATGTGCGACAAAATGTCAATATCCTTTTTTCATACTAGACTGAATACAGTAAAAATAGAGAAAGTTAATAGAGGAATAGCAATCTAAAACCAGATATTCTTTGAAAATTTCTCTCTTATACGACAAGTTTATTTCTATTACTACAGAAAACACCTTCAGTATATAAATTATATATAAAAGCACGCTGAACAAAAAAGGCTGTATGCAACGACAAAGATTTAGAAAAATTTTGATACCAAGAGAGAGTAATTAACGCAAATGAAATGCGAGCACACAATGTGTATATATATATATATATATATATATATATATATATATATATATATATATATACATATATATATATATATATATATATATATATATATATATATATATATATATATATATATATATATATATATATATATATATATATATGCAGTGCATATGTGCGTGTATGTGTGAATTAATGCCAAATGTAAAACAGAGCGAAATCGGAGAGCCCGTAATATGATAGTATGCAATTTATTGAATGCAACTTAAGAATCAGATATCAGAGTGAACCAGTATGCATGAAAACTTTTATTATTATTATTATTATTATTATTATTATTATTATTATTATTATTATTATTAATTGCCAAGCTACAACCCTAGTTGAAAAAACAGGATGCTATAATCCCAGGGGCTCCAACAGGGAAAATAGCTCAGTGAGGAAAGGAAACAAGGAAAAATAGAATATTTTAAGTACATTAATAACATTAAAATAATTATTCCCTCTACAAACTATAAAAGCTTTCACAAAACAAGAGGAAGGGAAATAAAATAGAATAATGTACCCTCGAATATTTTTTAAGACTATGATTGATGAAGGAAATGTTTTGCACAGTTATAAAAATCAGCAATGGTCAGTTTTACATCAGGTCCAGAAAATAAAAGCTTTCACAAAACAAGAGGAAGGGAAATAAAATAGAATAATGTACCCTCGAATATTTTTTAAGACTATGATTGATGAAGGAAATGTTTTGCACAGTTATAAAAATCAGCAATGGTCAGTTTTACATCAGGTCCAGAAAATAAGCCCCACAAGCTATCTTTATCATGAGTCAACTGCGAAAGGCGATTACCATCCTAAAGACGTTTAACCAGACTTCTGAGTCACATTTCTAGACCTTCCCATAGTCTGCTCGAAAGAATTGATCCAAGTGACATATTAAAAAAAAAAGGTTGCAGTTAATTCATTGGAAAGATAGGTGACAACAGACCAAAAGGGAAAGATAAAAACTAAATGTAAATATAATGCAGCTGATGACGAAAGACAGTGCAACAATCTTTAACTATCATTTACTGTGTGAAGTACAAGACGGACCGTGGACAGCCCAATCTACTGAAAGTGCTGTGCTGCAATGTACAAAGGTTACTGTATTATTATTATTATTATTATTATTATTATTATTATTATTATTATTATTATGATTATTATTATTATTATTATTATTGACTAAGTTAGCACCCTTGTTGAAAGCAGGATGTTATAAGCCCATGGTTTCCAACATGGAAGAATAGCCCCGTGAAGAAAGGAAATAAGAAAATGAATAAACTACAGTATATATGAGAATGAAGAGAGTATAGAATATCTCAAGATCAATAACAACGTTAAAATTGATATATCATATATACACAATGAAGACAGATTTATATCAGCTTGCTCAACATAAAACTTTTCAACAACCAGACTAAGAAGACTATTCCACAATCTGATCACAGGTGGAATAAAACTTCTAGAATACTGTGTAGTATTGACCTTATACAGTAATGGAGAAGGCAAGACTGTTAGAACTAACTGAATAGGGAAGATCCAAATAAGAAATATGATTCTCTCTCTCTCTCTCTCTCTCTCTCTCTCTCTCTCTCTCTCTCTCTCTCTCTCTCTCTCTCTCTCTCTCTCTCTCTTTCGTTATACATCTTACTCATTTTCAGTCTTACACTTCTGCTTTCTCTATTCAAATCTTCTATCATCTTTTGCAATTCCTCCCTTGATTCATTAAATAGAACTATGTCATCTACAAATCTTAAGTTGCTAGGGTATTCTCCAGTAATGTTAATTCCTACATTTTCCCAACCCAAATTTTTATAAATTTCTTTTAGGCATGCTGTGAATAATTTGAGAAAGATGTGGTCTCCCTGTCTAAATCATTTCTCAATCAGAATTTTCTCACTATCTTCATGTAGTTTTAGGGTTGCTGCACTTTCCCGTATAAACATCTTCTAACATAAGATTCATCTATTCATTGTCTTTGAAGGGCTTTCATTACTACTGAAGTTTCAACAGAATCAAAAGCTCTCTCATAGTCTATAAATGCCATATATACATAACAGTTTGTTATACTCTGTTGATTTTTCCATTCACTGGTTGATACATGGATATGGTCAGTTGTTGAATACCCACTTCTAAAGCCTGCCTGATATCTTGGTTGATTAAAGTCTAGCAGCCTTTCTATTCGGCCTAATGTGATCGTTGTAAATATGTTATATATTACTGAGAATAAACTTACTGGGCGTAATTTTTCAGGACTATTGTGACTCCCTTTTTGTGAATTGGTATAATGATAAAGTTTAGCCAAGCTGTAGGTATCGAGCATTCTTACAGACATTTTATTTAAAGATCAGCGAGTTTTACTACTATGAATCACCTTCATATCTTATGAAATCAATTGCTAGGCCATAATCTCCTGCTGGTTTGCCTTTTTAATCCCTTTTAATGCTTTCATTACTTATTCTACTATTACTTTTGGTACTAGCTCTAGTGTTTTATCATTTCTATTGACAAAGTTACATCTTATATCACTATCATATAGTATTGTATAGAAATCCTCTGCAATCTTTATCATTCAATCTCTTTTGTTGATATTTCCATTTTCATCCTTTAAAGAAAACATCTGTTGGCACCCTGTTCCAATTCTTCTTTTCATCAATTTGATGCTTCTTCTTTTCTTTAGTGTTTGCTCAATTTTGGTGTGATTATGTTTATGAATGTGTAGGGTTTTTATTTTTTTTATTGTTTTTGATAGTTTTGCTAATTCTATTTCACTTCTTTTGGATCTTACCCTCATTAAAATGTCACACATCAAAAGAAATGTCATTTACATAAACATAAGAAATTGAATGGTAAATGGTTTATAGGTAGTAGGTTGGCCAGGGCACCATCCACCCGTTGAGATACTACTGCTAGAGAGTTATGGGGTCCTTTGACTGGACAGACAGTACTACATTGGATCCTTCTCTCTGGTTATGGTTCACATTTCCTTTACCTACACATACACTGGATAGTCTGGCATATTCTTTACAGATTCTCTTCTGTCCTCATACACCTGACAACACTGAGATTACCAAACAATTCTTTTTCTCCCAAGGGGTTAACTACTGCACTATTTGTTCAGTGGCTACTTTCCTCTTGGAAAGGGTAGAAGAGATTCTTTAGCTATGGTAAGCAGCTCTTCTAGGAGAAGGATACTCCAAAATAAAAGCATTGTTCTCTAGTCTTGGGTAGTGCCATAGCCTCTGTACCATGGTCTTCCGCTATCTTGAGTTAAGAGTTCTCTTGCTTTAGGGTACACTCGGGCACACTATTCTATCTAATTTCTCTTCTTGTTTACATAGGAGTTATTTATTTCGATATTATTCTTAAAATATTTATTATCTCCTTGTTTCCTTTCCTTACTAGGCTATTTTCCCTGTTGGAACCCCTGGGCTTATTGCATTCTGCTTTTCCAACTAGGGTTGTAGCTTAGCAATTAATAATAATAATAATAATAATAATAATAATAATAATAATAATAATAATAATAATAATAATAATAATTTCCAATCTTTTCTTTATTAGGTTTTGGGTGTTTTCAGATATATAGTCTTCTTTTATCTTGTTTAGGAACTTTTCCACATCTCTTGTGTTGATTCCAATATATATATATATATATATATATATATATATATATATATATATATATATATATATATATATATATATATATATATATACATATATATATATATGTATATATATATATATATATATATATATATATATATATATATATATATATATATATATATATATTGGAATCAACACAAGAGATGTGGAAAAGTTCCTAAACAAGATAAAAGAAGACTATATATCTGAAAACACCCAAAACCTAATAAAGAAAAGATTGGAAATTATTATTATTATTATTATTATTATTATTATTATTATTATTATTATTATTATTATTATTATTATTAATTGCTAAGCTACAACCCTAGTTGGAAAAGCAGAATGCAATAAGCCCAGGGGTTCCAACAGGGAAAATAGCCTAGTAAGGAAAGGAAACAAGGAGATATCGGTTTATCATTCAAGAATTTCAGAGAGGTCCAGATCATATAAGTAATCATGTGCGACAAAATGTCAATATCCTTTTTTCATACTAGACTGAATACAGTAAAAATAGAGAAAGTTAATAGAGGAATAGCAATCTAAAACCAGATATTCTTTGAAAATTTCTCTCTTATACGACAAGTTTATTTCTATTACTACAGAAAACACCTTCAGTATATAAATTATATATAAAAGCACGCTGAACAAAAAAGGCTGTATGCAACGACAAAGATTTAGAAAAATTTTGATACCAAGAGAGAGTAATTAACGCAAATGAAATGCGAGCACACAATGTGTATATATATATATATATATATATATATATATATATATATATATATATATATATATATACATATATATATATATATATATATATATATATATATATATATATATATATATATATATATATATATATATATATATGCAGTGCATATGTGCGTGTATGTGTGAATTAATGCCAAATGTAAAACAGAGCGAAATCGGAGAGCCCGTAATATGATAGTATGCAATTTATTGAATGCAACTTAAGAATCAGATATCAGAGTGAACCAGTATGCATGAAAACTTTTATTATTATTATTATTATTATTATTATTATTATTATTATTATTATTATTATTATTATTAATTGCCAAGCTACAACCCTAGTTGAAAAAACAGGATGCTATAATCCCAGGGGCTCCAACAGGGAAAATAGCTCAGTGAGGAAAGGAAACAAGGAAAAATAGAATATTTTAAGTACATTAATAACATTAAAATAATTATTCCCTCTACAAACTATAAAAGCTTTCACAAAACAAGAGGAAGGGAAATAAAATAGAATAATGTACCCTCGAATATTTTTTAAGACTATGATTGATGAAGGAAATGTTTTGCACAGTTATAAAAATCAGCAATGGTCAGTTTTACATCAGGTCCAGAAAATAAAAGCTTTCACAAAACAAGAGGAAGGGAAATAAAATAGAATAATGTACCCTCGAATATTTTTTAAGACTATGATTGATGAAGGAAATGTTTTGCACAGTTATAAAAATCAGCAATGGTCAGTTTTACATCAGGTCCAGAAAATAAGCCCCACAAGCTATCTTTATCATGAGTCAACTGCGAAAGGCGATTACCATCCTAAAGACGTTTAACCAGACTTCTGAGTCACATTTCTAGACCTTCCCATAGTCTGCTCGAAAGAATTGATCCAAGTGACATATTAAAAAAAAAAGGTTGCAGTTAATTCATTGGAAAGATAGGTGACAACAGACCAAAAGGGAAAGATAAAAACTAAATGTAAATATAATGCAGCTGATGACGAAAGACAGTGCAACAATCTTTAACTATCATTTACTGTGTGAAGTACAAGACGGACCGTGGACAGCCCAATCTACTGAAAGTGCTGTGCTGCAATGTACAAAGGTTACTGTATTATTATTATTATTATTATTATTATTATTATTATTATTATTATTATTATGATTATTATTATTATTATTATTATTGACTAAGTTAGCACCCTTGTTGAAAGCAGGATGTTATAAGCCCATGGTTTCCAACATGGAAGAATAGCCCCGTGAAGAAAGGAAATAAGAAAATGAATAAACTACAGTATATATGAGAATGAAGAGAGTATAGAATATCTCAAGATCAATAACAACGTTAAAATTGATATATCATATATACACAATGAAGACAGATTTATATCAGCTTGCTCAACATAAAACTTTTCAACAACCAGACTAAGAAGACTATTCCACAATCTGATCACAGGTGGAATAAAACTTCTAGAATACTGTGTAGTATTGACCTTATACAGTAATGGAGAAGGCAAGACTGTTAGAACTAACTGAATAGGGAAGATCCAAATAAGAAATATGATTCTCTCTCTCTCTCTCTCTCTCTCTCTCTCTCTCTCTCTCTCTCTCTCTCTCTCTCTCTCTCTCTCTCTCTCTCTCTCTCTTTCGTTATACATCTTACTCATTTTCAGTCTTACACTTCTGCTTTCTCTATTCAAATCTTCTATCATCTTTTGCAATTCCTCCCTTGATTCATTAAATAGAACTATGTCATCTACAAATCTTAAGTTGCTAGGGTATTCTCCAGTAATGTTAATTCCTACATTTTCCCAACCCAAATTTTTATAAATTTCTTTTAGGCATGCTGTGAATAATTTGAGAAAGATGTGGTCTCCCTGTCTAAATCATTTCTCAATCAGAATTTTCTCACTATCTTCATGTAGTTTTAGGGTTGCTGCACTTTCCCGTATAAACATCTTCTAACATAAGATTCATCTATTCATTGTCTTTGAAGGGCTTTCATTACTACTGAAGTTTCAACAGAATCAAAAGCTCTCTCATAGTCTATAAATGCCATATATACATAACAGTTTGTTATACTCTGTTGATTTTTCCATTCACTGGTTGATACATGGATATGGTCAGTTGTTGAATACCCACTTCTAAAGCCTGCCTGATATCTTGGTTGATTAAAGTCTAGCAGCCTTTCTATTCGGCCTAATGTGATCGTTGTAAATATGTTATATATTACTGAGAATAAACTTACTGGGCGTAATTTTTCAGGACTATTGTGACTCCCTTTTTGTGAATTGGTATAATGATAAAGTTTAGCCAAGCTGTAGGTATCGAGCATTCTTACAGACATTTTATTTAAAGATCAGCGAGTTTTACTACTATGAATCACCTTCATATCTTATGAAATCAATTGCTAGGCCATAATCTCCTGCTGGTTTGCCTTTTTAATCCCTTTTAATGCTTTCATTACTTATTCTACTATTACTTTTGGTACTAGCTCTAGTGTTTTATCATTTCTATTGACAAAGTTACATCTTATATCACTATCATATAGTATTGTATAGAAATCCTCTGCAATCTTTATCATTCAATCTCTTTTGTTGATATTTCCATTTTCATCCTTTAAAGAAAACATCTGTTGGCACCCTGTTCCAATTCTTCTTTTCATCAATTTGATGCTTCTTCTTTTCTTTAGTGTTTGCTCAATTTTGGTGTGATTATGTTTATGAATGTGTAGGGTTTTTATTTTTTTTATTGTTTTTGATAGTTTTGCTAATTCTATTTCACTTCTTTTGGATCTTACCCTCATTAAAATGTCACACATCAAAAGAAATGTCATTTACATAAACATAAGAAATTGAATGGTAAATGGTTTATAGGTAGTAGGTTGGCCAGGGCACCATCCACCCGTTGAGATACTACTGCTAGAGAGTTATGGGGTCCTTTGACTGGACAGACAGTACTACATTGGATCCTTCTCTCTGGTTATGGTTCACATTTCCTTTACCTACACATACACTGGATAGTCTGGCATATTCTTTACAGATTCTCTTCTGTCCTCATACACCTGACAACACTGAGATTACCAAACAATTCTTTTTCTCCCAAGGGGTTAACTACTGCACTATTTGTTCAGTGGCTACTTTCCTCTTGGAAAGGGTAGAAGAGATTCTTTAGCTATGGTAAGCAGCTCTTCTAGGAGAAGGATACTCCAAAATAAAAGCATTGTTCTCTAGTCTTGGGTAGTGCCATAGCCTCTGTACCATGGTCTTCCGCTATCTTGAGTTAAGAGTTCTCTTGCTTTAGGGTACACTCGGGCACACTATTCTATCTAATTTCTCTTCTTGTTTACATAGGAGTTATTTATTTCGATATTATTCTTAAAATATTTATTATCTCCTTGTTTCCTTTCCTTACTAGGCTATTTTCCCTGTTGGAACCCCTGGGCTTATTGCATTCTGCTTTTCCAACTAGGGTTGTAGCTTAGCAATTAATAATAATAATAATAATAATAATAATAATAATAATAATAATAATAATAATAATAATAATAATAATAATTTCCAATCTTTTCTTTATTAGGTTTTGGGTGTTTTCAGATATATAGTCTTCTTTTATCTTGTTTAGGAACTTTTCCACATCTCTTGTGTTGATTCCAATATATATATATATATATATATATATATATATATATATATATATATATATATATATATATATATATATATACATATATATATATATGTATATATATATATATATATATATATATATATATATATATATATATATATATATATATATATATATATATATATATATATATATATATAGTGTTGCAAAACATGATATACTCAATTAAAAGGATGTTTAGGGAAATAATTCAGCATAAATTGATGCCACTTTTCTTGATGAATTTGATTCAAAATCCTATAGAAAAGTAGTTTGAAACTGTTACATAAGGGCTATAAATTTTCCCATGATTTTAGCTGCCTCCCATGTGGGTGAGCTGACCGCTAACAAGATTCAATTCGTCAAATTCTTAATTCTAAACTTCCGGTTAAGAGCGGTCACCCATCATTTAGGGAAACTGGATTTTTCATTGAGTGATGTTTACTTTCCTTAAGCGGTTATTTTTTTTTTCTTTATTTCTGCCATGCTTCTCTTCAAGAGTGACAACTATTATTGGTTTCCATGGATAAAACTGACCTTTCCATCCTATTCAGTTGCTTTACGATTTCTGTTCAAGAGTATTTTTCAGCTGCTTGGACTTGGTTAGATACCATTCCTCAAGCCGCCTAGAATCACTTGTCCGATTGTAATCTAGCGTTGGAAAAAATCAACCTATTCTACTCGCTTAGTTCGAAGCAGGAGGTCAACGAACAGCTTAGCTTCAGTCCGTTTGTATTCAGGACAACGATCCTTTATACAGAGGCCATTTAGTCCGATATAAAGAAAGTTCATCTGCTCTTGTGTAAGTTGAACGATGTATACAGTAGATTTTCAGATACTTTCGCATGTCTCGCTATATGGACATTATCATGATTTTGTATATATTTTACTGATGTTCATTTACTTTCTTACGTAAATCCAGGTATACT